>NW_025336087.1:17099744-17510094 GCF_004798865.1 Varanus komodoensis | reverse complement strand
AATCAGTTAATACTGACAGTTAAAATACCGCTTAAATAAAAAGGTTTTCGCCTGGCGCCGAAAAGCAAATAATGACGGCGCCAGGCGGACCTCTCTGGGGAGCGTGTTCCATAAGTTGGGCGCCACCGCAGAGAAAGCCCTCCTCCGAGTAGCCACCCTCCTAATTTCCTTCCCGGAGGGTTCCCAGAGAAGGGCCTCTCCCGCTGATCTCAAGGGGCGGCTGGGCATATATGGACGTAAGCGCTCCTTCAGGTAACCAGGACCCAAGCCGTTTAGGGCTTTATAGGTCATTACCAACACCTTGAATTGTCAAATTGAAGTCAAAACAAAATATATGGCCAGGTGGGACAAGTAAAAAGGAATATGTGACACTGGACTTAGTATGTCTGGATGGATTCAAGAGTTTCCTATTATTCCACTTTGTCAGAAACAGAATGACTTGTTTCACTTCTGTACTGGTGGGTCCTCTCCATTCCTGACAGACATACTGTAGAGAAGTACATTAGGTCTTAAAGAATACCATGTATTTGAACTTTTATCTTCCCAAGGGGTAAAATAATAGCATTTCCCAGCTTAACAGGGTGATGGAGAGGGAGGGAGGGGAGCAATCTCCTTTCTCCTTGCACTGTACTCACCATCATTGGTGCTTCTGTAATCCCCAGTTGCTGGTAAGCAAATGGAAAAATGCTGTCGGGCTGGTGGGGAAAGTTCTTGGCAGCAAGGTGAGCTCATTCATTTTATGAATTCCCTAAATTCATTTCCAAGGAAGGTGTACAAGAAGTTTTCTGGCATCACTGATATACTCTGCAGAGCAAGAGATTATCTCTGTGTACGGTTTTCAACAGATGGTGTAGAATAGTGTGATCAAAGCTGTTAATATCATGCCATGTATTTGACAGTCAGTATGATGGTTTAAATTTATTTTGTTCTATAGAAGGTCCTATTCTTCTACCTGTATCAAAAGCTTGCCTTGTTAGAACATAAAGATTTCCCTCCTACAGAAACTCATTGACTTTTCCTTTGTGATGTCCCCTGACATGCAAGGAAAAACTATTTGGACAATGAAGACTAGATTTTTTTAGAAATATTGTTCCTGATTGGAAAGGCTTCCCTAACTTGGCAGCATGGGGCCAATATACATTTCTCATATTTCAGTTTGGATTCTCTGAACATTTACTATTGCTCATCTCTCCTTCATTTGCACTCATGAATTCTGATCCCTGTTTGTTTCCAGTGAATGGGCAAATTATACACAATGAATGTGATCAAACATGAAAGTGTCACAAAAATATCTCAGATTTGTGCACATGTCCAAAGCCTAAAGCATGAAATGGCACATTAAAAAGATTATACAATAGCAAATTCTTTTCTTGTTCAAATTTGCATAGTTTTTCAAAGCAAGTGGATAGTTGAAAAACTGCAAACATTTTTGGACAATATGTTCTCTTGATTATACTCCCATTTAGGGTTGTAAATACACCATACTCACCTACTTTGTGAAGAAACAAAGTTCTCATGCAATCATATCCTACAGTGAATACAGGAAAATGATGTCTGTTGGAACTGCCAAGCAAAGGAGGCTGCTGGATCCAGAAAATGGTTGTAACACCCCACAGCCTGTTGCAGATGCCATGAATGGTGGTGTCCATAAGGATTGGAACAAATTTGGTATGGTTTTGGGGGAGACTCTTGCAATCATCATCAGGAATTCGAAAGCAGGGCTAGAAGAGAGAATAAAAATAGTCCCCAATGCCCTCAAAACATATTTTGTCATGAATCATGGCAGATGCATGTGTGTTTAAAATAACAATATAAGGAAGGGAAATAAAGCATGCTTTAAAAATAAGTGCATGTGATTTCATTTAGTTGTAAAACATAAAGCAAGAACAAGCCAATGTAATGACTTAAAAATGAGGTGTGAAATTCTGAAAAGGGATGAGGGAGAAAGGTTATTTTGGTACTGTAATTTGACTGAAGCAAAGATAAATGGCAGAACAAGTCCACTGAGCAGCATGTTACAGCAACCAAGGCAAGAGATGATCAGAGGAGGAAAGAATTTCAAAGCAGTATTATTGGATATTATTTGTTTACAACACTACAGCAGCTTAAGATGATAATGGGACTCATATGACATGTGTACATCATGATCAACTGGATTAAAATCTCAGCTAGTTTTATTCCAAGTGCCATCCACATATTGCTGTTTTCTTACGCAGAGCTATGCAAATAGCAGATTACCCCAAAGCTCATTTCTAACAGCTCATGGCCAGGTGAGCAAGCACATGCTTCAAAGTAGAGATCAGGGAATCAGCAATGATTGAGTTCTTCAAATCCCATTCCAAAATGCATTTCAGCTTGAGTTCACATCATATTGTGAACTTCCATATCCGATTGTGAGTCTCTTTGCATGAGAATCTGGACAAATAATTCCTGAAGTATATATCATTTGTGTGCATACTCACATACATCTTGAGATATGTATGTATATCCGTATTCTTTTCCCATTCATTACACATACTCATATGTATTTATCAAAGTATATCATATTTTCATGTGTGCATCCCCAAAACTTGCTTAACCAAGCAGCAAAGATGTTCTTAACTGCTTAGCTATGTTTTACTTTATTTATTATTTTATTTCACTTTTCATTCAAAAGAAATGGGACAGCCATAAATTGGTGTCCTGCACCAGCAGGGGTTGGACTGTATCGCCTTCATGCCCCCTTCTAACTCTACCATTCTATGATTTTGTTATTCAGTTACAGGTATTGCTAGATATCCCTGGAGAACCACAAGGGGAAGGGCAATTTCCATGAAATACAGAAGGAAAATTAGGCACCAGTACAAAGTGAACAAGTGAAACAGGTTCAGAACTCATTAGATCACTGCCATATAAATGAAATATGAAGGATCCTCCTTCTTCTGCTCAAGCTACTGAGGTGCATGTCAGGATCACCTGAGTAAAGGGCCACTAAGAAATATATAGATAGAAAACATATATGGAATATGGAAAACTCTGCAATAGCGTACAACACCAAGATTGTCAGATGGCAAAGATTGTACTATTGTACTATTTTACACAAGGGAAATCAGCAGTCAGTATTGATGCTGTTCAATAGGATAGGGCATTTGGGCAGTAAAGTGGCATTTCAAGAAGGAGATGCAGGACATAGTAATAGAGGAGTACAATAATTTGGTAGCGGTTTTTAGGCACAAAGTAATGAAAGTGAATTCCTTAAAGATGGGACTATGGCATCTAGGGGCAAGGAAGGGTGGCCCATCAGAATGTGACTGGTCAGACTCTTGGGGCTTGGTAGGCTGTGATTAAAGAGGGCCACCATCAGTTCTTTAAAGGTATAGACAAGAGTACAGAGATAGGCATGGACTGTCTTTGGGCTGACATGGGTCATACTTTCCTTTAATTAGTTAGAGAAGAGGTGATCCTAAGCTCCTGGTTTAGCCAAGCCTGTCCTGCACAGTTTGATGCATTCCATATCTCCTCTGTTGTAAGCTGATAAAGTTGTAGCCCTTAAGAAGGCTTAAGAAGGATTAAAGAGAAGAAATTGTAGGAAGCATGGTGCCTAAGGAAAACTGCACAGCTTGTTGCCCTTCTTATTTTTGGGTAACAGCTCCCATCATTCCTGACCATTAGCCACAGTGAATTGGGCTGAGGGGAATTGTGGTGTGGAAATCTGTAAGGTACCAAGTTGAGGAATGCTGGCTAATATTTATTTATTTAGTCTCTGCATAACAAAAAGAAAAAGCGTATAGATGGGCAATATAGGCAAATTTGCATGAAGAATGTGATGCAAGGAGGGAGCATGACAAAAAGATGAACACGAGAGAAAATAATGGGAAACTGATAATAACAATTATAACAAGGCTTAATGACTAGGATTAGCAAGCATTTTTTTCCATTTCCTCATAGACATTTCAATAAAACCTTTGAAAAAAAAAATGCCTGTAAAATACAAGCAGCTAAGAGCTTGCATTTATGCTTACATGTGCCAAGTTTGTGCACTTTACACGTTGCTATCTTTTGTTTTACATCCAGTTTTGTAGAGGGTTGCCTGGCACATTGCTTTGTAATACCTCTTTGCCAGGCCTTGCTGACTTTTGTGTTCCAATGATGGTACAGCTTGCGGACCTTTGGGAACAACTACTTGGAAACTATAAACAGTTACGCTGTTATTTTTCTGCAGCTGGCCTAGAATGGCAGAAAATGTGGAAGCTTTGCCTGGAACGCTGATGTGTGTTGGCAAGGCATCCCTGATGAGCTGTAAACGAGTCTACATTTGGCCACCAGCCTTTGCTGCTGCTGAAACCTATTTCCTTTTCCCCGGCAAAATTACTTCATTCTCTTTGCACCATCAGAATAGGCTCAAGGGAGAGAGGTCCAGGGAAACACTTCACAAGTTTCTGAGCTGTAAGTCTGTGGGTATGTGAGGTCCAAAGTGATGTTACATGGAAATATTCCTTTGCAAGAACCCTGACCTCCAAAACCTACATAGCATTTCCTTTGGGGTCTAATCCAACACATAAAAGTCATATTGGAATCAATGAATCTTGTGCCATTAAATCCTTGGCAAGTAGGCAGAATTCTAGCAGCAAAACACTGTAAAGTTACAGTACAATACTGCTTGATTTGTTCCAGTAAGCAATGAAAATCTAATCCTCATCTAGTGAAAACTGGAGTCACTCTAGATCTTGAATGAATCCATTGGCTAGCCTAGACATTGTAGGGAATGGAATCCTATTTCTAAATGACTGACAAAGCTGAGTCCCTCCAAGTGTGTGTTTGTTCTCCAATGAAATGCTGTAGATTTTTATGAATCACTTCTCATCCATCCTCTACAATGAAACTAGAAATCTGCAAACATGTCACTGCATTTCGGTTAGAAGCTGGATCGCATAATAATTGTATTGAAAGTAATTTAGGGAGCAGCTGTCTTCTGAAGCTCCAGCACCTGTACATGATTTGACTGAGTTGTTTGGGAATTCAATGCAAAATAATATGTTGCCCACCATCACAGCTTGGGATCCTGAAGCCATCCTAATTAACTGTACACCAGAGATCCAGTGAAACCTGGAATTTTCATCTCTGACTGAAGAAGGTCTCAAACAACAGCTGTTGATTGGGGCCATTGTTAACTAATTTGATCCTAAGAATCAGTATGGTCCAGATTTTATAAAATGGGTCATTAAAGAGGAAAAGATTTTTCCCCAGAAGGAGAGAAACTAGTAGTGATTGTAGCCATTGCAGGGAAGTGATTTGCATTTTATACCCAATCAGAAGAACATCTGCAATATATTTGTAAGATGAAACATTATAACATCTCTTGAGAGCCCAGTGACAGTTTTTAATTTTTAATTGGAAGCTAATTAAATTTCTTTATAGAATCACCATTTCACATAATGTATTTCCTTTCTAGCAGAATGCAAAAGAGACTCTTAACAATCACACACAAACACGCACCACATTCTGAAAAGTTGTTTTGATCTTTGTCTGATCCCAAGCAGGCAAAGAAATTGCATGCTTTCCCATATCTCCCTCTTTTTACTTTTTCACTGTTATGTATATGTAAAATTTGTCATCTAGCTTTCCTCACAGATAAGAAACTGTCTGTAATAAAACACTGCTTGTTCCTTGGAACAGAAATACAATTGGTCCATCCATTTTATGGCAAACAGTCAATTGAAGGGGAAATTATATCATTAGTTTCACTTTGACCACCAAGCTACTGGATTTCCACCTTTCTATTGCTTAAAATAAATCAAGGTATATCTTGTAGGATAGGTAATCAAATGCATGAATTCCATAAATTCAACTTGTGTAGGTCTTAGCAAGCATGACCAGCTTCTGAAAAATATAGGCTGTGGGTTATAATGCAGTGCCCAATTAGCTACAGTCATGTTAGGGTACCTTTGTTCCATATTAGTGCTGATTCCAAGGCAGCACTTTTAGGTGAGGCAGACAAGTGATGCTTTTGAGTTTTCATAAGAAGATTAGGCTGCTATCGACACCTTGTAAGTGAATCAGCTGCCAAAAATTGAAAGGAAGCAAACTGAACAGAACAAGAGATCAGTGTGTGTATGTTCTCATTGGTATTTCTTTTCCCCCACTGAAGGTCTGAATATAGAAACAGAGCATATCAGGATCCTTATACATGGCCACCATAGGGGGTTTGGGGCTAGCCAGTGGGCACATGTTTCTGGCTGTGGATTGCCAGTGGGACTAAGTGGGGTGGCTGGCCACATGTGGCATGAGGCGCAGGTGCTTGTTGTCCATTCTCTTAGACAGGGGAGAGCTACCACAAGTGTGGGTAACAGGACTGAGGGACAATAGCCTAGGTCTTGTGAAGGGCAAGGGACTGACAATGTAAGGCTCAGCTGATGCTAGAATTATTCTTGCCTAATGACTAATGGTGTACATTTATTATTTATTTATTTATTAAAACATTTTTATGCCGCCCCATTCGCCGAAGCCTCGGGGCGGCTTACAACATAGATAAAACAAGTTAAAATCCATATAAAATAATCTTAATTAAAACACACATTATAAAATAAGCCTCCCTGGCCAGATAAAATTCAATTGTATTTAGCATTTAAAATGTTGCTTAAATAAAAAGGTCTTAGCCTGGCGCCGAAAAACAAATAATGACGGCGCCAGGCGGACCTCTCTGGGGAGCGCATTCCATAACTTAGGCGCCACCGCTGAGAAAGCCCTTCTCCGAGTAGCCACCCTCCTAATTTCTCTCACGGAGGGCTCCCGGAGAAGGGCCTCTCCCGCCGATCTCAGGGGGCGACTGGGCAAATATGGATGTAAGCGCTCCTTCAGGTAACCAGGACCCAAGCCATTTAGGGCTTTATAGGTCATTACCAACACCTTGAATTGGGCCCGGACTTCAATGGGGAGCCAGTGAAGCTGACGGAGAACTGGCGTCATGTGAACATAACGTCCAGTCCCCGTCAGCAGCCTGGCAGCTCTATTCTGAACCAATTGAAGTATCCGGACCGTCTTCAAGGGTAGCCCCACGTAGAGCGCGTTACAGAAGTCAAGACGGGAAGTCACCAGCGCATGAGTCACTGTTGCAAGGCAGTCGTACTCCAGGTAGGGGCGCAGCTGATGAATCAGCCGAAGCTGGAGGAAAGCGCTCCTCGCCGCTGTTGTACATCATTCAGTCTGAACTGCTTCTCCACAGTATGTGGGGAGGGGAAAGAGACTCAGGGTGCCTAGAGGAATGGGTGGCTATTGGCCTTAGGGAACTTCTCTTCACTACCACCACCACGGCTTTCTCAGGTTCTTCTGAGATCTACAGTGGAAATAGCATCTATCTCTGTGATCTGAAGGTAGGGTAAAAAAGGATTAAGCAGATGTTTATCTGCTTCTGTAGCTGAGTAGCATGGGAAGAAGTAGGGCATGGTAAGAGAGAGCATTAGACGGAAACAAGGACATAAAATAGAATTCTCAAGACTTGCAACCCAGAATTCTACTCAGGGCTATAGGATTTTGTTGCAGGAAAGGGCATATGTTGGGTCACACACTAATAGACTTGGGATTCAGGAAGTTGTACCTCAAAAGGACCTCTCTAAGTAGGTGTATCTAAGGCAGGGATACTGAATTTGCAGGCATGGGTCTAATCCAGTCCCCCAAGCACCCTAATTTGTGGATCCTCCTTGGGTCCTTCTTTAAACCTTGATGGGTAAGTCTTCATTCTCTTTTCTCTCACTATCCCCTAGGGGAATGCAAGAATCTTGCTAAGGAGGTGCCCTGAGCAGCCAATATGATATACCAAGGAGGTGAACAAACAGCATTTATTCTGGAGAAAGAGCCTTTGCTGTGAACAGGGCTTTCTCTGTGCCAAGGAGAGGCATGGAATTCCAGGAGAAAGTGAAACACAGAGAGGCATGAAAATGAAAGTAAAATGAACTAGGTGATGACATCACTGGGTATAACTAACTCAGTAACATCTGCCCTGAGGAGAACTTGCTAGGAGACAATCTGCCACCTACCACTGTCACCATGGATGATAGGTACAGCACCCCTGTGCTGAGTGGGCAGAGACAAGGAAATCCACCATCCCTCAACTCAGGTTCAGGTCAATCTCATCCTCCTTTAGTCAGCAAACATAATATTACACTTCTGCCTTAGCAATGCCTGAATGTCTTGATCCACTACAGATCTTCTCAGGTGTAACCCAGAGTGAAATCCAATGCCAGATATTTCATCTATTTCTGTGCAGGGACACAATCTCTGAATCATTCTCACGTTTGGTTATACAGTAAAAAGAATTGCTAACACAGGATGTTGTACGATTACAGATAATGATTAGGAATAAACATGTTGACTCTGAGATGTTGCAAGAATATATCACACATTGTTTATTCATGAATGGTAATTAGCAGTCAACAGCTGACAACTTTCAAGATTTCATCTTTGCCAAAATCAAAATCCACAAAGCTAAAGAATCAAATTACAAACACAGAGGTTAACAATCCCATCCTATATTGAGAATTTGAATGTTGAATTCAAGATGACTCATTCAAAATTTGTGGGGAAACATGCAGAGGTAAGTGGAAACAGATTTATGCTTTCACAACATGTAATCTTTGAGTCGTCTAGGAAGTGATAAGCTTCCTTTTTTTCCGCCTGAACCTGATTGTCCATCTTTGCACTCAAAGCTCCATTTCCTTCAATGGCAAGACCAAGCTGTCAAAATCTGTTAATGAGCACTTTAAAATGAAACACTTCTTTAAAGGAGGACATTTCATTTTAAAAGGGGCTTTTCAAACTATTAGTGTTCATACTTATGACATGGTCTGAAATCATTGCCAACATCAAACTGTCACAATGTTGTTGCGAACTGCCCAGGGAGCTTCGGCTATTTGATGACAGAGAAATCAAATTTCTATTTAAAAACGTACAGTTGCATTATGAGAAGAGGAAAACAGGGCAATGCAAGGTATGGATCCACATGTCTACCCAAACAGGTTCAAGATTTAAAGGATGAAAAAGAAAATCCAAAAGAAGTTTCTGGGCCCTTTTTTGCAGTCAATTCATCACTACTCGTTCTTTTCATTTTAGTACTGTTTTATAGCTGCAGCAACCTGTTCTAAAAATATAGTGCTGTTGACATTTCTACTTGCCTGAAAATGTATCTCCAGTGCAAAATAGTCAAGGTTGTACCTGAAATGCCTAGCCTTCTGGGCTCGCTTTTAAAGCTAGCACTGGTATTTCTAAATCTAGCAGACATGATGTGAAGTGGAATCTTAACATGTCACTTCTGTGTTAAGAAATGAATGTGCTACATTTCTGACTTGGTATTCAACTTGCCAGGAAAAATCCAAAGAACTCAATTGATCTAGGGTTGCCATCTTTCTTTAAAAAACAGAGAAATGCAAGGTTGATGTGCCCTTAACCGCTGTACAAGTAGGAGAAAATGGACAGATGAAATTCATCTATCACTGCATCTGCAGGCTCCCTCAGGGGGCGAAAATATTAAAACAAAAGAAAGTCAATCCTACATGTGCTTGCTTTTTTAATCATATGTTATATTCATTCTTTTCCCAGTGTTCTTCTCTCAAAACTTAATAATCTTACTATTCCTATTTAAAATCACTATTTTTAAAATCACTATTTTCTTCCAGTGCTTTCCTTCATCTAGATTACTGTTCCCATTTAAAATTACTATTTTCTTTTAGTGCTTTCCATCTTCACTTGTCTAAATATGTAAAATCCAATAAATTTTATATTATACACAATGACTGGGTGACCCAAGATTGCTTGAATGCCACATTCTTTTGTTCTGCAAAAGGTTACATCACATTTATATCACTGCAATATGGCTTGCATGGGGTTTAAGATGTTCTGGAAACTTCAGTTGGTGCCTCATGAAGCAGTTTGGCTGCTAACTAGTGCATGGTATTGGGCCCATATTACATCTGTCCTGAAAGACCAGCACTGATTGACATTTGGGTTTAATCTCAAATCCTTAAAAGTGCAGTCTTATAAATGGTAGGACAGAAAAAAGTCTCACTGCTTACAGCATTCCCCAGCCTGCCATGCTGACTGGGGTATTATGGGATTAATAGATCCCCTTTTGGGTCTAAACATGCATAGGATTGTATCCTGAAATGGCTCAGGTGTGGCTTTCTAAAGGACCACCTGCCTCACTCTGAACCTGCCCAAGCATTAAGTTTTGCAGGAGATACAATCAGTGCTTTTTTTGTAAAAAAAAAAAAAAGGTGCAGGAACTCACTCACGTCCCAACAGCAGTAAGCACACACACCAATCCCAAGCCCAGCAGAGCAGCATCCCAAGCAGCTATCTCTCACTATCAGATAGCAGATAGCAGACACAATAGCAGCCTGCCAGCACTATGTTAATGATGTTTGCTGCTGATCTGCTAAGCCATCCAAAATCACTTCATAAAATCCATTGAAAAAAAGGTGCTGGAACACCTTTCTGGTGCGTTCTATGACAAAAAAAGCCCTGGATACAATACAAGTTTATGTATTATAAGCCACCTAGGAAGGCCTCAAGGGTTATAGGTGGCCTATAAATACATGTATAAATACACGTATAAATTATTATTATTATTATTATTATTATTATTATTATTATAACATTTCTATGCCGCCCCTTGCCGAAAACCCTTTTGAGGGTGAAGTTAGCCAGAGAGGCCAATTCATTTATGTGCACATGAAAAACATTTTTCTTGCATTGCCCAAACTATAGAATGTGCTTTCTTGAGAAGTGTGATTGCTTGTAGTTGCTGGACTTTTAGAAAGAGTGTGCAGGCTCTTTCAAGATGCAGAATGCTAGTGTTTTCATTCTTTCTAATATTCTTACTTTTATTTTGTCAAGGCTTCATTGTTTTAAATTGTTAAACATTACCTCCTCCATCTCCTCTACACATCCTCCATCTCTCAGAGGATCCATAACATGTAGCAACACAACAGGTGAAGCTTTCTATTTCCCTTATTGAGTGATTCTATTTTCTAAAGATGAATTAAGGCACCATATCAAGGTGTTGCTGTATCATAGCACACATTCTATTAGTCTATACACATACACATCAGCCATTCTTCACACACTGAATCTTTACAATCTAAAGTCAAACTTCTTGAGTTAATAATTGCTATGCCCACCAAAGCTCTGAATTTGGCATACAGACAAGCTAGTAAGGGTACAATAGTTCTTTTTTAGTCTGAGTTCTCATTTCAGCTACCTACGATAAAACTGGGGATATCTGATTTCCCATGGAACAGGCAATATCTGCACACAGATTATGAGGAAAAGCTCCTTTACCTCTACCATTTTTCTTCTGTTCTCTTTTATTATAAAAGATTGCTTGTGCTTCTATCTTAATTCCACTTCACATGAGGGTCCCTCTTTGTGTGATAAATGAGTGGCTGTCATTCAGTTGTTGTAGGAATCCAAACACTTTCTCTTGACAAAAGGTCTCAGAAATGATGCATTTTCTCCCCAGCAGCCAAAATACAGTGTGCCTAGTCCATTACTCTGGTGAGAGTAAACCAATGGCTGGTGTGTGGTTTCGCGTAAGAGAACATATCCATTTGTAAGCCCCCAAACCTTCATTTAAGGTTTCTTAATTGGCAGTAGCAGCTTTTGCTGTTTGGCAGTGATATTGACTAAGACATTGCTCATTCCCTCTTTCTCTTGTCCTCCTCTTTTCTCCTCCCTAGGAAACCGACATGGCTAGCATCCTTGGTTGCTAGACAGACAGGATTTGGAAATGCAGAGTAAAGAAAGCTGAAATACTGTTTCTACAGGTACACACATGCACACAAATACACCCACCCACACAGAGGACAAGGGATAGACAAGAGATCCTATGGAAAATAGAAGATGTAATACTATAATCATGATTATGTGCAAAACATTAGGTCCACACCTCTGACAGCCTGAATAACCACCACACTGCTGGAATGAAGACATGGCACAATAGAAAGCTTGAATAGCAAGATGCAGCTTTATTGACTGCATGCCTAATTTCTAGACATTTCTAACCAGTAAACAAAAACAACTATCCTCTACTAACTCAGGGAAGGTCTATTTGACACCGAGGCAAGGACTAGAAGGATATCATCCTACTGCTTGGACCCCCACTGCCGGTACAAGTATCTGTTCACACAACTGAAAACTGAACCAGAAAAGTTCTGTTAGCATGATTGGCTCCCCTGCTGATGAGTCTTGGGAAGTGAGACTATCAGCATCAAAGGAGAATTTCCTGCATGAAGAGAGTAACTTACAAAAGTCCAATTTTGGCAAGGATTCCTTCACCACACTGATCTCCCACTGTTGCTCAGCTGTATCTTCTATGCACTAAATCTGTCACTTGTGACAGATTCATATGGCGAAGGATTCAAGACTGAATGAAGAAGAAAAGGAGGAAGAGGAAGAAGAAGTGAAGGAGGAGCAGCTTCTTGCAGCCAGTTTAAGGTAGAAATCAAAAGATTCCAGGCTGGTCACACTGGCAAGAGGCCACACATAGTTTGTCCTGGAGGTGTTGTCACTGTGGCAGGGAATTCCTTAGGACAGGTGTGACTATCTACACTTGACACAACTGTGTTGGCTTATGACTTGCCAACGGTACAAGTTTTTCTTGTTGGCTCTCTTTTGTCCTCTACCCTCAAAGTGGTAGAAGCAGTCCATTTCCCCGGAGTGCAAATCAAAGATAGACAAGCAGCAAGTTGATATTCAAACAATGTTGATGAACTCAGACATTGTTTGCCCACACCTAGCAGGTCTGTGCATCTGTGCAGATTCCTTGTCCTCAGAAACCATGAATTAGATATAGGACTCCGATCAAGAAAGACTAAGGAATGAGAATTATAGATGTGCTTTCTAGGTTCAGCATCTCTATGTGATCAAGGTTGAGAATATATGTTAGTCGAAACTTGTAAAGGTTTATGTGAGTAGACTTCTGGATATGGATCTACTTGATGGAAGGTTGGTTGGGCACTAGTGAAAAGTAGGTTGAAAAGAACTGAATGAACCCAAATGCCATGATCAAAAATGATGAAGGCAGCCCATGTACACACAAAAAGGGGTTACCCTCCATGACCAAATGACACAGAGAGAATAGGGAATCATAAAAGAATTATAGGATGGCAAAACTCACATGACTTGCAGATTCAGGAGAAGTATTTCAAGTTTAGTTCAAAAGATTCTTTGAGAAATGGAAGAATCACAACATGTATGTGTCTTATTTACAGATGAGTAACTATTCAAGAAAGTGTGGAAGGGAAAATGAGGCTCATAAATAAGAACAGAATGAACACGAATATCACAAATAAAATTAGAATAAACTCAAAAGGAAAGGAAAGGACATCACATTGGGAAAAATCTCCAGCTAGTCACAAAGGTAATGCAACATTGAAAACAAATTAAATAATAGCCCATGCCAAAGGCAACTTCCAAGCTAAATAGAAGGAAAACAACACGTTTTCAAGCCAAGCCTGACAGCAATATAAGTGGAAAATGCACTGTTTGGCCCTCTTTTCCTTGTAGTTTAGAGCACACTGCTTAGAAACCAATCCAGCTATGGCAAGCTGTTTATACAAACACAGGATTAAGGCAAAATGGTGGAAAATGCCTCCAATCCCACTCAGAGTCCTATCCATCTCCTTCATAAGGCACCTTGCTGCTTTAAGTGGAGCTATCAGGATCCAAAGCAAACTGGAAGTTATTTCCTGCCCTCTTCCATGCTTTAAACAAGAGAATAGTTGACTATTTCTGAGTTCCCTTGCCTCTTAGGCTTTCTGTAAGGAAGCCCTCAAATAGCTGTCCCCTTTGATGTCAGACTTTGCTAGCTGCCGATTTGAGAACTAGCAGTTCTTGAAGCAAGGGCAAGTAGAGAATTTAATACCTCAAGACTAGTGAAGCCACCAGGAGTTGAAAGTACGCTGTTTGGAAGTGAAATGGAGTACGATTCATAGTAAAGTGTGCCAAGCTCTGAGTTCAGTCTGACAAAGATTTTATATCCATAACCATAGTAAATCAAACCAAGATCGATTAGGAGTAAATTTATCATTTTTGTGCCTGCATACTTTGTACGGCTGGAATGATTAAGCAGTGAAATTTTACCACCCTTATTCATTGTACTCCTTTCAGAGAATTTCTATGCCTATTTTCATTTTTTAAAAATTCTGAACTGGTTTACAAGATAAAATCTTGATGAAATACAAGAAAAGCAATGATTAAAACAATGCAGCAGTGATAAAAACAACATCTCATTAAGGTAACCATGAATGCTAGGGGTCAGGGTCAGGGAAACACCTGGAGATGCACAGTTGTTTGTTTTTCCTGTAACCATTGAGTTGCTAGAGGAAATGGAAAAATTCCATTTGCAAAGCACATGGGTAGAACTAAATTATCACCATTATCAATCCCATCATCATTATTATGACTGTGTTCATGAAGGAGCCTCTACAAAGTAGTTTACAAGGTATTGTCTTAAAACAGTAACGTAAAACAACAAAACAACAATAAAGACAATAAATAAAAACATCACAGAGAGGCTGAACCATATGTAGGACTGTTTTCATGCCCACCATTATTTCTAGTCAGTTACAGACTAGCTCTCATGTATTTTGACTGAAAGGTAATTCACTGTGACTATGTTTACAAAAAGGGAATTTACCGCTACTACTAGATTCCAGGGTGAGCACTCATCAATTTCTGAGTGGAGTTGAAGTATCTTATCCAAATGTGTACAGTTGTCTATAATCATAAGTCTGTATAGGAAATTGGAAAAATCCCCCTACCCATTATGAAGTTCTGATTTTTTGGGCTCTCAGCATCCGTTTTTCATTACAAACAGTAATTTCAAGGGCTGGATAGTAGGAGACACATAGATTGCTTGACTGAACAGGTGCGGCTTTTCTAGGCACCTTCAGGCACTTTTAAACTTTTTTTGGATGTGAAACAGTTGAATATCAACTGAGGTATAAAGCAAGGCTTATTGAGCTTTAAAGGGAAATCTACTTGAGCATTGAAAAGGGGTTTACAAGTTGATAAGTATTCCTGCTGAGTATTCATGGTAAGCTGTGGTTCCTTCACGTGTGTGCACAGCCTGTAAATCGCACAGTGCAGACTAGAGCCCTTCTTCGGGGTCCCACTGATGTGTGAAGTACCCTATGCGTGAACTTGCTGCATCTCAATTTGTAATCACCCCTTTCTTTGCAGACTTTCAGGAACACCTTAGGTTGTTTCTAAGAGTTTTCTCCGAACTCTTCAGTACATGTGCGCTTTTGGCACAAAATAGAAGTATTATTTCAGTACCTCTTGGGATTATGAGCTGGGTTTCTTTTATATGATTTTGTTTTTTCCACATGGAATATTCTATAGCCGGGATAAGAGGAAAAAGAAGAAGGGAAAGATAAATAGTTCATAGCTTTGCCTTTACATTCTTCCACAGCCTCAACCACCGGCCACACACACCCTTTCTATTTTATGTCATTTGAATCTCTATGTACAGTTGGTTGTTTGCACCAAATGTATTGAATGAATTTGCAGAAATCTTGTCATCATGCTTCCACATTGCCCTCATGATTTAAAAAATATCCCCTCTCTCCTTTTTAAGATTGTCATCGGGGATTCTTTTCTGGTTTCTTTTTTTTAATTGGGTCAGTGATGGAGATGCTTTCCATTTTTCTCCCACTGTGCCCCCACTTTAGTTGTTTTAACCTGTCCAGCCATTCCTAATCCTTCTTACGATCAAGGCTGAGGCCAGGGAAGCTTGCCTTCATTCTAACCAGATCTACTGTGAAAGACTGACATTGGAAAATGCCCTTAGGCTCTGGTAGAGAAGGACAGTAAGATCATGAAATAGAAGGGGAATGGCAGCAATCCGCAATAACCACAGAGATGAGAAAAAATGACAGTGCTGCCAGTAACGATTATCATGACAGCTTCTAGTTAAAAGAAATCAACCATCCACTCAAGTCTCAAGAAGCAACAGGAATAGATTTTTAGGTCAAGCTGGTCTGGGATATAGCTGCTATGCATATCTACAGTGAAAAATTTCAAACATCAGGAATTTATATCACTACTGCCACAGTTCCATGAAAAATTCCCTTCTGCAGGATTTGGAAGTTGGAAGCAGGATTTCTGCCACCCTGATAACATGTTTGCAAAACAGAAGATGCTCACAAAAATGCATGATGAGCTGAGGGTGTTGATTTGATTGCAAGGGGCTGCTTAGAATACTTGGAGAAAGTCCTGAACTGATCTTCATCAGTTGGTCTGATTTCAGAAAGGTGATATGCAACTGAAACAGAATTTTGAAGTAGAGATTTAAAAAATGTCAGGCTGTAAAAGATCATTTATTTGGGTAAGATAATCATATGTCAATTTCATGTCTATATGTAGTTTTTGAACTGGGAATGGTGTAGAAATTCATTCATTCATTCATTCATTCATTCATTCATTCATTCATTCCATGTCTATGCTGCTTCGTAACCTGAAGGTTCTCTGAGCTCTTACAATTGTTGGAAACAGCATACAATACAGTTAATAAAACAATTAATAAAGCAGATACAATATATGAAACAATAAAATAATAGATAAAACCATCTTGTGATAAAATGTAAACCCCACAGAACATGTTAAATGCAACCAATAAATTAACAAACCAAAAGTTAAATAAATAACCCATTACAAAATATAAAATAAGAAGAGATGTTGCCAGACCTGTGTCCATAGGGAATGAGTTCCATAGTCTAGGTGCCACTACTGAAATTGCCCCCTCTAGCCCTTCCCCCCTTGGTCTCACTGGGGTGGGGGGTATTCAGAGGAGGAATTCCAAGGAAGATCTAAGTAGGTGAGAATATATGGAATGAGGCACTCCCTCAGGTACCTTGGTCCCAGGCTGCTTAGGGCTGTCAAACACAACACTTTGAATTGGGAAGAAGGAGCCAATGGAGGCTAGCATAATATTTAATGTCCAGACCATTTTCAAAGGTAGCCCCATGTAGAGTGCATTACATTAATCCAGGCATGAGTGAATGGGTCACTGTGATAAGGCTCCACTCATCCATGTAGGAACGTACCTGAGAAATCAGCCAAAGCTGCAGAAAGGCACTCCTGGGCGCCTAATCTAACCAGGGAGAGCTCTGGGTCTAGGAGTACCCCTAAGCTACAAACCTTATCATTTAGAGAAAGTGCAACTCCATCCAGGGTAGGTTGAGAATTTCCTAGCTGGAGCATGGGACCAACATGCTAGACAAGGCAGAGGCACCAACAGAGCCTCTGCCTTGTCTAGATTCAGTTTCAGTTTATTGGTTCTCATCCAGACCATTACTGAGTTCAGGCACCCATCTAGGACAGCCACATCCTCACCTGGGTCAGATGAAAAAGTAAGGTAGAGCTGGGTGTCGTCAGCATGCTGATGTCACCTCAGTCCATACCTCTGGATGACCTCACCCAGGGGATTCATGTAGATGTTAAAAAGCATGGAGGACAGAATTGAACCCTATAGAGTTCCATGCCACAGTCACTGTGATGCAGAGGGACAGTCCTCCAGCACCACCATCAGGAACTGGTCAGCCAAGTAGAAGCAGAACCATTGCATAGTGGTGAATACTCCCAACATACTCCCAACCCAGGCAGCTGCTCCAGAAGGATACCATGGTTGATGGTATTGAAAGCCACTGAAAAGTTCAGGAGAATCAACAGGATCACACTCCTCCTGTCTTTCACCCCTGGAAAAGTCACCCAAGGTGACCAAGTCAGTCCCCATTCTGAACCCGGGCCGAAAACCCAATTGAAATGGATATAGATAATCAGTTTCCTCCAAAAGTACCTGGAACTGCTGACCTACCACCCCCTTGATCACCTTGCCCAGGAAGGGGACATTGGCTCTTGGACTAAAATTGTTCACATCATCTGGGACAGGCCTGGCTCTTTTAGGAGGGGTGTTACCATGCTGCCTCTAAAGGGCCTGGCACCACTCCCTCTCTCAAGGAGGCATAGACAGCCTCCTGGACCTAGGTGCAAACTCCCTCCCTAGATCTCCAAGTAGCCATGATGGGCAACGGTTGAGTGGGTAAGTAGTGGGCTGGACTTGTCCAAGCACAATGTCCATATCATCAGGCCACAGTAATGGAAAGTGATCCAATTAAACAAGATCAGATGGTGCTCTGGACCCCTCTGCTGCAGGAAATGGGACAAGTACAGGTCTTTTCTTTCCACGTTCTTGGGAACCATCTTTCAAGCACTTTGCTGCATCTTGAATACTATCCTTTGACACGAAGCTGGCCTTCATAACATGGAAACTTCAGCCTGGACTTACATCTTTTCTTACTTTTCTTAAGCTCTTTTTTATTCCAGTTGGATTGGTCTCTCTAATTCTGACTGATAACTTTCAGAGCTCCTGGAGCCAGGCAATCCAGACCAAATTGCAATCACATGGCCAACTATTACCTCAATGGGCTATGAATGGGCATTAGCAGAACTTAAAGAGTGGACCATTGATTTAGAGCTATAAGGAGATTATCCAATCCTATCCAGAACACCTTCTCGAACCATTCTTCACATCATCTCCAACCATGATGTTATATGATATCTCAGTCACATAACAATCCTGAAATTCAGAAGGGCTTTATCTTTAGCTAGAGTTAATGTTCTCCCAACAGCTGTTACAGAAGGGAAATATCAAAAGATCCCCTTTGACCTGAGACTGTCCATGTGGGGCAGAAATAATTAAATCACTGAAACATAGTATTCTTTATTGCCCTCTCTATGCAGGTGCTCTCCAGGAATTGCTATTCCCACTCTTTTCTAAATATCCTGGTCATTCTGTTTCTTTTTATTTTAAGATGCTTTTGTCTGATCAATCTGATTTTATCTCTTTGACCACAGCCAAGCACTGTTCAATACTCTATAAAGTCTGCTGTAGAATTAACTGTAAATGTTGTTAGGCTTTTATGAGAATAATTGTATTTTTCCCTATCTTAATTAACTGTAATATTAGATTTTTTGTATTTCCCTTTTTATTTTATCTAATTGTAATTTTGCTTATTTTACTCAATTGTAATTTTGTGTTTTATTTGTTGGTCAATGACAGAATAAAGGACTATTGTATTGTTTTTGGTTTGTTTGTTTGTTTTTTTGAATAAGTTTTATTATAAATAAACCTAATACAAAGAAAAACTAAAAACAACATCAGTTATCAGAAACATCGGACCTACTGGGTCAGCCACCCACATTTTTTCTTTTTATGTCAACTTATGAGCATATTTAAATCTGTGTGAAGCCCCGTTTCTCTAGCCAATAATAAAAAGAGTCCCAAGTTTAATAGAAGTCAGTATCTTCTTTCTCCTTCAGTGACAAAGTCAATCTGTCCATTTCTGCACAGTCCAAGATCTTATTTAGGATCAGTTCATCGGTGGGTGGTTCTTCACTCTTCCATTGTTGGGCAAATACAATCCTCGGAGCAGTAATTACATGTAAAGTCAAGTACATTTCTTGTTTACTAATATCATCAGATATAATGCCTAATAAGAAAACTTCAGGTTTAAAAGCTAAGGGTTTTTGTAAAATTTCCTCAAGCCATTAATGTATTTTAATCCAATACTTTTTTGCTTTATCACAAGTCCACCACATATGATAGAAGGTACCCAATTTATGTTTACATTTCCAACATCCATTTGACATATTTAGAAACATCTTGGCTAGTCTATTTGGTGACAAATACCATCTATAAAACATTTTATACAAGTTTTCTTTATATGAAGATGCTAATGTTACCTTAATATTTCTCTCCCACAGCTTTTGCCATTTTTCTAATTCAATATTATATCCAAAGTTTTGTGCCCACATTATCATAGTTTCCTTAACCTGTTCAACTTCCATTCTCCTATCTAGTAAGAAATTATATAATCTTTTAATAATTTTCTCATCTGATTTAAGCATCACCTGATCAAATGCTGTTAAATCCTTATAAAAGCCCCACATTCTATAGTCTTTAGCATATCTTGATTGTATCTACACCTTATGCCACCAGAAATATTAGATCCTTGTTCTTGTATTTTTTTATTCAATTTCAAGGATGATTGTATTGTATTGGACAACTGTGGTGTCCAAGTCAGAGCAAATCCAAGAGATGTTGGCCTCAAAGTGTTCATGCAAATTCATCACAGTGGCAAGCTGAGGGTTTGAAGCCAGAGTGTAGAAGGTCTCAAACCACCTGGAAAACTCTGCTGGACAGCACTCCAAGGATGTGATGCAGGTGAAGTAAGTGTCTTTTAGTCACTTCACCACCACAGAATAAGCTTAATAATGCATATTAAGCTGGGGGTCAGATTAGATGGCCCAGGAGACCCCTTCTGACTCGCTCTGTTTCTATGTTTCTATGTTCTGTTTCTTCCACCTGAGCTCTAGCTGTCTCCCCTCCTCCTTCATCGCCCTTAGTTCAGATGCATACCAAGGAGCAGGTTGGGCACTGTGACAGGGGAGAGGGGAAATTGTGTCAATTGCCTGGGTCATCTCCATATTCCACAGAGAGACTTGGACTTTGACAAGAGGACCTACCACACCAGCTGGAAACCTCTCCCCCCCCAGAGCCTTCTGGGAATCCACAGGATCCATTAGACTCCAAGGACAGACCAACTTAATGGATCCCCCACTGTTGCAGAGAGAAGAAGAAGCCAAAAGTTTATTTATTTATTTATGTTTCGATTTATATCCTGCCTTTTTCCTACAAAGGGCTCAAGGCAGCTTACATCATTCTCCTCCTCCATCTTATCCCCACAACAACCCTGTGAGGTAGGTTGGGCTGAGAGTCTGTGACTGGCCCAAAGTCACCCAGTTGGCTCCATGGCCGAGTGGGGACTAGAACCCAGATTGCCTGAGTCCCAGTCCCATGCTCTTAACCATCACACCACACTGGCTCTTACCACACTCAAGGTAAGTTCAAACCTTAAGAGGAAGTGATCTGTCCATGACAAAGGGGTAGTTGTCAAAAGCCAACCACCAAATAGCCATCATTCTGCCCTGTTGAGAAAACCTGTGCGCCTTCTTATGGATTGGGCCAGTGACATGTTGAGACAGCCCCATGGTTGTCCTGGCTGCCATGAAGTCCTGATCTGCCCTGGCCAAGGCAGCTTCTTCATGGAAGTTGAGGTCACTCAGGACCAGCATCCTGAAGATCCTCAACACCAGGTCTGAGATGACCTCTGTCAGCTCAGGCAGACAGTCAGCTGAGTACCAGGGTGGGTGGTATACCAGCAAAATCTCTAATCTGTCCCGATCACAATTTTGGGCCAACAAGCACAAAAACAAAGCAAAACAAAACTGAACCAAATAGAACAGAACAGAAGCAAAAGAGAGGGAAAGGGAGAGAAGAAAAGAAAGAAAGGGGGGGAACCCTGCACACACCATACAACCTTCCCAACTTTGATTACTGTGTGTTTCTTTATGCAACATGGTTTGGCTTTGCTTTGTTTTGTTTTGGGTGGTCATTATAAATACAATATAAAATATGACATGTTAAAAACATCACAGATAGCTTACTATACAAAAATTAAAACCAGATGTAAAACCAAACCAAAGTTACAATAACTTAAACATAATTCTTTAATGTGGACAGGATCCTTCCTCTTTCTACCACACTTTGGTCTTTTACTGTGGTTCCTTGTAAGTGTGTCATGTAAACATGTCTGTCTCCAACATGGGTTGCATCATGGCAGTCTGGGAAGTTTAAACCTTCCCCTCCTTGTGAGCTGGGAGGCTTCCTTACATGAGACCAAACAGTAAGATGAGGCACATCTTCATACCTTGAAATTATCTTGATGCATAGTTTAGCTCTGGAGCTTTTAATGGTGGTGACTCTGATGAGGAGTCAGAACCTGTTCCTGGACATTGACAAGTCAGGTTCCCAGCTTGGATCCAGTACTTTGCCCTCTGGATTCCCATGAAGTACCTCTCAGTATCCAAAAACTGGGCCTCAGACTTCTTCACTGAACTGGGAAGACCCAAAGAACATTTCCAAACAGTCAGTCACTTCCTTGACCCTCACCACTTAGAAGAAGCCATGTTGCAATAATTTAGGAGGTGAAGGTCCTAGAAGGAATCTCCTGACCTCACTGTAAAAGCCTGCCAGTTGTTGAGGCCTTTATGGTAATTTTCCATTATGAGCCTAGTAGTTGTGAATTTCAGCACAATTAGAGCTCCATACGCTGGTAAAAAGATTTTTGAGTGTTGTTCAATAAAGGATGGAACAGGTAAAGGAATAAATCAATATGTTAAATACCAAATCAATAAACACATGGCTAACTAGTTTAGGAATGCTTCCAGAAATTAAAAAAAAAATGTTTCCAGGGAGAATGAAAACAATGCAAAGTTGGTGCCTACCTGACCTCAAGAGACAGGGAGTTCCAAAAGCATAGCACTCCTCTCCATGTAGTCTCTGATCAGGCCGTGCAGCAATACAGCATGGCCAGACACAGGGCATCCCATGACCTCAGTGACAGGACACGTTAGTAAGATAGGAGGCACTCCCTCAGGTGTCCTGGTCCCAAGTATTTAATATCAAACCCCATCCATTTGGTACTGAAGCATTTTGGTACTGAAGTGGTCCCAAGTGGTTTACTACCAAAACCCATCAGTTAGCTTTAGCTACAGACAGCATAGCTACCTGAGACAAATCCAAAGAAGAAATGTTTAAATTAAAAAAAAACCCAAACAGAAATAGCATTTATTTTAACCAAAGAAATGTATTCAGCAAGAGAAAAGGGAAGCAAGTAGCCTGCTGATTCATACATTTAAAAAGATTCTTTTTTGAACTACTTCTGACAGTCATAGGAAAGATATTCCTTGACAGGCCTCTTAAGTCAGCACATGTCTGGAAGGGTAGCTCTTGAGGGAGGAGAGACCACATTGATGCAGATTACTGTGGAAGGCTGACAGGTCGTTTTAATTTTTTTAACCTTTATCTTGATAGCCCAGAGGATAGGCTATAAAGTACAGTAATGTTAGAAGAGGAACCATCTTTACACAGATGCACCATACCTCCAGGCAAGCTGTGAGACTGGGGACAAAAAGAATTTGCCAGCATGCAAATTATGACCATAACTTTCAGTGTTCACAAAGGCTGTGATCATGTGCTAAGTGAGCCTGTTTAAATCTCACTGAATTCCATGAGATTTAGACAGTGCAACTATCCGGGTGATTGCAGCCAAAGGCCTTAGATTGGTAATTCCTTAATGGATATAAATAGCTGAATCATGGTTTTAGCAACCTTTGCGTTTATAGGCAAGTCCACAAGAAAATCTTATTTACCCTTGGAATTAAGTGTACCTAAAATATGTAAGTAGTACCAGTTATAGAAAATGTATATGGAGAGAAGATCTGAATGCTCATAATGCTGAAAGTTCATCAGGTCTGTGTCTGGTCAATACATGGTTGGAAATAGCTGTTTTGTTAACACTGACTACATCAGCTTATAATTCATGGAATTTCAGGATTGATATGCAATAAATCACTATTCGCTGCAGATAACAAGATAGTTGGCTTTTTAAAGTAGCCTTAGGGATGGAGGAGCCATTCTGTTTCCAGTGCATGTCAGTTTCACATGTGCTCAGTCACTTGTCTGTCTTGTCCAGTTTTTGTGTATGTCTATCTTCTTTTGTACGGCAGTATAAAGGAGTTTGGCAAGGCTGTATATTGTTGCCCTGCCTATTTAACTTATATGCAGAGTACATAATATGAAAGGCCAGGCTAGATGAATCACTAGTCAGAATTAAGATTGCCAGGAGAAATATCAACAACCTCAGATATGCAGACAAAACCACTCTGAGGGCAGGAAGTGAAGAGGAACTAAAGAGCCTCTTGATGTGGAGGAGAGCACAAAGGTTGGCTTGAAACTCAACATTAAGAAAACTAAGATCATGGCATCTGGTCCTCTCACTTCCTGGAAAATAGATGGGGAAGAAATTGAGGTAGTGACAGATTTTATTTTCTTGGGCTCCAAGATCACCACAGATGGTGACTGCAGAAAAGAAATTAAAAGATGCTTGCTCCTTGGGAAGGATAGCTATGGAAAATCCAGACAGCATACTTAAAAGCAGAGACATCACTCTGCCAACAAAAGTTTGTATAATCAAAGCTAATGTTTTCACAGTTGTAATGTATGGCCGTGAAAGCTGGACCATAAAAAAAAATTGAGCACCAAAGAATTGAAGCTATTTAATTGTGGTGCTGGAGAAGACTCCCAAGAGTCCCTTGGACTGCAAAGAAATCAAATTAGTCAATCTTAAAGGAAATCAACCCTGACTGCTCTTTAAAAGGACAGATACTGAAGATATTTGAAGATGAAGCTCAAATACTTTGGCCACCTCATGAGATGGAGGGACTCATTGGAGAAGACTCTGATGGTAGGAACAATTGAAGGCAAAAGGAGAAGAGGATGACAGATTTTGAGGTGACTGGATGGGGTCACTAAGGCATTGGGTGTGGGGTTGGGTGGACTACAGGGGATAGTGGAGGACAGGAAAGCCAGTAGGAATTATGTCCATAGGGTCACAAACAAAGAGTTGGACATGACTTTGCAACTAAACAACAACAACAAACTTCTTTTGTAAAAGGAAAAATGCACTTGCATGCTTTTTCACATAAAGTATGTATTTTACATGTAATTTACCTAAAATACTTTTACTCTATGAATTTTACCCTAAAATATACACTTCCGTGCATTTCCCAGTTCCCATATATACTTAGTTATGTGTTTCTGAATCAAGAATTGCATGACAAAATCCAGAGATGTCCAACATTCAAAGCCCAACTGTGTCCATGCATTGGCTGAGGAACAACAAATTAGGTTAATTTTCTTAAAATACAAACCAACTGAAATCTCTCACACACACTTTATGGATAGCCCATGTTCAAAATCTTGCTCATCTATATCTAGTGTGAGAAAATAGTTGTGAAGATTAAAATATAAAGTGTAAAAACATTTTGCCTTAATGGGTGAGTACAAACAACCAAAACCTATTATATAATTCTAATATAATTCTAATCTTATCCTAGGGCAGGGCAAGTGTATGCCCATGCAATGTCCGTTGAAGTGTCTTTTCTGCCACACGGGTGTTTCAGCAAACAGTTGCTGGGAATCACCAACTTCCCATAGTTTCCCTATGTCTGTTACCACAAAAAATAGATTCCAGCAGAATCTTTCTACATATCAGGGTTCATGTCATCTGTGCTAGACAGTGAACTGTTTGATTAATAGACTGTCCTGTTGTCTAACTAAGGCTAGAGATGTTGTGTGGGCTGAGCTATAATTTCTTCTCCCATCACTAGAAAGTTCAAAGCTTGCCAAAAAAACCAACCGACATATGACATGCACATGTCTGAAATTGTGTGCTTAAGTTATTCTCTTCAGTTTTATAGAATAAGCACCTTTGGGGACTCAGTTTTGAACCTGTTTCCAATATTTTCTCCTGAGAGTGCAGTTTACTGCACACAGGGCCTTTGGAAGCAAGCACAGCCAGCAAAGCGGCCTCATCTTTGTCTGCCTCTGTCTGTATTTGTTGCTGCTCCACTTTTTTCTTCCCTTCTGAATGACTGGCAGCTAAACAGATGGGCTTCTGGAGAAGACTGACACTCTGACAGTGTAATCCTGTGCATGTCTACTTGGAAGTATGTTCAATGAGAACATACCTGAAGCAGTTGAATGGCATTTAGTTGAGTGGGAATGCACAGGACAGCACTGTTAGCATACAAAAGAATTGTTTGCATCTTTCTGTGATATTTCTATTGTTAAGTAGCATGGCAATCTTGTATTCCATGTTGTTTCTGTTCTGTGAGTTGGCTCTGCCCTACATTCTACCCCACTGGTTTTCAAGTTATACTTGGGTTCCTTGAAAGAGGAAGGAAGGCAGGGGCTGCTTCTATTGCTGCTGCTACCAACATAAATGCTCTAAGGGTGATTTTGGAACATTGTTTGCATTGCTTGGCATGGTTTTTAGTCCATATCTTCTCTGTTATTTACAAGTTGCTGATGTTCGGAAGTGCACTGTCCAAAAAAACTAATCTTGATGTGATTGTGTTGCAATTTAATCGGTGTGTGGATGCCATGTAAATATTGATTAAACTCTGGCACATGGAAGAATCTTGATGTGACCCTACTAGTGGTGTCCTGAATGAGGCCATTCCATTGAATTGATGGTCCAGGGATGGCTCAGACTTGGATACAAGCAGATATCAATTGGGATAATGTACTTACCTCCTTACGATCTAGGTCCTTGTGAAGGCCAGCTGCCCAGTCTCCAGAGGAGCTTGCTTTGCTGGCTCAAGATTCTGAAGCCTCCAGCCATAGAGATGCCACCATCTGCAGCCAATTCTGTGTCACTGAAGCATGAGTTTGCTGCAAGAGACAATGACCATTTAAGACAGAAAGCCTGTTGTGAGGTGTCAGCTCACCTCACAGTTGTAAATGACCCACACTTATACAGGCAATAAAACTAAAGTCTTTTATTGCTACTTTTCTACAAGATTTACAATGCTATTTTAATGCCCATTATTATTATTATTATTATTATTATTATTATTATTATTATTATTATTATAACATTTCTATGCCGCCCCTTGCCGAAACCTCGGGGTGGCTTACAACACAATAAAATACATTGAAATACAATAGTACATAATAAATTACCATTAAATACAAAAATACAAAAAATACACTGAGTTACAAATATAAAATTAAAATTATCAGTATAAAATAAGTAAATAAAAATATAGGAGGAGAAAAGAGAAGGAAGAAGAAGTTGCCCTGGCCAGATCATATGTTTTAAGAATTAAAATGATGTTTAAATAAAAAGTTCTTTACCTGGCACCGAAAAACCAGTAACGACGGTGCCAGGCGGACCTCTTTGGGGAGTGAATTCCATAGGTTGGGCGCCACCACAGAGAAAGCCCTTCTCCGAGTACTTACTCTCCTAATTTCTTTCATGGAGGGTTTCCGGAGAAGGGACTCTCCCGCAGATCTCAAAGGGCGGTCGGGCATATACGGACGTAAGCGCTCATTCAGGTAGCCAGGACCCAAGCCGTTTAGGGTTTTATAGGTCATAATCAACACCTCGAATTGGGCCCGGGCTTCAATGGGAAGCCAGTGAAGTTGACGGAGGACTGGAGTCATGTATCATCAGCGTATTGATGATTCCGCAGCCCACACCTCCTGATGACCTCTCCCAGCGGTTTCATATAGATGTTAAATAGCAGAGGGGATAGAATGGAGCCCTGTGGTACTCCATGGCATAACTGCCATGACGTAGAGACATGGTCCCCCAGCACTACCTTCTGGAATCGACCGTTGAGATAGGAGCGGAACCACTGCAAAGCAGTGCCTCCAACCCCCAATCCCGCAAGCCAATCCAGAAGGATACCATGGTTGATGGTATCGAAAGCCGCCGAGAGGTCCAGAAGAACCAACAGCGATGCACTCCCCCTGTCCTTCTCCCTGCACAGGTCATCATACAGGGCGACCAAGGCAGATTCAGTACTGTACCCAGATCTGAAGCTGGACTGAAAAGGATCCAGATAATCAGTTTCATCCAAGAGTGCTTGGAGTTGTCCCGCCACCACTCGCTCCAACACCTTGCCCAGAAACGGGATGTTGGCCACAGGTCTATAGTTAGTGGCCATCTCTGGATCCAGTGACGCTTTCTCCAGGACTGGTCGTATTACCGCCTCCTTTAAAGGGGCAGGCACTCAACCCTCCCTCAGAGAAGCGTTAACCACTTCCAAGATCCAGGTCCCAATCCCGTGCTTGGAGTTATTTATTAACCAAGACGGGCAAGGATCCAATAGGCAAGTGGTGGGACGTACTCATCCAAGCACCTTGTCCACATCATCGGGCCGCAATAATTGAAATTCCTCCAAGAATTTTGGACCAGACGGTAGCATTGGCGTCTCCCCAGAGACCTCTGATTCATTAGTGGAGTCCAGCTCGTGAAAGATTCCTTTGTGTCACCTCAAAATCTATTTTTGCTTTAACTAGCCTAAATAGTTTGGGGCCACCAGCAAATGTTACCATCTTAACTTCTCATGCATAATTCCATATCATGTTTAAATAGGTTGAAAAGCCTTGGTCCTCATACAGAACACTGTTGGGCACCATTTATATCCTTCTCCTAGGTGAAATTTCCATTTATTCTTACTCTTTGTTTTCCATTGTTCAACCACAAACAAATTCAGGTAATTGAGAACCCCAATATCCTAGTACAAAATTGCATAAAAAGAATTTCTTAAGTATCCCTAAGGTCAGCATTTATTTGGCTAGAATAAGAAGCATCTAATTCATGCATTTTTACTTTTCCCCATAAGAGATCTTGGAGTGGGATGGGGTGAGGGTGGGGAGAGTCAAGTACAGCAACTACTTAATCTTTATCTCTTTCTGGACTCTCAAGATGTGCTTAATTGATCAAAAGGCAGTTTCCAAGTACCTTATGTTAATAAGAACAAGAAAACATACATTATTCAATAAGTTGACCTATATGCAAATAAATGCAGAGGAGAAATACAAGTGATTTTCTATTAATTTTATTCTTCATATCACAGTAGTGTGGCATATTCATGCAGAATCTGAATCTTTGGAATGTATCGATAATCCAACACCACTTTTGATTGGTTTCCGTACTTTGAGCTAGAGCCATCTTACTGAATAAATGCTTGTGTAAGTCATCATCCAAACCCTACATGAATCTTTAGCTACTATTGTGAGCATGTTGCTGCTACTGAGAGGATAGCTTGGGCTTCCTGGAGGTTCAGTAACCAGAAACTCAAAAACCGAAAAGTCTGTGGGAGACAGAACTTCTTCTCTGTGTCAGTGACAGGGAGATCATGGACCAAGCTTAGCACACTCCTTCCACACTGGATCTGCTGTGGCAGGATTAAAAGCTGCTGCTATCCACAGGGAAGTTGTGCTGTTCCAGACGTATCTCTGGAAATGATCCTGCCATCATGCTACGCTAACAGTTGTCAATTCTCTGAACAGATGGTGGAAGAGACTGGTGTCCAGGAAAGTGAGGGAAGAATGGTGGGTCCAGCCACGGAATGATTCACTTAGCTGTTGTGATGCACTTGGAGCATGGCCACCAAACCTCTGTCCATTGGGATGGTAGGCAGAACAGGGTGACGATGGCTCCTCCCTGCTGTACTGCTCCTTGCTTTCTTCCTGGTGCTGGTGCCTGGGAGGGAGAGAGCCATGAATGAAAGAGTGCAAGGGTGGAGTCATGGAAATTAATATTGTCCCCACAGCCTGTCCCTTTCTGGCCTAAAAAAGTATGCCATACATGGCAGGTTTCTTAACTCACATCTCCCCAACCCTACGTTTCTCTTCGCTCTTAGCTGTGCAGGGAAGGAGAAAGGATGAGCCATGGATCCTTTCAAAGAGTCTGATTCAAGCTGCTTTTGCTGCTGGAAATTAATAAATAAGAAATAGCCATACCTCATTTCAACTGCTTGATTCCACTTAATTAGCTGCATAAGAGGTAAAGGTAAACATCATGAGGCTCCTGAGCAGGAGTAGTAAGTCTGAGGATTTCAGAAGGTTGTATATGCTAGGATAGGCATTGTAATGGGAAGCGGTTGATGTTTCCATTGCCTTGTGGAGGGAAAAGGATGGACTCCTATGCCAGAGAGAATGTGGACATGTTTGGCAAGAAAAGTGAAAACAAAGTGGAGGGTATGAGGAATATGTGAAGAGCAGTGGGGCCAGCTGTGCCCCACTAAATCTGTGTCCTTTCTCCCATGTCAGACACAAATTTATCACTCATATAGGAATGGACCCTTGCCCTCAAGGTTCCCATAGCTGTTAATTTGTCCACTACATCTTCCCTGTTGGTTAGAGTCAGGTCGAGTAAACCCTTGCCTCTCACTCCTACTTCTACCTTCTGTTGGAGGAAATTATCAGTGACACATTTTAGGAACCGCTTTGAGGGGCTGTGTTTGGCAGAATTTGACTCCCAACAGATATCAGGGAAATTGAGGTCCCCCACAATGAGGCCATAATTCCTCCTTAAAAAAAACTGGAAATTTGCTTTTTTCAAAAATTTCATCTTTATTCTCTCCTTGACTGGGTGGGCAATAATAGACTCCAACTACTATATTTATTTCATTCCTTTCCCTATTTATGTTAATCCAGATATACTTGATGGGATTATTGGTCTCTTCTTCCTCTATTTCTTCGCAGAGATGTGTATCTTTTACATAAAGCTCATCTCTTCCTCTTCTCTGTTATTTTTATTCTTTTTGAACATGTTATATCCATCAGTTGTTCAATGCCAGTCATGGCAGTCATCCCACCAAGTTTCAGCTATGTCTATCAGGTCATATTTGCCCTCATTACTAAGAGCTCAAGTTCACTTTGTTTGTTTCCCACACTTTGGGCATTGGTATATGGACATCTAAGGCCACATGAAGTATTCCCTGGCTTCTTTCCTACATTTTTTGGGAGACTATTGTTAGGCCTAGAGTTTTTTTCACTGTTGCAGTACACAATCCTTTGTCAGTTGATGTTGTGTCCAGATGTACATCTCCCTTCCCTATACAATTCAGCTGAAATCCTTCCTGATAAACTTATTCATGCTCTGGCCAACTATATCCCTTCTTTTCTTTGCAAGGTGCAATCCATTGCTTGCCAGCAGTCCATCTTCCAGTAAATTTAGCCCATGGTCCCAGGTTCTCATGGCTGCACCATCATCATAGCCAGAAGTTCACATTGAGTATCCTCCCCCCGGCCCCATCTTTTCCTCTTCTACAAACTGGAAAGATTGAGGAGAAAGCTGCCTGGGTTGCAATGCACTTAATTTTCTTCCCTAAGTTTTTGAAGTCTGACATAATAGAATAGTAGAATATAATTTGTGACCCAGCCTTTAGGCTCTGAGTATGTGTCCATCCTTCTAGCCAACACATAATGTTGACCTATTCTAAAAGATATGTAGCACCTCTAGTTAGATGAAAAGCACAATTTCTATTTCTTCTTACCTCTCAGAAGCAGGGCAGGTAGAATCCGATCTACCCAGAATGGAGATGCAACAAACTCCAGCTTTTTTTTTTTCCACAAGAGGCCTTTGTGCATTAAAAGAAAGATGCTTACATGAAACCAGGCTGAGAATACAAGGAAACCATGGAAAGGGTGTTGAACAGAACCAGGGTTCAAATTCCTGCTCAGCCATGACATTCCCTAGGTGACCTTGGGCCAGACTGTCTTTCAGTTTAACGTGCTTCACAGTTCTGTTACAAGGATAAAATGCATGTGTAGGCATACTCACACACTCCCTTGAGGTTTTTGGAGGAAGTAATGATGAATCGCAATGAACACCAGCACCATCGTAACAACAAAAGTAGCAGCAGCATAATTCCCAGCTACAAGAGCAAGATCTCTTAGACCTTTCCTTCCTTGTAAGCATGGCTGATAAAGTGAGGTTATAGGACTGCTTATTACCATTGTAGATGCTACTGAAGTTCAGAAATATGTGCCAGAATGCAAAATGAGATTATTAGGAGATGCTGTGCTGATTCTACACTGATCAGACTGGGCTCCAACAGCCAGGAGTCACTGTTCCCACATGCTCTGAAGCTGATTATGTTAACCCCTTGTTCTTGATGAAACTGTCACTGACTGCTGTGGTTGCTAGAACTTTTAAAAATGTGGATGCAATTTGCAGAATAATATCCTGATGCCTGCTGAGCAATCTATTTCCCCATAGACTGAATTTCTATGTTCAATAATAATAATAAAAAGCATATGTCAAATACATGCATCATGTAAATGTGACCTTTACAGAAAATCAGATGACATTGGGAGGTGGAGGAGACAGGCCTGCTTAAAATCCTGCATTGCCACTCACTGAGATCTAATTCTGTTTGCACCAGAAGGAACTGGAAGAAAATTGAAGGAGCTCTTCCATTGGAAATGTTACTTTCCTAGGGATGGTTGAACTAGTGATGTTTAGGATCACCAAGATTTTCCAAACACTATTGTGCCATTCATATTATGCCTAATTCCCATTTAAGTTTGTAATCACTGATTGCACTGCACAAACTGAAAACTTGCAGAAATGGAGTAGTGATTGACCAAATGCTTTCTACAAGTTTCCCCAAATTTGCACCTATTTCATCCATATTATAAACAAGGGCTTGTTTGATTATTGACAAAATTTGCAGAAATTAGGACATTGGCACAAATCAAACCCAGGAAATGATGATGAGATGAACGCAAGCATATCCTTGATGATGATGATGATGATGATGATGATGATTATTATTATTATTATAACATTTCTATGCCGCCCCTTGCCTTGATAAGATCAGTGGACTTGTACCCATGCTCAGAAATGAAGCTTCAAACAGGACATGCTTGCATATTTTCCAAGCAAAAATGACAATTAAAGGCTGCAGCTACTATCTCCTGGAAAATGATTGCAGTGCTGATTAACCAAAATCTTATAGCTTCAGTTGCCTGCCTGTTCAAAAATTCCCAAGTGGGAATTATAAGACTGTGTCCTTGAAAATGAATGTTTATGTGCATCAAACTGTAACCCAGTCAAGACATGGTGGCATAGGATAGGATCTAAACTTAGGACTGAATTCAAACTTAGCTATGATTAGAGTAGGCCAACTGAAAATCTATTGGATTTAAATTCGTTTAAGACCCATTGAGTTCCAAATCTCATTCCAACCCATTCATAAATGTAACCCAATTTAGCAAAAATCCTGAAGAAATTCAAAACATTTCTGAGAAATTCTCCTGCATGGGGTTCAGAGCTCCTGTTCTTACCATACTTGTGGGATGGCTTAGGAGGGGTATAAGCATTCTGCATTATGTTTGCAAGTTTCATTATGCAAACATCTCTCTGGCAGCAATTAGCTTCCTCTGCTTCCTGTATTTCAGTTAAGCTCAGGAGAAGGTATCAAGAATAATTCCATTCTGAGGGCTTTTTCAGATTTAGCAAGTGAAGGCAGCCAGAATATTTGTAGATGTGAAAGAGAAAAAAGAAAAAGCAGTCAGTGACCTCAGCCACACAGTGATCTAGTAAAGTCAGCAACATCAACAAAAGAAATACAGGATATATTATAAAATGCACTGAGAATGGTACAGAAAAATTGAAGCTTCTTCCACAAGAGAAGAAACCTTTCAGGAAAGTCAAGGTCTGATTTTGGCATGAGGCCAACCTCTTCCCTAAACCTGGGCTCAACATGTGCCCCCACCTGCTACAAGGTTTGGGGGAAGAGGCACTATTTTAATTTTTGCATTAGAAAAAATATATATCCACACGTCTTCTAAGAAGACATGCCTCTCAGAAAAGTCCTGAGATCCTTCTTTTCTTTCCCCTCCACAAGAAAGAATGAAAAAATACCATTTTCCAAATTTCATTCATCATATTATTTTAGCAGCTGCATTTCCCTATTGTCCAATGCCATGGAATAATTATAGAAGTTGCAAAATAGGGGCTGGACTGCAAAATAAGGGGCCAACATAGCTACTTCTAGTGTCAATGCAAAAATCAAAAGCAAAATCAAGAATCTCTAGGAAAAAGGAAGGAAACAGTGCTACAGCCCTTGCTAGTGGTGAGTCCTACCTGTGGGAAACAGTTGGAGAATATTTACTTTCCCTGGAGAAATTTAGTGAAGTTGTCACTTCCTGCCCTCATTTCTTTTCCCCCAAATAAGGTGGATATTTTGAAAAGGATGTTTGTTCATGGTTCTAATCCTGTGTGTACAATAGTATAATTTCCACAAGAAAACTACCACTTTTCCTTTTAAAATGTTCACATCCATCTCTTGTGGGATGTGCACAGCACAACATAATCTTCCCGATTCACTAAATCAGACTTGTGTCTGAACCAGGAGCTTTCAGCTTTCAGATGGTTAATAAGGGGGAAGAAAAAAGAAAGTAAGAAAAGAAATCCCAGAGCATTTTCTTCTTCTTAGCATTTCAATCTAGTCTACAAAACTTGTATGATTCAAATTTTACCACACAGAGAAATGTCTTTGAACAAGGAACGAATTCTATTCTGATTATATAGGTTCAGACAGTATAATAAAATACCTGTGAAAGATGACCCAGGCTGAAATCAAGGTTTTAAAATGCTTCAGTAGATTTGCTAAGCTTTTTATAAATGCAGCACCTTCACTGCAGTCCTGTAATGAAGAATAATATATTTTGCAGGCATTTCCAGATCCAGCCCAAAATCCTAATGGGCAAGAAGTAAGTAGCAGCACAGTCTTTTATGCTGCTTCCTCGGTCAAGTGAGCACTATCACCTGTCTGCTGCCTTTCGGTTCTTTTTGGTCTTTGGTATTCATTAAGAGAAACGACTGCTCCTGCAAAGCCCCAGCTGTTCATTTGTTTGCTCCCACAACTCCACCAAAGAATGGAGAACCGCACTGGATATAGTCCACAGCTACTTCTTTTACCTTGCAAAAAAAATAAAAAAAAAATAAAAAAAAATAAACTAGCTAAATTGTCCTACTGGTCCTTGCCAACAATTCTGTGTCCCACTATTCTCACGTCAACCAAGGGGCTCAAAAATGAATATTACTTTCTTTTTCTTTAATTTCATATCTACAGTCCACAAATGTGGCGAATCAATCAGGCTCATCTTTCCAGTATGACAGGGTAACATAATACCAAGTATAAGATTAGATGATTCATCTGAGAGTTATTTGTTACAAGAAGACCAGATCTGATGAATGTTTAAATTGTTGTGAATTACTTAAGCATATTTTTGCACTGTGCAGATTTCATATTCAAATATGTTTTAACAGAGACTGATTAATTACAAATTGATTGTTTTATGATGAAAGAGCATTGGGAATTGATTCCAGTTGCACATATTATATGTTAAATTAATGGAATTGATTATATTTCTGTTTTGGCAGAACTTTAGAGTATCAACTGGAAGATTTCAAAGGTTTAGTAGTCTGGAAGAGCTTTGGAGTTTAAAATGTAAATTCATATTAGTTCCATTGTGTGTGTGTGTGTGTTAGTAAATTCTCTTTAATCATTAGAAAATGCAGCATGTAAGGAAAGGGAAGATTCTTAAGACCTTTCATACCCATCTGTATGTTTTGCTAACATTTATTGATACAAAGACTTGGAATAAATGGTAAACCTATTATTTGGTGAGACTGTAGAATAACTCCGGGTTATTTTTGTCTTTTTATATCAGTGTGGAATGGACAGTTTAACTTTGAAAGAAAACCTACTGCTAGGACTGAGTAAAAACATTCTGGTTTTCCCAGTTTTCCCATCATAATTCATCCAAATATAAAAAGAAGATATTTTTCTTTGCATATTGTAAAATAGAATACAATGAATGGTCAACAACTGCCATTAAGTTTTGAAATATTTTCAGACAAAGAAAGAACTTGGAATAGATAACCAAAACTATATGTGGCAGTTTTCTATTTTTGCACTGTATCTCATCCTTTCCATGAGGCAGAATGTGGGCCAAATTAATTTAGGCTGTATTCAAGTGGCAGTTTTCCAGCCTCGTAGGCATGCAGTCTCTGAAAGCTGCTTTGTCCTGAAATACGTGTGGCTTCAAAACGAATGCAAGAATAGTAAAATAACTAAATAAATAAGCTTGGATAATTAGCAGGACTTGTGAAACTGTCTTATCCTAGTGGCCAGATCAAAAGATATAATGGGGATCTTCAATTGGCTCTTGAGTGCCTTTGACATTGCCTGCAAGAGAACAGCCACAAGAGGGGTGTGAGAGGGATCAAGACAACAGTGAAAATATTGGCTCAGAAAGTTCGTATTCATCAGAGAACCAGTGTGGTGCAGTGGTTAAGAGTGGGGCTCAGAAGATCTGGGTTCTAGTCCCTGCTCAACCATGGAGCCAAACAGGTGACTTTGGGCCAGTCATAGGTTCTCAATCCAACCTACCTCAGAGGGTTGTTGTGAGGATAAGATTGAGCAGAGAAGAAGCCTCCTTTAGTTCTGTGAAAGGAAGAAAGATGGGGCATGAAAATAATAAATAAACAAATGATTGTGTTGTTAGGTGTGTCTGCATTCTGCTTGGCCCTGGGGGAGGAGGTAGAACCAAGGGACAGATAAGTGTGTGCACACATCAACCGAGAATGGAGACCTATGAGCACCTGTCTTCCCTGGCTGTTCCTCTACATCCACCCACCTGCCCAGCTAGACTCAGTGCAGTTTAGCCAGTGCTGTGGGGCTCCATAGGTAGCTTCCCCCACACCAACACACTCACACCAACCACAGACACTCATGGACCTTGATTGGATATGAAATGCTGAGGATTTCACCAATTCTGCTAGAGTAGATGGTGTCAGATGTGTACATAGTTCAGTCACAGTAGCAAGGCAGATAAATGCAGGAAGAGAAGATCAGTACATCAAGCAAATGTGGCCACTTAAAGGGACTTCTATATGGAAAGACAATTGTCTAGCCTCTTCCTTTGGGTTATGAGAAAGAAAGCCATGAAAAGGAAGCCCTCTGAGCCTTACCAGAAATGCCCACTTAGAGCTTGGGGGTTTCAGAGGATTGGTTTTACTTTCTTATTTACATTTATATTCCACTGTTTTCTCCCTTGCAGGGAAACCAAGGCAGATGCCACTGTTCTGCTCCCTCCACTTCATCTTTGCAACTTCTGTTCTGCTCTTCATCTTCACATCTTCTGTTTTGCACTTCATCTTTGCAACATGTCATGCCATGCCAGGTTAGGTTGACAGCAGCTGGGCCAGATCCATTAAGTGAGCTTCATGGTTGAATGCGGATTAGAACCTGGATCTCCCAAGTTCTGCACTTGTCACATGGTGAGATGATACACTTCCCTCAATGTAGAGAGTCCCAGCTGGACATACAAGTGAAGATTCTGCTTATTCCCTGGGCATAGTGCCATTTCCCTGATATCTTGGTGGGCAGGAGTTTGCCTACAACAATCTCTGCCTTATTCTATTCTCTCACCCTAATTGGCTCACTTCTGATGACCATGCAATACAAAGCTACATCTCTAGTTCACCCCATACCTGTATTGTCTCTTTGTTCCAGGTATAGGCACAAGTATATGCACATACGCTGCACATATTACATGTTGCCCATCTTAGATCTTACTGTTTAGGATAATGATTTTATTCTGTATGGCATGAGGTCTGCTAAACACCTGCAAGAATTTTTGGCAGATGTGTGTTCATGTTCATACTTGGAACTTCAAAATGGGCACACATGCATGTTTTGCAAGCAAAACCAATTTGCTCATACATCCTTAATGGAAGCTCAAGTCCAACAATATTGGAGGGCCAAAGATTCCTCTGCACTGAAATTCTAACCTTATTGTAGGGGCCAACTCAGTATCCACAGAAAGATGGCTAAATTTTTAATCAGCTCTGGATAGAGGATGAACCCTTCAGAGCAACATAGCAGGTGACGCATGCCCTGTGGGTGGTGTGTGGTGAACAATCAGCAAATTATCTCCCTCACCCCTGCAGGAAATAGAAGCCTATGTAGGATCCTGTGAATGGACAGCCTCCATCTTTTCATGAAAGGGCTTCACTGGATCCTACCCATCATTCTTTTGTATTTTGCAAGCCACACTTTCAGAGCCCTTGTGGGTGCAAGATGGATACAAATGCTCAAAATAAGTCTCATCAGTTGGTCTGGCCTGATTTTAGCGAGGTGAGTATTTGTGTTTTGGTAGCAAATGCACTACAAAAGAAAACTCTGAATTGGTTTCCATTTTCTGAGCTGCTTGGCTCCTGCTTGGCTTTCTGACAGAAGTTTCTCCCAGCTGCCATAAAACCCCTTAGAGCCTTATTCTACAGATGATGTATTTTCTGTTACCTTCAAAACAGCTGTGCATATCAGGCTAGCTTTTGAACCTGAAATGTAACCGTTCATCACTGGTGTGCATGATGAGTTTTATTACGCCTTCTTCCTGTGCAAGGGAGATTCCGCATGAAGGTAAACAATGCATGAATATCACTTGGTTCCTGCTGATCAGAGCTGGAGTCCCACAATATCTAGAAGGCTTCACTTGTCTCAGCCAAGTAACATCCCTAATTTCAGAAGCTCCTTAAATTTCTGAAGAACGTATGAAATGTTAGCATTCCCATACCATGATTCACTTCAGAGGAATGGGATGTCAATTATTCTTTTTTAAAAACTGCACAGTACAAAGATCCAGATGGAAATGGGAGGAATTGCTTAAAATATTTACAACACTCTGACAGACTGAAACCTACAACTGTAATTTCCAGTGGGGCCTGGTGCCAGAAAATTAGCAAATAGCAGTGCTTAAGGATAGGAAAGCCTTGGTGTTCTGCTTTTTCTGAAAACCTGTTTCTCTAAATGTTCACTGCAAATGAGTTTCCTAGTGGGGTGGGGGTACATTTATATTTTATTGATGATGGCAATGATATGATTTCTTGTTTGCTTTTGGGTTGGAGCTCCCATGTCCTTGGGCAAAAGGCAGGGGCCACGAACACCAGCAGTAGGCAGACTTGAGGGAAATTCATCAGGAGCACCTCTCTCTTTCTCTGTCTGATGCTTCATTTCATCCCTCCATCATCCATTCATTCCCTCACATGCACAATCCCATATGCACATAGAAGCACCCCTCAAACTTACTAGTCAGCTTGTTTCCCCCGGGACCCTTCATACTCCACCTGTCCCTTGCCTGCCAGTCTGCCAGGATCCTGCCTTCCTCCACTCACACCCCTCTGGCAGGCCTAGCACAGGACTAGCAGGATGTGCCTGCCAGGACTGTGTAAATTTTTGCTGAGCATTCTGGCTATGTGTCCATGTTTCCATCTTGGTGCATGCAAGCTCAGAGAGCAAACTGCAGAGTGTGCCATCTAGCATTCCAAAGGGGAGTTGCAAGTACCACGCTCTGTAGCTCAGCTACATGTTGACCCAGCTGCCTTCTCTTTACAAAGGCCCTCTTCTCCAAGAGTATTGGCAGTACTCAGAGTCATGTGAGCACCTGACTACCTGAAGGCTATTCTCATGCCCTGGTGACAGTCCTCTTCTTGCTCAAGTGGCTTCTAGGAATAGGGAAGTCACATGCCATACTGAGATGGTCATGTGTCGTACTTTACCGAAGAAAGCCTTCAGTTTGAAGGTGATTCCTGTTTGAAGGACTATCCAGTCCATCTCATTTAAAGATAATGAGCCAGAAGAAAGGAACATGGAAGACTTGAGGTTACACATCAGCAGACACACAGGTCACCTGGTCTCCATCTTTCCCATTTGGTGAGATGTACCACATCTTCTTTTAAATTAGTAATTATTTCTAGATCCGCAACCACACATATACATTTGTAAATTCTTTTGTCTTCTTTTTTGGTGATGGACAAAAGGGAATACAGAAGAACCTAGGAGGCAGAGAGTCCTTGCTTTAACAGACAACTACTAGAATCTAAGGGATTTTTCTAGGTACAGTTTTTCATAATGGTAATCAGCCTGACTGTGGGATCCCATACAAACTGCAATATAGCAGAACATGCCAAACAGACTCAATTTTTTCAGTTCTACACTGACAAAATTCCATTGAGGAAAATATTTCCGAATTGGCTAAGCAGCAAAGCAGAAGCAGCACATTAAGGCACATTAAGGCGAACAAATATAAACGCATTCCTAGATTTGCAAGCATTTTGGGCAAGTGTGAGGCTCTGGCAATTCTTAAATCTGAATGATTACTTGAAGATAGTGAAGAGCAACTCTTAGCTGCAGTTCTTAGAAGGCAGTAATCTAGATGCATTTGCCTCTAGGTAACAGAATACTGAGATTTCATTAGGCCATTTTACCCAAAACCTGTGAAACACAGCATAAAAAATCTTATTTTGTATAACTGATATTCATCAACCACAAATGAAATCAGAGAGTAAATGGGTGGGAGCAGCAGAAAAGTGCCAACACAGCCACAGTCTCAAGATATTTATCTAAGCTTTACATTCAACTGCATGCACACTTCCTGTCATATAGCCACCTCCCCCGGCTGATCAACCCAAACATTTTTGAAAGAAAATGACTTGAACTTTTTCCAACTGCAAACTGATGACAGAAATCTGTGTGGAAATGCCAACCATAAGTTAAGCCAAGGTTTATAACCCTGAATAGCTGAAGGCATAAAATGGCTACCTTCCCTGTATAAACAGACAAAACTACCCCCCACAACACAACTCCCTTGAGAAGACCTAAACACTGCAATTAGCAGGATCAATTGCTTTTGTTGTTCAGACCAAGAAAACTGTACTTTGCATCCAAATATCTGAATATTTTATGAGTAACTTGTTCAGTTTCATTACCATTTAAGACCCATTTGTACCATTTACAGTTTTTACTCAAGACAAGGATCTTAGAATTGTTACAATTTTCAATTCAGCTATTCAAATTACAATAGGCAGCAAGAGCAGATAGTAAAAGATCTTGGTCTGCTCTGGCTGATGAAAGCAACATAGCATCATCAGTGTACAGAAATAAATTCTTTTAGACTGGAACTTGATAACGCAAAGCCAAAGTGAACACCACCAACCTGGGCAGTTTTCTGCCTATGAGCATTGTTTCCTAACTTTCCCATTAGCTCTCTTGCTGCAAAGATACACAGCTAGTTAATAAATGGCATTCAGGACAAAACAATTATCAGCTGCTTGAAGTGATACAGCACAGGCCTACATTTGTCAGGGGGAGACACTGGGTCAAGCATGCTCCCTACTTCTTGTTTACTGGGTTGGAAGCAGGATTATCTTGTCCCTCCTGAGGACATGCATATATGTTCCGGGGTGGGGTGGGGGAACCATGAGGCCAAGTGGGGAATCTTGCGGGGGGCATTTTCCATACTAGTGTAGGAAAGTATGCATCAGCAGGAGGACTGAGCCATGTCCTGTCCCCTTTTGAATCTTGTGGTGGCTGTATCAGTTTGCCCTTGAGTCTTGGATGCTGATTCTGAATGCCAGATCAAGATCAGTGCTCCAGATTTGCTCCAGGTTTTCAAGGGCATATTCCATATTTGTGTCCCTGTAATGGTCTTTCTGTCCTTTCCCTCAGACTGAAAGAATTGTCTCCTCATTTATTTATTTATTTATTTAGGAGACTTCTATGCTGCCCCATTCACCGAAGCCTCGGGGCGGCTCACAACCATAAATAAACTTCAATAGAATAATATAAATTAACAATATAAATTAAGTTGCCCTGGCCAAAGAATAAAATGAATAAATAATATTAACAATTAAAATAACATTTGCATAAAAAGGTCTTCGCCTGGCGCTGAAGAACAAATAACGATGGCGCCAGGCGGACCTCTCTGGGGAACGCATTCCATAGATTGGGCGCCACCGCAGAGAAAGCCCTCCTCCGAGTACTCACCCCCCCTAATTTCCTTCACGGAGGGTTCCTGGAGAAGGGCCTCTCCCGCAGATCTCAAGGGGCGGCCGGGCATATATGGACGTAAGCGCTCCTTCAGGTAACCAGGACCCAAGCCATTAAGGGCTTTATAGGTCATCACCAACACCTTGAATTGGGCCCGGACTTCAATGGGAAGCCAGTGAAGCTGACGGAGGACTGGAGTCATATGAACATAACGCCCAGTCCCTGTCAGCAGCCTGGCAGCTCTATTTTGAACCAATTGAAGTATCCGACCCATCTTCAAGGGTAGCCCCACATAGAGCGCATTACAGAATTCAAGTCGGGAAGTCACCAACGCATGTGTCACTGTCGCCAGGCAGTCGTACTCCAGGTAGGGGCGCATCTGATGGATCAGCCGAAGCTGAAAGAAAGCACTCCTCGCCACCACTGTCACCTGAGCTTCCAGTGAAAGCTCTGGGTCGAGGAGCACTCCCAAGCTGCGAACCTTGTCCCTAAGAGGGAGTGCAACCCCATTCAGGACTAGGTTCAATTCACCCTCCCCGAAGCCTGACCCACCAACCAACAGGACCTCCGTCCTGTTGCTTTTTATGCTTTTTATAATGTAAACTCACTTCTGGACTGTGATCTTTCTTTCTTTCTTTCTTTCTTTCTTTCTTTCTTTCTTTCTTTCTTTCTTCACCATAAAGCAGCACAATAAAAATATACAATATTAAAACCACTGGAGCACCTGTTAAATGAAGCATCTTTACCTGGTGCTGAAAGGTGAGAGGTGATAGTACCAGGCATGTCTCCTTGGGGAGGGAGTTGCATAGATGGGATGTGATCACAGGCCCTTCTCTGAGCCATTTCTCCCCTCACTCCATTTGCAGATGAAAATTTAGTACAATATTTAGTATATTTAGTAATTTTAAAATAGTACATTTATAGCCTAATTTTATGGTGTGCTTTAGTGTTACTTATATTTTATTGTATCAACTGTTGTGCACCACCCAGAGAGCTCCCAGAGAGCTTCAGCTATGGGGCAGTAGAGAAATAAATAAATAAATAAATAAATGGGAGGAAATTGTCCTTCAGCTCCCGGCCTTCAACTCCATCAGACTTGTTGGGAAGGCCAGCAGTTGTGAGTTGTTTGTTTTCTATTTAAACATGCACAGAATTAAATCCTTACACAGAGAGTCCTTACAGAGGGATCACAAAGAAATCTGCAATGGATTCAAATGCAAACAAACAAACCTGACAAATGGATTCTACAGTGAACAGGGCTTTTTCAAGTCATGTGGATTCTGTGGATCACTGTTGTTGTTGTTGTTGTTTTTAATTTTCCAGGAATTTTATTGAAATTTAGTCATGAAAAATTACAAAGAAAACAGACAAAACTGTGCATAGTATAAATGTGCCAACTGGATAAAATATGAAAATATTGTGGGGGTAGGAATTAGTGCATTTATATTTTTGTGGAGAATTGTGAATATTTGCATTCAAGAATGTCCATTAGCACTAATGCAATTAGCTGATGTACTTTAGTGCAGATACAAAAACTAAACATTAGCATATAAGCACATTACTGACAGAGGAATGGAATTCTCCTGTAAAAAAGCAAGATTCTACCAGTGAACAGACAATGGAGTGAGGGATGTCTAGCAGTCTTTGAAACACAAAGGAACTGATTTAACAAAACATCCCTAGACCTTTGCCTTCCTTTCATTAACTTCAGCACTGTGCTTAATAACTATGAGAAAGAAGATCAGTGGGCATTTACACATCATGGGATTGTAACCATGAACATACATATTCTTTCATCAAGAGGGCAAAATATGAATTTTCCCACAGCCATCACCATGGAAATATATTTATTTCCTTGGTGCTTTTCTTTCCCAGTTCCTGAAGTGCAGCCTACTGAGTATACTGGAACTTCTTTCTGTGAAGTAACTAACATCATAATGGCAAATAGTAATATTATGAAATAACAGTCTTTGTCTTATTCCAGACACATACTCATAACATGTTTTGATATTGATATTTTTCCCTAGTTTACAGTTCATCTTGCAAAAGAAAACTTCAACTCACACTCAAAGTCCCAAAGCTTTTTATGCACTTATCAAAACAGTGTACATTAAAAGGAGCCATACATAAACAGACACTGAGTTTTACACCGTGTCTGCATATGTAACTGGCAGTGGTAGATCTCCTAAGACAGTGTTCAGATGAATATGAATTGCAACCCTTTCTCTTGAATAAGGTAGAACATATGCAGTTTAAAGCCAAAAGAAACACATGAATGTTAAATGAAATGTTTTATTTATAAAACATTTAAGTGGCGTCCGGAGAGCATTAGGTGTGATGAACTCGGGCTTCTATAATCAGTCAATCAATCTATCAAAACAAGGATGGCTCCAGCTTTAAGGATCCTCTGGGAAAAGTCCACCTGGTGCTTCTCTGAATGTTCTTATTCCTGGTGATCTTGTTGAGTGAAGTTTAAACTGATGGCACAAAAAAAGTGCACCATGTTGGTGCAATGCAGGAGCATTGGAGCAACACTATAGCAGAGAAATTGTTGCTTCTTGCTAATCGTGAAGTCTTGTCCGACCCATCACGACCCTGTGAACAACATTCCTCCAGGTCTTCCTGTCCTCCACCATCCCCCGGAGTCCACCTAAGCTCATGCCAACCACTTCAGTGACTCCATCCAGCCACTTCATCCTCTGCCGTCCCCCTCTTCCTTTGTCATCTATTGTTCCAGCATTAGGCTCTTCTCCAGGGAGTTTCATCCCTTGACTTTCATCTTCAGGATCTGGCCTTCTAAAGAGCAGTCAGGGTTGATCTCCTCTAGGACTGACTGGTTTGATCACCTTGCAGTCCACACAGGGACACACAGGAGTCTCTTGCAGGGACACACAGGAGTCTCCTCCAGCACCACAATTTAAAGGCCTCAATTCTTCGGCGCTCAGCCTTCCTTATGGTCCAGCTTTCACAGCCATACATTGCAACTGGGAAAACCATAGCCTTGACTAAATGCACTTTTGTTGGCAGGGTGATGTCTCTGCTGTTTAGGATGCTGTCTAGATTTGCCATAGCTTTCCTCCCAAGGAGCAAGCATCTTTTAATTTCTTGGCTGCAGTCCCCAACTGCAGTGATCTTGGAGACCAGGAAAATAAAATCTGTCAATACCTCCATTTCTTCCACATCTATTTGCCAGGAAGTGAGAGGACCAGATGCCATGATCTTAGTTTTCTTAGTGTTGAGTTTCAAGCCAACTTTTGCGCTCTCTTCCACTTGCATCAAGAGGCTCGTTAGTTCCTCTTCACTTTCTGCCATTAGAGTGGTATCATCTGCATATCTGAGGTTGTTGATATTTCTTCTAGCAAGCTTAATTCCAACTTGGGATTCATCTGTCCCTGCCTTTCTCATGATGTGCTCTGCATATAAGTTAAATAGGCAGGGCAACAGTATACAGCCTTGCTGCACTCCTTTCTCAATTTTGAACCAATCAGTGGTTCCGTGTCCAGTTCTCACTGTTGCTTCTTGACCTGCATATAGGTTTCTCAAGAGACAAATAAGATGGTCTTGTACTCCCATCTCTTTAAGAACTTGCCACAATTTGTTGTGATCCACACAATCAAAGGCTTTAGCATATTCAATGAAGCAGAGAAATTAGAGAAGTATAGCGCTCCTTCACTCTTTGGGTTGCCCAACCTACTCACAGTGCCAAGAAACAAAGGGAGAAAACATATTTTGTAATATTTCCTCTTGCAGTGGGTCCGTTTAAAGGCTGTTTCATTTATGCTCAACCCTGGGAAGTTGCAAGCAAGACACTAGTCCCTTTCACCCAAGAATGGGCAGAGCTGCCCATCTCACTGAGATTATCAGTTTTTTTGTTTGTTTTCACTCCATACACAAATGCTACACATTTTTCACAAGGAATTCATTAATGTATCCTCATGGCACACTTTCTGAAATGTACACATTTGAATGAATGCACCAATTGACTAAAATATGTCTGTGTCCATTCTGGAAATGTACCTATTTTTTCTAGTCTATTTTTATCTGTACATATTGTCAAACACATCTTTTTGGCTGCTGTGTTTGGAACACATCACAAGCTCAGGAATGCATGGAATTTTCACCACAAATTATTTTCAGGTCTACATTCAGGTTCAAGTTAAGCATTAAGAAGTTCAAGGAAGAGAATTTCATCACAGAATAATAGAATAGTAGGGTTGCAAGAGATGAAGAAGACCATTGAGTCCAACCCCCTACTGGTGCAAGACACCAATTTGCACCATCCCACTCAGAGAACTGTCTGCTTGCCTCTTGAAGTCTCTAGTGTGGAAGGGCACACAACCTCTCTTGGCAGCAGGTTCCACTGTCATTTTGCTCTTACAGTTCAGAAATTCTTTCTTTTGTCTAGCCTGAACCTAGCCTGTACTGTAGTTTATGTTCATTGTTCCATGTCCTACAGTCTGAGGTGAGTGAAAATAGGTTTTTTCCTTCTTCTTTGTGATGGCCTTTGAGATACCTGTAGAGTGCTATCATGTCACCTTGTACTCTCCTTTTCTCAGGACTGAATAGGCCGCATTCTTTCAGCCTCTCATCATAAGATTTATTTTCCAGGCCCTGTATCATCTTTTTTGCCCTCCCCTGAACCCTCTCCAAATGATCAGCATCCTTTTTAAACTGGTTCCAAAACTGAATACTGTATTGTAGGTGAGGTCTGACTAATGCAGAGCAGAGGGGAATGAGCACTTCTCTATTTCTGGAAGCAATACCTCTATTTATGCATCCCAAAATAGTGTTTGTCCTTTTCTGTAGCTGCATCATACGACTAGCTCACATTTAGCTTGTTGTCTACAACAACTTCAAGGTCACTTTCACTCAAACTACTGTTGAACCAAGATTTCCCTATCTTGTATAGATGCGGCTGATTTTTTTTTGCCTAGGTGGAAAACCTGGCATCTGCCCCTGTTGAATTTCATTCTGTTGTTTTCTGCCCAGTGTTCAAGCTTGTCTAGGTCTTCTTTTTACCTTCCAGGCTGTTAGCTACTTCACCCAGTTTAGTATTATTCACAAATCTAATTTCCTGGATTTCCTCATCAAATCATGAGTAAAGATGTTGAAGAGTATTGGTCCCAGAACTGAGCTCTGTGGTACCCCACTGGTGACTTCTCTCCAGGTCGAGAAGCTACTGTTGATTTCTTCCACATCCCTAATATTATCCTTATTCATTGTTCTAATTGTAGCATCACTGCAAACTTCATTTTGTTCTGAACATGGAAATCTTTGTTAATTTGGCAAATTCTTGTGAAACGGTACTGAAACAAGATTCTCACCTATCAGTACATTACATGAAGAAGAGATTAAACTGGTGAATCATTATTGCAGTCATTTGGTGCCTCAGCAGTGAGAGGCCAAGACAAAAGTCTTCTAAATACTCATTCAACCCAGTCCAGAGGGCAGCAAGAGTCACAGGCCCAGCAGGGCCCAGGTACCTGGCATTGGCCCGACCAGGCTGCATGCTGAGGCTGATCCTGAACCAGAATATTTCTATCCTTCCTTTCCATAATTTAGGAAGTGTAATGGGATTTCCACAAATACCTTTTCTGTATATACTGCACTGTATAGTCCCTGCTGTTTGTGGCATTAATATGCTCTGTGGCACATACTTCATAGATCAGCAGTGTGTTTTTGGGACTATCAATCTGAAGTCTTCAGCAAGACACTTTCATTAAAAAAAGACTAATTAAGAGAAATGTCAGTGGAGGGGAAAGTTATCATAAGATATGAATGGTCTCCTGCTGCTAGATAAATGCTACTGCAGTAATTGATGGAGATGAAATCATTTAATCTTATAGGTGTTGATGTGGTGGACTGACAGATTTTTCAGTGCATCATTATTAGATTTCAAGCAGATTATCACTGTTGAGAAGATTTGCTCCAGCTTTTCAAGGGCATATGCCATATTTCTGTTCCTGTAATGGTCTTCCTGTCCATTCCCTCAGACTGAAAGAATTGTCTCCTACTATCCGTTTTATAATGTAAACTAACACTTTTGGACTGTGATCCATGAAAGCATACATGTGACACTGCAGATCAGTGGGACTTATTTCTAAGTGGCAGCCTAGTCTTGTAAAGCAGTGCTTCACCTCTTTGAGTCTCTCTCTCTCTCTCTTCACAATAAGGTAGCACAACAATAAAACTAATACAATATTAAAGCCATTAGCCACTGGAGCACCTGTTAAATGAAAACATTACCTGGTACTTAAAGGAGAGAGGTGATGGTGCCAGGCATGTCTCCTTGGGGAGGGTGTCTCATAGATGGGGTGTGATCACAGGTCCTTCTCTGAGCCATTTCTCCCCCCACTTCGTTTCGGATGGCTCTCAGAAAGGGACCTCCATTAAAGTTCTTCATGGTCAGGAAGAGATATATGGAGACAGGATACATGGATATCCTGACCCCAAGCCATTTTAGGGCTTTGTTAGTTAACATCATCTCTGGGCACAGATTACTACAGGTGGCTGGTGCAGCCAATGAAGGACTGGCTTAATGGTTTTTTAGGACCAGTCCTCATCAAAAGCTGGACTGCCCTGTTCTGAATTAGATGGAGTGTCTGGACCATTTTCAAATACAGTCCCATGTAGATTGCACTATAGTAATCCAGGAGAGAGGTTACCATTGTGTAAATGACTGTGAGAAGGCTCTGCATAGGAACGTTACTGAAAAATCAGCCTAAGCTGAACAGGGTGGTCAGGAGCCCACACATGGGATCCAGGAGCACCCCCAAGCTAAAACCTTGTCCTTGGAGTGTGACCCCAATCAGGGCAGGTTGCAAATGTCCTAGATGGCCAGACAGACTGTCCACCAGCATCACTTCTGTCTTGTCTGGATTGAGCTTCAGCTTATTGGCCCTCATCCAGTCCATTATTGAGCCCAGGCACTGGTTAAGAATGGTCACTGCCTCACCTGCATCAGATGAAAATGATAGGTAGAGCTGGGTGTCATCTGCATATTGATGACACTTCAGTCCAAACCTCTGCATGACCTCTTCCAGTGGTCTCATGTAGTTGTTAAAAAGCATTGGTGGTGGGTAGAACAGAACCCGCTATAACTCCATGGTGCAAGTGCCATGGCACAGCTGGGGTGACCCTCAGCACCACCATCTGGGGACGGTTCACCAGGTAGGGGCAGAGTCACCATAAAACAGTGCCACCAGCTCCCAACCTGGCAAACCTTTCCAGAAGGATACATGGGTGATGATATTGAAAACTGTGAAGAGTTCTGGGAATATCAACAGGGTTGCACTCCCCGTCTGTCTTCCAGAAAAGATCATCTCCAAGGAAGTTTCAGCCCCAAATTCAGGCCTGAAGCCCAGTTGAAATGGATCCAGTTAATCCATTTCATCCAAGAGTGCTTGGAGCTGTCAGACCACAACCCTCTTGGTCAACTTGCCTAGGAAAGGAATGTTGGCTATTGGTCTATAATTATTCACATCACTGGGATTCAGATTGAATGTTTTCAGGAATGGTACCATCATGGCTGCCTTTAGAGGAGTTGGCACCACTCCCTCTCTCAAAGGGGCATCCACAACCTCCTGGGCCCAGGTGTGGCTCACCGCCTTAGATTTCTTGATTAGCCAAGATAGGCAAGGACTGAGCACACAGGTCTTAGGTCAAACCTGGCCAAGTACCTTGTCCTCATCCTTGGGCTGCAATAGCTGAAACTCATCCAACAAAATAGAACCAGACAGTACTCCGGACACCTCTGAACTGGGATAATTGTGGTGTCCATCTCTTAATGAATCCAAGTGACTTTAACTTTAAAGTATTGTGCAAATGAATCACAGCATGTTTGCAAGGGTTTGATAAAACTCTTTTTGGGGTAGATTGTAGAAGGTCCCAAAACACTCAGAAGAACTCTGCTAGATGCCACTGTGAGGACATAATGCTGGCAGCAAGATAGCATCTCCTTGCCACCTTCAGTACTATGGAGTTGGCTCGATAATGAGCACTAAGCCATGTTCAGTTGAATTCATTCCAAATTCTCTTCCGCCCTATTTCTAGCTGTCTTCCCTACGGCTTCATCACCCTCAGCTCTGGCAAGGAGCTGGACAAGCTCTGCAGGAGTGAGGGAGAGGACATTTGTGGGTGATCATTTCAACCACCAGGCCATCTCCATATTCCACAGAGTGACATGGGTTTCAACAGGAGCAGCTACCATGATACATGTGGCAGCTGGATCTCTCCAGTGTACTGGTCCCTATGAGAAGCCTCCATAGATGCAGGTAGGTCTTCTCTTCAAACTGTCATCCTACACGGGTAGAAGAAATGCATGAGAAGAGGAGAGAGACCAGCATACTTCTTCTTTTCAAGCTTTGATATCACACAGGAATATCAAATTAAGCCCTGAGCAGGGCTTAAATGATCTGTGTGAACTCCTGTCTAGAAAGGAATAATGAAAATTCTCCTCTGTAAAGTAGGAATTCATTACTGCGATTAAAAAAAAAAAAAAAGCCAAATGTTAAATGCTTCTGGTTAGTTGAACCAGCTCGAGTTTTTACAAATGGTTTGGGAAGCTTCCAAAATGCCGTTCACCATGCTGATGACTTATGGCTCATGTAACTGCAACAGTCAGATGGCAAAAGGGTAATCTAGTATAAAAGGTAATAATGATCAATCACAGTTGTTTGATGGGAAAATGGATAAATCCAAGGCCTGGTACATAGTGAGAAATTTAGCTTCAGGTTTTACTTGTGTGAAAGGTTTCCATCAACATCTTTAGCAAACTGTTATCAGTTATTTGTAGGCTACAATCTAGAACAGAATTTGGGAATCCTATTGACTTCAACTGCTTTAAGTTCAGAATTTGACTGAATCCATGCAGTGGAATCCAGTGCATATTTCCTTAGAAGATAGCCCCAGCATTTTCAATGAGTCATACTCCCAGGAATGTGTGCATACCATGGGAGCCATTGTGTCTTATGCAACACTACTTGGATAGGAGTGGATGTTTCCCCATCCTCTTTTAGGTCTTTTCTCTCTTGCTAGGTGACAGAAGTTCTACTTTTTTCTTTTCATTTCCCTCTCCTCCTTTCTTCCCCTTAGCATATCCCATGTTAAAAGCAAAAGAAAAATCTAAGCTCTTGTTTTAAATAGAAACTGAACTCTGTGCACTATAGACTATAATCAAAAGCATTCGTCTGCAAGACCAGCTTGAGTGTTTTAGCTGTAATTTACAGGTCATTGACTTCTTCATTCTGGGCAGCCCTTGGGAAATGTTGTTGCTAAGGCACCTATTGTAGCTAAGCTGCAATGAGTGGGCACCACAGCAGCTTGGCTGAGACTGCAGGGTTTGAATATGCATTTAATAAACATTTGCATCCCGCCTGAGCTTACTAAACAAAATTAGTTCCTACTGGGAAGGAAAACAAAGATGGGACAAATAAAGACAGTCAACAAATTACCCTCCATTTCAAAGAGTGATATTTTGCAACATTAAACTTAACTGCCATCCAAGACCTATAGTGGTATTTTAATGGTAAGAGCAGTTTTCAGAATGACAGATCTGTGATATTCTCACAGCCACTGTTCTCTTTAAACTGTCTGAAGACAAAATTGGCTTCCTCAATCAGTTCACAGTTAATAATATTATCTGTGTATATTTCATTTGTATCTTTCCATTGGGTCTTTCTCTCTCTGTCATTCTCTTTCTATCACACATACTATATGAATTTGTCTGCAATCACATAGATATAATACAGTGATAGAATATACTTATTTGATATCTTTGAAAGGTCATCAGAAAGATTATGGAATGAAATTGGGTCTTGACTGCTTCACAGGGCAAAACATGAATCAGCAGTTTCCAGAGGCAAAAACTGGTACAGAGTTTTTGTTTCTTATTTATTTGCTTTTTTTAATGGTTGGATGGTCCCTGTCAAGGATATTGTGGTTGTGGATTACTTGCATCAGCACAGGACAGACTGGATTACCTTAGAATATTTTCCAGCTCTAGATTTCTTTATTGTATGATCCTGGACATATGGGAAAGGGGCAATTAGTATCTCATTATGTTCAATTAAATATGACTCTTACTTTACTTACAAGCCTCAGTAGAGGTGTCTGGCTTATTTTTTTCCTTGCCAATAATTCCTTTTAAAAAGTAGGGTGCTGTTCTGTTCCCTGGTACTTGGTAGGTACCTGTAGTTTCACCTAGGAAAGGGTAAAACATCTTGGGATGGGAGTTAGGAAAATGGAGTCACTTATGGCATCTATCTACTCCTTAAAATGCCTGTCTTGTGTCAGTTAATGTCAATCTCAGCTCTGCTTGGCATTTAAATTATTATTGTTTTGTTATGCTGTGGATAAAAGAGATAGATGGCTTATTTTATTAGTGCTAGCTGCTAATAGGTACTGCTAGATATCCTTTATCTGATTATAAATGTCTTAATAAAGAAACTATTCAGCTTGTCATGCACAGGATCTCTGTTAGTATGCTGAAAAAGAGGTCTGATTTCCAAAATAATACTCCAGGTGTCTGGTGTGTGGTGAGGGGGGAGGTTTTTAATCTTGTTTTATAAAAGCATACAGAAGTAGAAATGTACCAGAGAGAAAATAATAGTTGTATCTTGTATATGGATAAGTATTTGTTATTTAACATTATTCATATACAATGATTGGTTTTAAGTTTTGTACTAGGGAGAGTTAAATGACTCAGCTTGAAATGACACATGAAGTAAAAGTGCATCTGATGAGTTCTCAAAACCTCTGTAAAGGTTACAATTTATGGGAACTTGACTGCTAACAGAGATCTTGGTTACAGTTGCTAAGGAAGGCAGCACCTTTGGTACTTCACTGCACTGGTGCTGAAGGATGCAGAATCATCCAATAGAGGAGTTACTATTTGGGCAACATGGTTGCTAATGAGCACGGCCTCACATGATCATATCATGCCAATCTTCTTTCAGGTCTTTTGTGCAACTGGAGTGTGGCATCTCAGATTTGCATTAATGGATTTGTCTTTAAAGCCTGTTTTATCACAGGGCAAAACATATTCCATTTGTAAAGCTTATTGCCAGTTTCATCCCCTTACTACTTTGTCATTAACTCACAATATTCCCTGCATCGTAAAGAACTTAATGTTGTCAGATTTGTCTATTTTGCCGGTGCTCTTCTGCTTGGATGACATGATTTGCACATATTTTAAATTATTCTTTTGGTTATTTTTCATTCCCCATAATTTGTGCAAATGTGATAATGATTTTTAGTTTCTTACCCCTGTCCCATTCTTCTAATCACTGTTATTGTACAATAACCAATTAACTTCACTTTTAAATCAGGGTGCAATTTCTGTGTGTGTGTGTGCACGTGCCTGTTTAAAAAAATGACATTCTGGTTCAATTAATATCATATTGAATTGGTGCCAGCACGAAATAAATGGGACAGGACCTGGAGGACTGAGTCAAGAAAAGCTACCAGATTTCTAGCCCCCAAATGGATTCCTTGTACATCCCTACTTGTAGGTACCCACCTTCCCTTGCAGGCAGCTCTCTAAAAAGGACTTCTGGATGTGACCTACGATCTGAATAAGTATATATAGGCAGAGGAGTCCTTTAAATGTTCTAGCTGTAAGAACATTTCTAGATGTTCATGACTTTCAATGTGAAACCAACACTTCAGATTGAGCTTCAAGTGAAACATAAGTGTCATATGATGACACCAACAAGTCCTAGTTGGTAGCCTTGCAGCTCTATTTTGAACTGACTGATATTTCTGAGCTAACTTCAAAGATAGCTTTATGCATAACAAGGAGACTACCAGAGTGTTGGATAATTGTTGCAAGGCTATAGATTAAAAATTTGATGCAATTTTCCCCCTATACCATTTCTTTTTCTTGGACGTATGGTCCATTTTATTTCTTCTAAAGTTCTTGTTTCTATTTCAGGTTAGTACTATTTTAAAAATCTACACTGCTGTGTATTCTGCACATATTGAGCAATTCATGTTTCACATGGGCACCTATTTATCAATTCAGACAAATGGAATAGTTCAGGAAAGTGAACAAGTTTCGTATGTAGAAAGTCCCATTTCAGTCCTTGGAATTTAAGGGATTTTAGGTTTGCAGACTGGAAAAGACTCTGCCTGAGACTTGGGATAACCAGAGTCGGACAGACTAGACGGATAAAGCAAAGGTCTACCTAAGCAAGGCAGCTTCATCTGTCTGCTGATGTTTATTTAATTTGCCCAAATCTAGGCTCATTCCTATCATTCCTTAGGTCAGATAGTCAAAGCCATATGCATTACCCAATAATCACCAAATATTTCTTTTCTACCTTCTTTACAGTAGTTTGGGAGAGTTCAGTCTTTATTATGTAGGTACTGAGACTGACAGGAATTTTTAAAATCCTACTTAGTGCCACCCTATACTTATAGTCTAGTTGCCAGCAGATATCTCAGGTTTAGGGTTTAGGCATTGTGAGTGTGTGTGTGTGTGTGTGTGTGTGTGTGTGTGTGTGAAATATTCCTGTACTGTTTGTTGTTCCATCCTGTATTTTAACCATTTAGTTTTTCTGATTTTGCTTCATATTTTATTCTTTTAGCTTTTGTAATCTGCCCCAGAAATTAGTTGTAATTAATTTGAACATCCAAGGAATATGATTTTTTAACTATGCTCCTCTTTTGAGACATTTGTATAGTTTAATTCTGATATAAATAGAATGCAAGCTTGTTTAGATACAGTGGTGCCTTGGCTCATGAACTTAATCCATTCCAAGACTCTGGTCGTGTTCCAAATTGGTCGTGAGCCAAGTTAAATTTCCCCATAAGATTAATGTAAATAAGGTTAATCTGTTCTGTCACCATTTTTTTATCAGAAAAATGTGAAGCAAAATGACAAAGAACAGTAAAGATTGTGGCCATCTCCCCCCTCCACCCCGAGTACAAGTGCTGCCATCTCCCCACCCTGCAGCATGACCAAGATTGTGCCTGCCATCCCTGCAGGCGCCCGTTATCCCTGCAGGTGCTCGTCATCCCTGCACGTGTCTGCCATCCCAGTGCGCTGGGGGGGGGGGGAGACAGGTGTGAATGGGGAGTGCTGGGGGCATGCTGGGGGAGGGAGATGGGCACGATCTCGGCCATCTCCCCAGTCAGGGCGGGTGGGGAGATGGCCACGATCGTGCTGGTTTGGGGTGGGGGAGATGGCCGAGATTGCGCCTGTCTTTCCTGCAGGAGTGTGCCTGTGATCATGCACATCTTCTCTACATGAACGCAACTGTGATCGTGGCCTTCTCCTCACTTGTGGGGGTGGGGAGATGGCTGCGATCTTGGTCGCCACCCAATGCGAAGTTCACGACCACATCAAAAATTTCATGAAAGTTTTTTCGCGACCCGATTTGGTTGTGAACCAAGGCATTCATATACTAACTTATCATAGATGGTTGCTTTGATAAGATGGTGGGTGGTCAACCTGATCTGGATGGGACTGCTTGAGCAGGCTCATGGCTGGAGGTCCTCCTTGAATTATCCTTGTCACTTGCAGCTCATGGAGTGTCTATGTCATTGTGTGAACAGGGATAGCCTGATTTCAGTAACCTGTGTTCTTGTAGTCTCTAATGTATTCTACATGATGCTGCTCTTGAAGATAGTTCAGAAGCTGCAGTTTGGGAAAAACATGGCAGCCAGGTTGATAACCAGGACCAGCAGAGATGACCAGTTATGGCTCATTCACATTGTTTGCCTTGTATGCTTCCAAGCTGGTTTTAACCTATAAGAACTTACATGGTTTGGGACTGTGATACACTCCCAATCACAAGCTGCCCAGACATGATGCTCATCTGGGGTCTTCCTCTGAGGACCACAAATCAGAGGGTAGCAACAACTGGGTCACCCTTCCCAATGCCATCCTTCCAGCTATGATCTCCCCCATTGAGGCCCACCTGGTGCCAACCTCATCATCCTTTGAGAAGAATGCTTTACAAGCATTCCCTGTATCATATCTTGTTTTAGCTGGTTTTACCTTGTTTGTATTTTTATTTTTAATTCTGGAAATGTTTATGGTGTTTGGTTGAATTACTGTTTTATGAACTACTGAAAACCACTAGAGAGCTTTGGATATAGGGTTGTACAGCAATGAAATGAAATTGTGGAATGAAAAGATATTATTCTATCTGTTTCAGATATTTACAGTGCAATTCTCTACATACGTAGTCAGAAGTATGTTCAGTGGGACCAAGATAAGTGGGCACAAGATTGTGGCCTAAAATATTTATGTGCCTATGGGTGCAATCCCATGGCACCTCAACATTATCAGAAAGCCCCTGGGAGTCTTCCGGGATGCAGAGCTGGAACTCTGAAATGTGAACCCCACGTCTGCTACAACCAGCATGGAAAGAACCACACCATTCCTCCCACCCCCAAAAGTTTCAACTGGGTCTTAGAAGAAAAGGGGGCATGCCAGATGGTGGACAGAGGAGGAGATGGGGCCTGAGGAATTACACTGATTGTAATCAATGCCCCTGCCTCCTCCCTTTTCTTCCCAGTGCTAAATATGGATGGTGAAATTGGCCAGCTAGAGAAAATGCAGGGAGCAAGATGCAAAGGTGTCTGGCATGTGATGCTCATAAGCCTTCAGAGTTCAGAGGCTCTTGAGCAACTGCCCTGGGTGGGGTGGGGTGGGGTGGGGTGGGGCAGGTGGATAGCACTGCACCCTGTGATAAGAGCAACGTTTCCCGAAAATGTTCGGCTAGCATTTCCATACAAATTACTTCACAAGGAAAATGTATGAGTACTAAAGCATACATGCAATCATATTTTATGCCTCTTGAAATGTCACATCAATTTAAATATTCTTTACTTGGCAGTTGGAAAAAGAAATAACTTTCCAAAGACCAGAAATAACAGTATTTAACTTAAAGAGTATCATTATAACCACCCACTTTCAATGGCAGATAATTCAAGTTAGTTGCCTCCCCCAATTCTTGCAACAAATAACCCTTCCAACAGGTAGTCCAGGTACTTCATTTTATTTATAATCTAGAGGCCACAATTTTCCCCATTGTAATCAGTTAAAAAGGGAGGGTTTGATTAACACCCACTATAAAAATGTATAACATACTATGGGAAAACAGACTTGCAGAAGGAATCAAAATAAAAAGACAAGACATGAACACTGGATAGAATTAGGCCTGTATTTAGTAACTTCTATAAGAAACTGTGGGAGGTAGTTTTCCCACCTGGACTACAGGCTAATGGGTGGGGACTGCTTTTGTATGGCCTCACGTGTTGATGTCAATGATGAGATTGAGGCTACAGCTAACAAAAGCCAGTTCCTCCCAATCTCAGGTTCCAGCTGGGTACTCATGTTTTGTCTCTTATAACCCTGAGGGTTATTTTTTATTGTCTGGGCTGTTGTCTCTTATTTTTGAGACTTGCAAGCTTCAAGCCCTACCCCAGATCCCAAGATTCTTGTCTTTAGCCACTAAAGCATCCTTGCAGCCTCCTTTTCTTTTCCTTCTGCAGCCAGAACCATAGGAGATAGGGGCACCCACTTCAGGTGAGACTTCATGGATATAAAGGAAAGCAATTAAAAGGCTTGGAAAGGATTGCAACACATGGAGCTATATGCATGCATTTCTCCAGTGTACTTTCTTCATATGCTGCAGCCAAATGAATTTTGGCAGATGTCCACTAAGAACAGGGCCTTCTGAGTAGAGCCATCAGCCATGTGGCATGCCCACCTAAAAGAGTTTCACTAATCCTTAGCACTGCACACTTGGTTTCGGGCTAAAACATGGCTCTTTTAGAAAGTTTTGGGGCTAAACAAGTCTTGTTTAGATTGGCCTGCATTTTGCTGTCAAATATTTTCGTTGCTAGTTAGGGACAGTGCCATGCTGTTGTGTGCTATTATCTTACTCGTGTAATAATACTGCTTTTATTATGTATTGCCTTGTTTTTAGTTGTTATCTGTTTTAGATTATCTTTGATGAGATAAAGTGGATTGCAAATAGTTATAACCATAATACACATTGTAATCAACAATAATTATATATACAGAGAATGAGAACTAGCCTAAGACAGAGGGAAGAGTCCTGTTCTTATGAAGAAAATGGAGTGAGGGATCACATGGATTTAGAGCTGTTGCACTCCATGTGTCTTCACAGAACATAGAAAATAGTTAAACTGGTCCCTTAAAGAACAACTGAAGGACCTAGTGCAAAGCTCTGGTTTAAATACAATACTGCCATTTAAATACTAGAAGATCCTTCTTCTGGACCATCAACAGGGATATGCAGATCTACACATGGCATTATTTTCTACAAGACATGATTGAAACAGTGTTTAAACACATCAAGAATGCAGTCCTAGGGCCTCCTGAGGTTGTCTGGGACTCCAGTGGCCAAGCCCCTGCCACACTCCACCTCTCAAAGTCAGCATGGAAAGAGCTATCCCACCTGCCTGCCCAAGGTAGCAGATGGGTCTCAAGGAGGGCAGAAAGGGTGTACTGGTGGGAAGGGGAGGGGTCTGGGGCCTAAGGACTTCAGCATCCCTAGCCTCCTTCTGTCCCCCTTCCTGGAGCTTTATCTAGGGGGCCAACAATGCCCACCTAAAGAAAAGGCATGCTATGAATTGTAACCATGACAAAGCTCAGCACCATCATGCATTGCTCCTTGCTCTGGGTGCCAGTAAGTTACTACTAGTGGAGGTTTCCATGCATCTAAGGTGGAATACATTCAATTACCTATTATATGGGTCATCAAACTATGGCCCACGGGCCAGATCCGGCCCACCATGCCCATTTATCTGGCCTGCCTCAGAGGTTTTGGACTCCCCGCGCCCACTGCCGCCTGCCTCGCTGCATGCGGGGCGTGGCAGATTGTTTTGGACTCACTGGGAGATCTCTGAGTGAGCAAGCCGCAACCTCACCACATGTGCCTGTGGACACCCCTGCCTCACTGGCCCATGGCCACCACCACCACCTTTCAACTGGTCCCCTGTTGAAAAAGTTAGAGGACCCCTGACCTATTACGTAAAGTTAGTTAATATGTTCCATTACTGTGCTCAAGAAAGCACAAAAGGTGCCCAGTTAGCACTTTGAGAATCATTCGCATGTTTCACAAAAAACATTCAAAAGCTGAAACATGCAACTGTAAAGAAAGGCGTCAGGGACAATTATATGTGTAAAACTGAGCTCTCAGAACCAACCCTGTTAGGACTCAAAGATTTGCCCTTGGCTATCAGACTCAAAGAAGACAGGAGTCCTCCCAGGCCAGCATCTCTGATCAAAGTCAAGGGAACAGCTTTGACCAAGCAGAAGCAAACCCATCATAGGTATAAACCTTTTATTTTTAATAATTGTTATTGTTAACCTTGCATTCATCATGGGGCATGACTTACAGTGCTAGCAGACTGCTGATTTGGTCTACATAGAAATGTTTTGGGCCCAGAACCTGCTGCTTGTGGGGAAGGGTTTTTTTTGACCTCCTGCTTCTTATAGAGGCAGTAAACTCGGATCTGGTCTGTCACGTGTGCAGGAGTATTTAAGGGGCTACCACTTGCAAAATGAAGTGGTACAGTCACACAAAGGTTTATCATTTTGGGAGAACTAGGCTTAGTCTCCACATTACTGATAGATAAGGCTGTAAAAGGAGGACTTCAAAGTACAAGCTACAAGATGGCAAATCTTCTCATGCAGACTGATCTAGACTGCTGCCTGACTATTCTAGGATCCATGAGCAAATACAATATTATGAAGCAGTCCAAATGGTCATGTGGTTATAGTATAGATTGGGGAAGCAATTAGGGAGGCATCTTGGCAGCTGTTGAAATCAAGGAACCATCCTGAGGCTAGCTGGAACCTTCTAGAAGAAGCACAAAGCTAGAGTCAGATGAGCCACTGTCAAGGAAGAAGCAAAGATGTGAAAATGGCCTGCTCTTCCAGTGTTTGGCTGCTTTGTTTTTTGAATGCACTTTTATGCCAAAATAGAGGTGTCCACAAATATGATGTTATGTGCCCCACCCATCACAACCCCATGGACAACATTCCTCCAGGCTCTCCTGTCCTGCACCATCCCCTGGAGTCCATTTAAGCTCACACCAACTGCTTCAGTGACTCCATCTAGCCACCTCATCATCTGCTGTCCCCTTCTCCTTTTCCATCAATCATTCCCAGCATCAGGGTCTTCTCCAGTGAGTCCTTCCTTCTCATTAGGTGGTCAAAGTATTTGAGTATCATCTTCAGTATCTGGCCTTCTAAAAAGCAGTCAGAGTTGATCTCCTCTAAGACTGTCCACAAATAGTATTCCATGTGTAATGTTCAAAATATAAACATGAATTGTGCATATATTTGAAATGTATGCATACCTCTACTATTGATTAAAATATACTTGAGTGCATTTTTCAAATGTATGCATACATTTCAAATACGGTGTGTGGAGGGGGAGCAGTCCACAAATCACACGGAGCTTGGAAAGGACTGCAGATTGCATTCAGCATGTTCAGCCTCGAAGTTGCAAAATGGGTACATCCTGATTAAAACCAAAGTGAAGCAAATTTCTTATATATTCCTAATTTCAGCCTGTGTTAACCACAGAGAGTAAAGCATATGGCTAAATGTCTTCCACTGAAACTAATGGGACTTTAAGGCATGTAATGTTGCTTTCTATCATTGCCAATTTTTATTATTATTATAATGAAGATTTCTGTTAAGGAAACATTATATACAAGTGTGATGACTACATGATAACTGTGCAATTTCCACATCATTGCACTAGTTTAGATTTAAATTAGGTTACCTGAATTCAGAATTAGGATACAGAAACCCAGAGCCTTTCCTCTTCACACCAACTACCTCAAGGGACTCATTGCAGTAAATATAAACTGGTGGAATAAGGACCCCAAACAACATACCTTTTATGGTACAATGCAGAGTAAATGTGCTAATAAGACTTTAGGGGGTTATTCGGAGAATAGTTAAGTAGCTTTGCTGTTTAGAAAGGTCAAATTTTTCATTATTCGGTGCATGTGGCACAGAGAACTATAGCAAATTGTTCATTAAAGAGGAGAAATCTGTGTTCCGAATCACTCCAAAGGAGATGTCTATTGCATATTCAGCACTTGTTCTGCTCACATGGATCACACTGATGAAAATAGATATCCATGGAGAAAGGTTAATATGAGGGAACAGAACACAGATAGCAAAAGAAGGATTCCGCAAAACTAAGCCCTCTAGGCTTAGCACAGGAGACAGCTTAGCTAGGTCAGTGGGATGGAAGAAAGCAGCAACATTCGGTCCTTGAATTATCTATACATAATCCAGATAGCTTATTCAAGATGCTAGTATCAAGCGCAGCCTTGCAAATAGCATGGCTTTTTCCTGAAAACACTAAGATCTACAGTAGCAGCAGATCCCACACACATTCTCCAAGAGGCTCCGTATGCACAACGAAGTGCACAGGGCTATCTCCGTTCTGCAGGGAACTCTGGAAAAGCAAAGTTTCCAAGTCATTGCAGGAATGTCCTGCAATTAGGGGGATGTTCAACTGAATATGAACAAGCATTTCTCCATAGTTTTGTATTGGTTTTATGTACCGTCAATTCATTACTAAATCTCAAGATGGTTTACACAGACGAAAAAATATTAAAGAGTTATTACAGTGATAAAACTCCTAAATGCCAATCCTTCATGCAATTAATTAAAATACCATTTATCAATTAAAAAACTGCAAAAATAAAAAGGTTTTGGCCTGGCACCAGAACAAATAACGAATCAGCTCCAGGTGCATCTCTCTGGGGAGCAAGTTCCATAATCGGGGTGCTATCACACCATATGTATACATCCCTTTGATGTATGGCTTGTGAGTTTGTCACAGTCTTTCCTTCCTTCTACATGAACATATGTAAAAATGCCTATCAAGTGTCTACATACCAATTGCATGAATACTCAAAAGCTACAGTTTTCTTTCATTGACTAAAACATGCTTAAGTGCATTTTTTCACATGCAGAATGTCTTTGATGGCTAACAAAAGGAATAGTCTTTCTGGAAGTACCCACAATTTTACCTCCATTCCAATACTCATATATGATAAGAATGGTTTTTAGCAAAGGTGATTGGACCATAGTGATCAACAATATAAGATAATCAGGTTGTACTGATGATATGGAGGAAGATGGCTAAATGAAAGCTGGAGTGAGGAATGACTTCGACCAAAGTGGAAAATTATTTTTTAGCTAGATAGTAATTTGTCTCAGCTTAAATTTAAATAAAGAAAATAGTATGTAGCTATGAAATTTTTATTATAGCATTATCTCTAAAAGTAAATTTATCCTAAATTATCTTGTGATTGCAGATGATGATTCTATTGAAATGTACAGCTGGGGATTTTCATGATCCAGCTCCAAATTCCAGCTTGCCAGCACTGCACTGGTGTCAGCTCACTGTGGGGCAGACTGCTGTCTGTTGAGCCATTCAAGGCAGCTTTCAGACTGCTAACTCTAAGAAGAGTACTATTTATGCAATTAAAAAAAAACTAATAACGAAATGTGCATACATTTATGTAATTTGCACATTTCAGCATTTAAAAATCTTATGGTCCTTGTGCAAGTTGAACAAAACACATAAAATACAGTGTTTGGCACAAATTTGGTAAATGTACGTGTATTTTGCATATCTTCACTTGTCACTATGCTGAGTGGGAACCCCAGTGTCTCTCCACTTGGCCTCATGCCCTCCCCCTCAGGCATGGTACCAGGCACAGGCTGACATCAGCAAGGGGAGGGTAAGGGAGAAATGGAGGCACTCCCTCACCCTCTAGGCATCCCAAAGAGATGGGCCAAATGGGCTTGCCCTGCCACCCAGCAGCAGGCCTGCTTCATGCCAAGGAAGCTGCTGGATCACCAAGCCAGGCTCAGGCACTCTGCACTGATGGACTGGGGCGGGAAGAGAGGTGGAAGGAAGAAAGAGGGAGGTGGAAGGGAGGCAGTTGCAGTAATGCAGGTCTTAAACTGCAGGGAAACATTCCTCTTGCCCAACAGTCCCCACGTCTCCCTACTATTCCCAGTCCCAGGGTGCATCTTAGGGATGGAAGTCCACAGGGAAACTAAACAAATCAAACAAATAACAAAAAACCCTGCTCGTTCCTCTTCTGATATTGGATCAGAAGAAAGAAAGAAGTCCACTGATCTGAAATGAGCCAGACTTCCCAGTATCAGCGCATCTCAAAGTACAGCTAACAAAAACATATGAAAAGAATCGTTGAGGGCAATTTTGATATTTTGTTCATGCCAACAGATTAGGCGTAACTTGTCATATCACTGCTGTATTTCTCAGCAGTGGCAAATAATACCTCCAACAGACCAAGTTCTTTATTGAAGCTACAATCTTGGGTGTTGATTGAGGATGTTGCACTAGCAAGGCTGAGGAATATGCTAACAACCCTAAATGCACATGAAGTTGGATTAAGTCTTTGCCTGTACCACACCACAGAAGGCAGTGCATTCAGATGCAACGTTGCCAACCACACACCAGAGGGAAGTTTTTAGCCTGGATTAGATGCCAGACGGGCAATTGCCGCTATCCAAATGTCTCTGATCAACCATCTGTTTGGAAGACATGCATATTCAGATTCATGCTGGAGTATCATGTATGTAGCCCCTGGCTGTACACAATTGTCTTTGGATCCAGTCCAGTGGCAAAGGCATCATCAGAATCCCTGATCCCCTCATGCATTTAGACAAAATGAGCTAGGAGCATAGCATAACCTGCATCCGTGATGAATGAATGTAACGATGAACATACTAAGAAGGATGCTGTCAAATTTGCATATATCTAGTAGAAGGCAGGGCTGTATCCAAGGGGATGCAGGTGGGACAGTGGTTTAAACTGCTGTGCTGCTGGGCTGGTTGGTCAAAAGGTCACCAGTTCGAATCTGAACAACGGGGTGAGTTCCCGTTGCTCCATCCCAGTTCCTGCCAACCTTGCATTTCGAAAGCATACAAATGCAAGTAGATAAAAAGGTACCACTTCGGTGGGAAGATAAAAGTGTTCTGTGCACTTTGGTGTTTAGTCATGCCGACCACATGACCATGGAGACTGTCTGTGGACAAACACTGGCTCCCTCGGCTAGGAAACGGAGTTGAGCATCACCTCCTAGAGTCAGGCATGACTGGACTTAACATCAAGGGGAAACCTTTACCTTTTTAGCAGAAGGCAACCAGGATGTTGAGGGTCTACAAACCAAATTCTTTGCACAATGGTTGAAAGAAGTGGGCATACTTAGCCTGGATAAGAAAACAGGTGGATACATAATGCACTGCCTTCAAAAATCCAAAAAGTTATCACAGAGCGGACTTGTCATAGAGAAGCATTTCTAAACCTGATGAGTAGAAACTGCAGGGAACTCAATTCTTGCTGAACGTGAGGTCCAGCTTCCCAGCAGTCAGGGCTGTTCAACAGTGAAACAGTCTCTGCCTTAGGTAGTGTTTCCTCTCCTTTGCTGGAGGTATTTTAAGCAAAGGCTGGACAGCATTTTTTCAGGGATGCTGCCATACGCAGAATTCTGTTATTGATCAGGGGATGAGACTAGATGACGCTGCCCTGCCACCACCCAGTCCTTGTCTTTTCCAACTACAAGAGCTGAGCAGGGCTGCCAAGGACATAGCAGTCTGGAGGGCATTCATTCACCGGGTCACCATAAGTCAGAGGCAATTTGATGGCACCTAACAACCAACAGACAAGGCAAAGCTATTCTGCAGAATGCATGCAATTACCCTTCTATAGCCCATATGCCTTAGCTTTCATCCAGAACAGACTATGAAGTCAGATATGCTCTTTACAGTAAGCAAGCATATGCTTCATCTGCATAGCAATTTATTATATTGAAATCCTGCCCTTTTTCTTGCAAAGAACCCAAAAGATTATGGCTTGCATAATCCTCCTGCTCCCCCCTCCCCCGCTCCATCTTATCTTCTCAGCAGCCCTGATGGGGTACTCTAGGCTGACAATCAGGTACTGGCCCAAAGTGAGCTTTATGGCCAAGTGGGGACTAGAAACTGGATCTCCCAAGTCCCATTCCATCATTTTAAGCACCACCGCACACTGTCCAGCCCATTTGGCTGATTTGTGTGAAACAGGTTTTTTCTCCCGATAGGACAAACTTTCAAAAGTATTTTCTGAAGTACTAAAACCTTCTGTGGATTAGAGAAGTTTTCCCCACTTTTGTGTCTATGAAAAATATGTAAGCCTCCTAGCTATAATACTGTACGTGCAGAACTCAGCTACCTTCAGGTGTGCCATCAGTGAAGATCATGGGGATAAATGTTGCTCTCTATAATAGTGAAGTACATCTACCCCAGACAATAATCAGATTGATTTTACTGTAGAAACTGGCATGAAACAATATGAACAATGTTACAGGGGTAAACAATTTGTGCTGCCATTATGTGTGTGTGTGTGTAGTTAATTGAACGCATATAGTTAGAAGAATAAGATGTTCCAAAGGAAGACCTGAATGTCTTCCCAACAAGAGGTATAGCAGTGATGTCACTATACTATGATAAATCAGGTGGTCCAAATTTTATCCCTGCAGTAATTCCATTGAGGTCAATCAAATTACACTGAAGACTAATTTAGCTCATAATTGTCTTTTATTAGGATCTGATGACAGCCATATTTTAATTGCATCCTATGAAATTTTTAATAAGGACAGGTTGGGAAAGATCTGTGACCTTTTGGGAGTACTATAACTGTTTAAAAATTAACATGAGCATATTATTTTATCTCCTCCCACCCCCACCCAAAAGCCAATATGGCAATTCAATTAATAAGAGGAAGCAGACAAACATCTCTGTGGGCTGCAAGCGTAGTAAGAAGTTTGGATTTGACAGATGGCATATATGTGTGTGTATCTGTAATCTTGTTGCAGCTGAGCTATTTTTGCATGAAATTGAGTTCTTCAATTGCCTTATCCTTGATCACCATATTTCAAAGTTAGACATGGATTTATAGTCCCATTTAACCCTAATGTAATTGTTACATGTGAATTGCGAACAGCCATTTTGCTGTGAATTACAGATGGACCAAAGCTGAACCACACAGGCTTGCTTGAACTAAACTGAACCTGCACCATTAGTACCCTTTTGAAAAGTTTCTGTTTAAAAGAAGAACAAGAAATGCACAAAAGAGAGCTGCAGACATGAAGTCAGAAAGGAAGTGAAACAGGGTGAGCTGGGGCAACAAAGGACAAACTGCAGCCATTTAAAAGAACTCATGCTGTAATTCTGTAAAATGAAAGTAATGCCTTGCTATTAAAATGTCAGAGGCAGGCTGGAATCAAAAGAAACTGCATGATGAAAGAGGACATCGCATCTGCTCTGCCAGCCTGTACATGGGAGCAAAAGGGTAGCTTCAGATTTTCCCAAAAGCAAGCAAGCAAGTAAGCAAATTATAAATGTATGCCTCTGTCTATAGCATGTCCTCCAACATTTAATTTATGAAAGCAGGGCTATGCCTGTGAATGAGTGGGTGAAAGAGAGGTGGAAATTGGTAGTCTGTCAAGTTAAACAATGGCAGGGGCATAATAAATCAGGACTCAAATATTCCCCAAGCTGAAAATAGGAATGAAGTTCATAGGAATGCATTGATGTAGATGATAAAATGAGCCTAACTGTGTAATAAAAGGCAATTCAAGTATTCTATATCACACACATATATGTACCATTATTGTATCTAATTACACCAAAAAAGTAAAACTGAACAAAGTGATGTACACAAAGGAACAAAATTGTTTGGAAGTGTGTTCATTTGATAAAATTGTATATGAGAATGTATACAATTAGGAGAAATGAACACAAAAATGCATATAGATTTTCATGTGGTCTTAAACATTTGCCAGTGAATGAGGACACTGGATAAAACAAACTCAAGACAGAAAATTTAGAAACAGAAAGATGCCATTGCTGACAAATTCATCCATCCCTACTCTCAAGACATACTTCCATGTAATATTCTACTGTGCAATGTTCAGAAAAGACATTCATAAAAGTGCATCTGAAACTCTTTAGAGCTCTCAGATTCTTCTGAGCATACTGAAATTTGAACAAGAGAAAAATTGCCAGCTTCCCTGAGGAAGGGGGTCATTAAACAAAAAAGTCTAATATAACTTCAGCTGCCAGTGCTGTATGCAGTGCAAATGTATACAGCCAATTTCAAGAAGTGCAAGAGAAAAATCTGGATAACTCAGAGCCAAACCCTTTTGGTTTTTGGCCTAAACCCTCAGAATTCTTTTTTAAAAAGTGGGATATAAATCTAATTAATAAATAATAAATAAATTATGGCCTCCCTAGAGTCCTTTTCTTATCCGAGAAGCCCTATGGAAGTAGAAAAAATACTTACAGGTGGCTGCGTCCTTGCCTCCTTTTAAGAAAAAACATCAGAAAAAAAAACTTTGCTGAAAATTCTCACCCATAGCTTTGTCCCCTGAGCCATTCTTGGGAGGTGGCACATTCTCCAATATCTCTGTGATCTAGATTTCCAGGTCCTGATGGGTATAAACTGATGCTGTGTTACTTACCATCATTTAGAAAAATGACGACTGTTAGAAAATTATCAGCCTCTTACTGCATTAGCCATAGAATTTTCTATTTCTCATTGCTTTTCTCCACAATATACTAACAAGGACTGTTCTCCTTACTGCACATCAGTGGTTTGGGATTAAGGTGGCTTTAGTATTTTGCTGTCCCCTCCTGCACAGAGCAGATGATTGCTACAGTTACGCGCAGAGACAAATTAAAGCAAAGTATGTACAGTCCCCCGTGGCCAGGTTTCCTTGGATCCTATTTCTGTATTGTTCAGCAGCATCTCTCTAGCCCTGAATATGACCTTTATATCATCCATACTCCAAGCCGCAGTTCAAATCAAGTCAGGTGGTGGAGGTTGTTTTTTTTAAAAAAAAATAAACAATAAGAAGCAACACAGTATCATCCTTTAACAAGGCAGTTAAAGGAGTGAAGGCAAAAAATGGCAGTCCCATTTTGACTTTTCTCCCTCTGGGCATATAGTACTGCTGATTCAATGTCCTGATTTTATTGCATGATGAATTTCCACAGCCCCAACACTGGCACCTAATGATATCATCATCATCATCACCGTCATGTTACATTTATACCTGGCCTTTTCTTCGTGTAAGTGATCCAAGGCAGTTTACATGGCTGCCCTCCTCTTTGTTTTATCCTTACAACAACAACCCTGAGAGGTAGGTCAGAATGACAGTCAGTGACAGGTGCAAAGTCACCCAGTGAGCTTCATGGCTGAGTGGGTACCAGAACCCGGATCTCCTGACTCTCAGTCCCATCACTTGAACCACAATGCCACCCTGGCTGTCAGAGCAAGAAAGATGTCTGGCTTAGGCAATCATTTCATGGCCTTTTGTTTCTTTGGAACAGAACGTGAACCAGAAAGTCAGACTGCAGAGGATGGGCTAGGAAGAGATTCTGAGGCGAAGGAGGAGGATGTAATTGTCTCCAGGCCAGCTTGCCAGATGGATCCTGGGAAGGCCTCTGAGAGTGAGAATTACATCAGGTCCACCACTCTGCACTTGACCCCATGGGAGGCCCAACTGAATGAGCAGCATGTGGAGAGGAGGCCTGATCTCTTGCAAGTACCTCCTAAGGGGAGGGGCCCAGGCATGTCCATACAGAGAGTTCTTGCAGGTGAACTCTAGACTGGATTCAATAAACTGCTCTGTGCATCCTCAGAGGTCTGTTCTGAGTTATTTGTACTTGGAAGTATTAAAGGATGTTTCATGAGGAAAACGATCTATGACTGGTGATTGTTCGAAGGATGACCTCAGCTCATGACCAGATATGGCATGGAAGCAGGGACAAAAAACTATATTACACAAATGTCTAGACAAGGAGTGTAATAGTTCTCTGTGTTATGGGGACAAAGTGAGGAAAACTCAACATGAGCCAGTCATTTTTGTGATAGTCCTATATATCTCAAAACATACAGTTCTTGTCATAGCTGGGATTGAAAAACCAGCTAGTTTCTAAGTTCAGCTAAATGCTCTATGAAATTGCTTTGTACCTTGTTTTGACTCAGTCTTGTTTCAATTTTCCAACTGTTTTTAAGCCTGGTTGAAAAAATGCATATTTCTGTGTTTATTTTTCAAAAGTGCACACTTTCCCCCCTTTGAATAAAGCATAAAAATGAGTAATTTTGGAGGCAAACCAGTGTGCACTTTAAAATGTGGGTTTTTTTTTTTTTAATCATTTTCAGACACCATTGCAAACTGAAGGTTTTGCAAAGGTTTCCTGAGGCAATGTGTTCCTTTTCATATTTGCATTCAGGATTGCAAATGAGACATGTTTGTATAATTTGCCAATAGAAACTAAATTCTCATATATCCCTAGTTCAAAATGATCAAGTTTCTCATTTTCTGCCAACTTCTGCACAGACGTTAGGCGAACACATTTTAGATGTATAGAATTTTCAGAATTCAACACAAAAGCTCTGTTTGGCATTAGCTATATGGCAGCTTCTGCTGGTGAATAATGATAGCATAGAAAGAACTTTATTCATGTCCAGTGCTTGTCTCCCTCATTTTAACTTATCAGCTTTGATTCATTGCTTAACGTTCTAGAACATAAATGAGATTAAATTTCCATCAATAAAAAAGAAATTAAATTAAAGCAACAAATGTGGACAGGTTTTGATTTAGCGAAATAAAATGACCTCATATTAATCATATATTTTTCTAGGAATTCTATACTGTTCATGTTTGGAGTATTTATCTTCAGTGCACCATAAAGTTGATATATAAACTTTTCTTGTAAGCTTAAACTTTCATAGCCTAGTTATATGGTACACTGTGTGACTTATTTTCTATAATCCTCTCTTTAATACAAAATGTTAGCAGCTATAGAATGTAATACTTATTCTTTTGCCTCTGATTTTAAATGGGCAAAGAGAATGTTCTTCATAATTTTATTAACTTCAACTAAACAAATTTAGGCTGCAATCCCATTTGCAATTATAAGGAACTAATTCCCCTTGAACTGACTGAGTCCTATTTCCAAGTAAACTTGAATAAATACGATAGGGTTGCATTCTATATATGCATGCACTTTCTATGTTCAGACTTGGGAAAGTTATTTGCTATGAGAGGTGATCTTGTATATGGAGAAGACTGAGGATGTAGAAAAATGCTCAAAAGGCAAACAACAGCCACTAGCATGACCCAATTATAGTTATGGGATGCTCTGTGCTGGAAAGGAAGAAGATAATTAAATGAGCAATGAAATTTGCAGATTTCACTTACTCAGTGGCTGTGTGGGGTTTTAATTATTTTATAGCTTGCCTTCTCTCTGGGAAGTTTTTCAGAAACCCAAGTTATTATTTTCTTTTATCAAAGAATCAACAATTATGTGGATACCATGCTCAGGCTATCTGTAGAGAGGATCAGACTATGTGCTCCTGTGGGAATTTTGTCTACATGATGCTTGGTCTCTCCTAGGTCTGTTAGCACAGTTCTATAAATGCTCGTCCTCATTATATCATGGACAACCTGAGAACTGCATTACAATATACAGATTTGCATAACTAACTCATTATACCCAAGCGGACTTGTACAGTATTTGCATCTCTGAAATGGCAGGGCCTCTGTGCTATGTATAAGTTGGTTGGAAACTCAGTGTAGATATTTGTGAAAGATTTTCCCTGTGCAGGACTAAAGTGAGGTTTGGATACATGTGACCATGGACACCGCACCCCAAATGTCCTTGCACTCCTGCCTTGTTGGGGTTCCCATATCCAGTTGTGTAAGTTCATTCATTCATTCAAGCATGCATGCAAACCATATACACACCTTCCACTCAATGAGCAGAGTTTTGTGAGGCATCCAGGGGCTGTGTGGGGGTGAACAAAAGGGGTTGCAGTGTGCACACTCATGCTTCTTCCAACTCCGGTTTAGGACTGGGTGTCGTGCAAGCAGAGGCCTGCATAGATGTAAAGCATCTGTCTCTTCAAAGGAAAAAATAATGTCAGATTTTTCTCTGGGCTAGTGACATGATTATATCGGTGAAACCACTGATCACCACAGTCTTGCTGTGATTGTTCTGTGCCATGGTGCGGCAGTGGAATTGTGGGCTGTTGCAGTCAGCACTGCACAAATGCAAGGTTGAGGAGAGTGTGCCGTGGGCTGGTTGGAACTAGAACCACCCTCTGTAACCTTTCAGCTGCATTGTGTCAATGGCTGCACCCCACACTGCTGCCACTGCCTCTTAAATTGGAATGGGGGTGGCAGCATGACCCTCCTCTTCAGCCACCCCGAGGCACAGCTTGTGGCTTTGTTTAGCAAGTTGCTTTACTGGGTGAATGCAAGCCCTCAGGTATCCTTGTGCTGTATAACAAGCCAGCCAGCACCTTTGCCACATTCCTCCCGGGATCACCCTACAAACCGTTATGCAGCTCAGTGATTCTTTTCCATAGCTACTCATATCAACAGGAAATTGATGCTAGCAATGATAATGAGAGCAGGTTCAGAAGTGGCTATTAGAACACATACAGCAGTGATGCTATTGATGGGGGTGCCTTACCATTCCTAAATTATGTCTGTACCAAAGAATCTCACTGTTTGCCAGGCTGCTATAAGCTGTTGCTATTACTGTAACAAGACTTATGCAACCCAGGAACAGTTGCCTTGAGGAACATATCCCCTTATAGCAAACTCCAGACCGTTATGATTATTGGCCGGTGCGGTGGGGGGCAGTGCCTACCCTGCATAATTATCTCCCCTCCAAAGTCTCTGTGGCTGCAATTCAGTCATCTGTTGAAAACACAGCCATTTACTCTGACATTACTTTGAAAGCACAGGCTTTCTTTGAACAAACCTCACATATGAGACTTGTGTGTTCGGGGCTTGTTCATTTTCTAAACCATTTTGGGCTCCATTCAAATCAGAAGTGGTGTATAAGTATTGCCAATGATACTGGGAGAAAAAGAAAGAAAGAATAAGGAACATGTGCAATGAGTGGTCCACCACATTAAATATAGTCTATCTACCATGTAGGATGGCTGTCACTCCAAAAAACAAAACAAGACCAAGGCAAGACCTGTCAATCCACAATACTATAGAAATAGGGCTGGGCAGAGGTTCTAAAAAGAGAACTTCTGACCTAAACGTGGAATGCTACATCTGCAAAGGAGTGAGTGGGAAGTGCTTTCTGTAGATGATGGTTGTTTTTCTGGAGTTGGAGGCTTAATTCTGTGGCAAGGGGGAGTTTCTGGAGGTTTGGAAGCCATGTCAGCCTGAGCCACTATATTATTTTTCAGACTTTGTCCCATTCCAATGGGCATGGGGCTGAGAATAGTGGCCTTTTTCATAATGGCAGTTGCCATTTCCCCCCAGATGCCCAGCATAATAGGACTTGATAAGAAAACTAAATTGAAGACCATGAGGCAAATGGAATTCTACTAAGTTTTGCATCTCACTTCTAAAATTAACAGTTCAAATGCCCCCCCCCCCACCAAACGCTCACGTTTTTTTCTTAAACATCAAACCAGAACATTTGGTGGGAAGGCATTTTGGCCCAGCCCCAGAATACACATGTAAGGATACTTTTAGAAGTCTTGGTTTTCGCCCAACATAACCCATATGTTGCAATTTTTAAAGCCAAGTCTGGATTGTGATCATGTCACAAATAAAGAGTTCCTTAGTAGACCCCAGTGTATAAAGTGGCATAAAATGTATATATAATTTATACTTTATACCCAGTTGTATAAAGTGTCAGGTAAAGATAATATGCTATTTAATTTTTAAAAATAAGGAGATATAAGAAAGATTATTCCAATGGTAGTAGAATACATTCTTAACATAGTATGAGCCTTGCATGTTTCTGCCATTACCCCTTGCAAAAATGATCTCTTCATGCCACTCATCATTCAAGTGTGGTCTTTGTGCTTTTCCAATAAGGGAAATACATGGAGAAAAAATGCAGCAGAGAGACAGAGATTAGCTGTAAGTAGCCACAGAAGCATGAGATCTTAATTCAAATATTGCCATCAGGTGTTACCTGTCAGTTCTGACAAAAGAGCGTAGCGGCAAAAATATCTTAAGCAGAGCTGGCAGATCCAAATTGATTGAAGGTCTGAACTATAAAGCATAAATGCATACATATACTTTAATTTTCAAACAAAAATGATACTCACTGTGGCATAGAAAATGAGGGAAATGTCATCCATAACCCCAGATGCTATTAATGCACCAAGACCACAATCTAGAAGAATGGCAGATGTGTGTATGTCTCGGAGAACTGCACACACAGCCAAAAGCATGTTGTCCCTGGGCCAGTGGCTTATTCTAGTGAAAGCACAAGACACATTTAAAATATACCCATAACTGGTCTCTTTGGCACTAAGCAGGAGTTACAGCAGTAGAAAGAACAATTACCAGCTGAACAATTTCCCCCTTGCTATGCAAATTAGTTACTTGCATCACAGTGTCAGGGTCCAGGGCCAGGATATGGGTGGCCAGAGACAAGGCAGAGGAATCAGAACTAGGGAGGTTGTGAGGCAAGACACAGTCCAAAGACAAAAAGCAAGGCTTGCTGGCTAGCCTGTCATAGCCACAGAGCATGCTGAGATCAGGAACCTGAAATAAGTATCAAGGCAGAACAAGGATGTGGTCCTGAATAAGCCAAGGGTCAAGAACAGGGGGACAAACAGAGGTGCAGGTTTCTTGAGGCAGGATAACTGGGCAGGATACACAGCAAGGTCCAGGCAAGATGCAAGAGCTGAACCGCAGCTGGCAGGCAAACCTACACTGCTGATGAAACATGTCAGGGCATGGACAAAATGCAGCAAAGGCCAAACAAGGCACAGAAGCTGAACCAAATTATAGGCAGAAGAAGACTCATGCTACTGAGGTAAGAAAGAGGCAGGAGGCAGGCACCACAGGAGATGGCAAGACCTGTGCTGATGAGGTCCATCCTACTAAGCTTGCACTTAGGAGCTCTCCTCCCATCCAGCTGGTTCCCAAGGTGGGCTTCTTGTGAAGCCCCAGAGCAGCCCGGATCCTGACATGCAGAACAAATATCTCATGAACTATATCAAGCTAAACCATTCGGATGAATTTTAATGTTTGATTTCAACAACTGCGTGAACCTTGATCACAGTTGCTGGCCAGAACACTTACATGGGGCATTTGGGACCACAGAATCTCATAGATTATGACCTGGAAATCAAATAAGGTGCAGCTATTTGCAGACTGTCCATACAACTTGACAGCTGGCTTGCTGGTAGCACCTAGAATGGGAGGCATTATGAACTTACAATATTGAATTGATGCAAAAACTACTTACTACTCTTGAAATTAAGGAAACATATAATAGCAGTTGTTTTGCCTGCCATCCCAGTTGATTTTGTCGGAAAAGCAGAGAAAACTATTACTTAATATTAGTTATGTAACCTTCAAGTCATTTCTGACTTATGGTAGCCCTGTGAATGAGTGCTTTCCAAAACGTCCTGTCCTTGACAAGCTCAAGGTTGTGCCTTCCTTTATGGAATCAACCCATCTCATATTTTGCCTCTTTCTTGCTTCTTCTTCATTCAATTTTCCCTAGCATTATTGTCTTCTCTATTGAGTCTTGCTTTCTCATGACATTCCCAAAGCACACCAGCTTCTGTTTAATCACTTTTGCTGCCAAGTTATGGACTTAATTGCTCTATGGTCCACTGATTCATGTTTGTTGGTCCAGACCATTCACAAAGCTCTCTTCCAGAACCATGTTTCAAAGGCATGGTTCCTGTCCGCTTTCTTCACTGTCCAGCTTTAAATTCATACATAGTGATTGGAAATACAATAGTGTGGATGCATTTGGCCTTGATCTTCAGTAATTATATATACTTAGCCAATATTCATAGTCCATGAGTGTAAACACGCTACAAAGCAACACTAAAACTACATGGAAAGTGCTGCAAAATAAATAAAAAGCTTGGGCTTGGCATGTGCCAAATACAGTGTACAGATTGCTTTTCCTCCATCTCTCCATTCATTTTCCAGTCTTGAAAGGATCTTCATTCAGTCCCCAACCTCCCAAGACATAACATGCTGGACATGTGAAGAACATAAGAACTTAGTGGCATTCATTTCTACTCAAGTGCCAAAGCATGAGTGGCAGGCCTAGAGGATCCCCACTCATCATCTTGATGCTTCCAGCTTGTAATTTACTTCTCTGCACACATCTCACTCTTGTGTTTACTGGCCTCTCCCCTCCAGCACTCATTGCTATTCTGGTTAAGTTGCTTGGTACAGAGTAGGCAAAAACCTACCTCCCTTTTCCACTTTGGGTGGTGGGCACAACTCCTGTTCAGCCCCTCTGTGAATCACCTACATTCCTACACTTGAATGGTACAAGTGGTTGGACCGCAAACAAACAGCAACGGATGCTGGTGAGAGTGAAGTCCAGGCAGAAGGATGCATCTATGGAATCCATTTGGGAAGAAGTGCAGTCTAGGCATCCTGAAAAGAAATGACTCTCTGCCTTTCCAAAGCAGTCTTCAACATTCCAGCATGGTGTGCAGAGACATTCTGGCTTATCTGTACCCTGTCTCCATCCTGTGCTGCCACCTGTGTATCACATCCCTCAATCAATTGCTAGACACTTACTTTCCCTATAAGTTTTCCTGGTTTCGCCTTTGTTGGTTAATTGAACGGAGAGATGTTATTCCATTAATCTGTACTGGTGCCGTCAGGACATGAAGAGCAGTGAGGGCTTGCTGTGTTCAGGCACCTGCTGAAGGTCCACACCCCACAGACTTCCTGTTCATGTTCATTCCTGCAACCTGCTTGTTCACCTGCCTCTTGCTCCAGCCCAGGTGATGGTAGTAGGGAAAAGGAGAAACTTCTTCTCCCTGGCAAGTTTTGCAGGGAAACATCCCAACACCTAATGCTACTTTCATTGTGCTAGAGATTGCTCAGCCTTGCTTAATATAATTTACATTAGTGATATTGTCAAATTGAATATTGCTCAAGCCTGTTATTTAATCTTATTAATGGCTATAGAGTCAATAAAAAGCTTTGCATACCATACACTCTATTATATTCTTTGAAGAACATGCACTATGGAAACGTGATAGACAAGCTCATAGAGTTGTTCTGAATTTCTCAAAGCACAGTTGACCTTGTTCACATTCCTGAAACTCTCCCTTCTCTTTTTTCGTTGTCTAGCAAGAATGCATAGTTTAAAACATGCACAGTTGAAGTGCACATTTTCCCATTCAGCAAGTCATGACCAATTGTATTTTAAAAAATGCATATTTTTGAACGTGCTCACACAAGTTTGGAAAGGTCTGTGTAGTAGTTGTTTAGTGACACTCTGGATGGAGGGGGAAAAATAACTTTGAATATTGTTAGATGGTGCCCAGATCAGGTGAATTAAATTTTGACCTGCTCAAGATTCTCATTAGGTGGTAAAGAGAAGTTGGGAAATGACAATTGGTGAAAATCCTTAATTGTCAATTCCTATGTATGGATGGACAGTGAAGAAAAAATGACAGGAAAAAATGATGCATTCAAAACATAGTGCTGGAGGAGAGCTTTGTGAATTCCGTGGATCCCCAGAAGGACTAGCAAGTGAGCCATAGATCAAATCAATCCACAACTTTCCTTGAAAGCAAACATGACACAACTGAAATGGTCGTACTTTCACTACTTCAGGAAAAGGCCAGACTAGGTGGAAAAGACACCAGTGCTAGGGAAAGTTGAAGGCAGAAGAAGAAGGTAAAGCAGAGTCTGAGATGGATTGTTCCCATCTCATAGAAGGTAAAGCAGAATATGAGATTGGATTGCCATTTTTTGGTGCCAGGCTAAGAGAGTCCTCTTTAGGGAGGCCTTTAAAGATCCCCCTGTTCATGCAGGAGCCTGATGGGTTAATCAGGTGCCTTTTTTTCTTTCTCCTTGGTCAGGTCTTTTTATTGTATTTTAATGTATTTTAATACTATTTTAATTAATTCTGTGAATGTTCTAAATGCTGTTTTATGTACTGTATTTTACTGGTTTTATATCCTGTTGTGAAGCATCAGAGAGCTTCAGCTATGGGCAGTATAGAAATGCAATAAATAATAATAGCCTCAAATTGCACAGCTGCTTCTCTATAAAGGCAGAGCTTGCAATTCAATCCCTTTACACCAGTGTCAAGGAAGTGACATATTTGAATTTCCAAGAGCTGATCAGTCAAGGACAGAACCTTCTGGAGTACAATCATTCATAGAAGCACCCTAAGGTGGAGACAACAGTTGAGGATTTAGTCGGTCGGTAGGTAGAGAGTAAGGAAGCATTTCTGCAGGTTGGTTAATATGTAGCAGAGGATGGTTAGGAGAACACTGAGAAGAAAGTGAATAGCTAGAACAGGGGCCTTAAGGTGTTCTTTCTTTGTGGCATAGCCATACGTGGCTGGCAAAAATCAGGAGCACAGAGTAGGTGACTGTGTTGTTGCAGGAAGCAGCCTTAAATTCTTGCTAAAGAACATAAATGAAGCAGACTGGAAAAGTCCAGACAATGAACAGCAGAACAGGAGCAACTCTAGTGTAAAAGGGAGACTGTATCTGATTCCTGAACCTAGTGAGTACACTTAGCTGGAATGAAGGATTTCCAAATTTGGCTTGGATGCAAAAGAAGCTTGTTAGTAGCAAGAGAATTGTTTGGGTTCTTAAGTGCCAGTAAATATTCTGATAAAAACCCAAAGTAGCTATTAGTAATCTCATGTGTACAAAATATCCTTTTAACTTCTTTAATAGTTCATCTTGTCTGTAGTGTTGGTGCCCTTTTCATGCCCAAACTTCTTAGACTAAATACAAGGAGGTTTTAAAGTAAGTGGCAAGACAGATCAGGAAATCCAGAGTTATAGTGGCAAAAAATTTTTAGGTCTAAAATATAAACATATGGTGTTGTGGGGGTGGGGGGGCAAGAGAGGAAACTGTTTTTCTACAGGTGGTGGTAGCTTTGGTGAGATAAAATCCCCCCTCACCCCTGCCTTTGGGCCATTGCATCACACCTCACCTTAGAAACTGGGTGTATGACTGAAAATCTTTGGTGTGAAAGGCCTGTGGGTGATGAAAATGGAGGTTGCATTTGGCTTGAGAAGAAGAGCTCATTAACTCAATGAACACAAATGTCAAGCACATTTAGCGAATGCTTGCTCAGCTTAGAAAAACATTGACACTGGTGTAAAGGGATTGAATTGCAAGCTCTGCCTTTATAGAGAAGCAGCTGTGCAATTTGAGGCTATTATTATTTATTGCATTTCTATACTGCCCATAGCTGAAGCTCTCTGATGCTTCACAACAGGATATAAAACCAGTAAAATACAGTACATAAAACAGCATTTAGAACATTCACAGAATTAATTAAAATAGCATTAAAATACATTAAAATACAATAAAAAGACCTGACCAAGGAGAAAGAAAAAAAGGCACCTGATTAACCCATCAGGCTCCTGCATGAACAGGGGGATCTTTAAAGACCTCCCTAAAGAGGACTCTCTTAGCCTGGCACCAAAAAATGGCAATCCAGGCGTTTTCGAGAGATAAGGAGCCACCACAGAAAAGCCCCCCCCCCACCACCACCATTTGCCTCTCCAGCGGTAGGCACACAAAGAAAGGCCCCAACAGTTTACCATAGTGTCTAGATAGATTGGGGTTGGGAGAGGAGATACACAAGTATTGTGTCTTAGCCCAGATGTTTATAATTTGATCTGAATTCTATAAGGGACAGGAAGAAAGACAGTGGTATAGGCACAGTGTTTTGTGCAGATAGTGAAGCTGCGATTGTTTAGCATGGGCGCTCTCTCTCTCTCTCTCTCTCTCTCTCTCTCTCTCTCTCTCTCTCTCTCTTTCTCTGTATGTGTGTACACATGTGTGCACATTATTAACAGACAGCTCAATTTTCCCCTGAATCCTATTATGAGCTGAGTCTTCAGCTACACTTGCAGGGCAGCTAATGGTTGTGCTGTCAGGTATCCCTCTTTGACAATCCCCCATGTTTCCAAGCATTGTTTCAGGATGGGAGGCTCCAGCTTGTTTAGGTTCTCTGAACTAAATCCTGAAAAAGCTCAGTCCATCTCACTTATCTCCCAAACAGAAGCTTCACTGTCTTTCAAATGGGAAAATTGTGCTTTTATGTGTATATACTGTGCATAAGCCAAGCCACCATATGCATAATTTCTCCTCTTTCACTTGACCTAAACACCCACAGTTCATTCATTCACTTTCAGAGGTACAAAAGATGAATTTCCAGATGTTTAGTGACCTGAAAGGAAAGCCCTGTCAGGTATGTGTGTCTTGTCAAAGGTGGCTGTCTTTATAACTGACATCATAGCCATATCAGAGTTTTAGTGTCTTTATGGGTAATTCATTTAGCAAGTTATTCCTTTGATTTGATTTTGATTTGATATTTTGCTTTCAGTAACATTTCTTCATAGGAGAAAACTCAGTGGACAACATCACTGATGTTGTAAGCCGCCCCGAGGCCTCGGCAAGGGGCGGCATAGAAATGTTTTAATAAATAAATAAATAAATAAATAAATAACCTAATGGAAGATCGAGTTCATTTAGTCTAATATTGTCAACTCTACAAAGTGTCAGCCAGGGGTTTTTCAAGCTCAAGCTGTATTAAAATGGATTATTTTGCATTCAAGCCATGGCTTCTCCCACTGGGCCAGAGCCCTTCACCATGAGATTGGAATCAACACCCTACAGTTTCTGCAGAGTACAAGATTGATTAAAGTAGTCCTAGATCCTAATCCTGAAGGTTCTAGATATGATAGACTTCTAATTGGTCCTCAGATGGTTTCCATCTGATTGAGCAAGTCTTGATATTAGCCAGCAACAGTCAATAGCTGTGTAATAAATTAATGAATGTAATAAATGAATAGGAAGGGAAACTGAAACAGGAAGTTGAGTAGTGATGCCACTGAATTTTGTAATGAATCAACCCAACTTTTTAACTGGTTGTATACAAATCTTATTGTGTTTAATATGAATTAGATGTATAATAAAGAATTACACACAAATGAACACAACCAACAAGAAACAAAGGCAGTACCTGATCTTAGGCTTACAACTGCAGTGATATCGCTCACATACCCAGGCACTCAAGAAAGGAGGTGGGAAACAGTCTGGGCTCCAGTTTTAGTTTCAAATTTCTTAACAGGTGTTCTTTCTGGCAGGGAAGGGCGAAACAAGGTCCTTGAGCCTGATATAGGGCTGATATAGGATTAGCTTGTCCTAATGTTTATTCTGTATTTAGTCACTGGACCTGAGGTCTTTACCCACGTTGTATCATTCATAAAGTAATATGTTCCCACCACTTCGAATGAGGCAGCAGTGGGGATTCTGCTTAAAACTAATACAGAGTATAACAACCATTTCCAATTTGTCTATTTTAGGGGTAAGATGTACAAATACCATATTATTAGAATAATCATTTGGCACATCTTCAGGAAAAAAAGCTTTCCATATAAATTCAACAGCCTCTAATAAATAGAAAGTCTAGGCTGTAATGGCCAGTGTGCTGTACTTAAAGACACTGTAGATGAGTTTTCACTTCATGAATATCCATTTGAATTCAGTTAATGTACAAATTAGAATACTTTCTCAAATTCATTCCACATAAACTGCAAACTAATTAAATGACTCAAATTGTACATATATTATGCATACAGATGAAAACAAGATGTTATCATAATTTGAAACTCAATTTAGTATCTTCTGTGAAGATATCAAAATGCTAGCTAAGTGTCTTAGAAATGAGCTGAGAAATATTATCAGATTGTGCAAATTCACTTAGATCACAGATGCTTTAGACTGTTACAAATGCAAGTGTAAAATTACTTACTGTGAAGTCTGATTTCTGCCTCGCTGCTGTGAGAATTGATCCCTTCCAAATGCTCACACTTGTCAGCAGTGTGGAAGAGAAAAGATACCAAGCCACCATATGCAAATTCAAATTGCAAGGCTAAATTTCACATTTGAAATTTGAACAGCAAAAATAAAATTTCAGGGTGATCCATCTTATTATTTTTGATATCATGTATTGCATTATGCATTATATTGTATTATGTATCGATAGTATGTATCACTGATATTATTATGATATTATGTATTATATTATTGTACTAAGTTTTGATTTGGTTTTTTATTGCTTACAGTTAAATATTGTATTGCTTGATTGCATTGCTCGAATGTATTATTGTATTTGTATGAAATATGTATTTTCTTTTCTATTGTAAGCACTCAGAGAGCCCTATGGTCTATTAGGAGGCATATAGATGTTTAATAATAATAATGATAATAATAATGATGACTTAAACTGAAATTAGCAATTTATGGTTGTCTATAAGAATATCAGAAGTTTAATTTATGTAGTTTTCTAGTCCTGAAATGGCAAACAAGCAGGAAGTTATGACATGAATGATATCTTTCTTCATCTGCATTTTAGGTAACCATTATTGTATTTTATTTATTTATTTATTTATTTATTTATTTATTTATTTATTTATTTGGAAGGTTTCTATGCCGCCCCATTCGCCTAAGCCTCGGGGTGGCTCACAATAATAAATAAATAAGAGCAGTATAAAACAATATGAGTCGACCTGGCCTGAAAAATAAAGTAAATAAATAATATTAACAATTAAAATAGCATGTGAATAAAAAGGTTTTCACCTGGCGCCGAAAAACAAATAACGACTGTGCCGGGTGGACCTCTCTGAGGAGCGCATTCCATAGATTGGGCGCCACTGCAGAGAAAGCCCTCCTCCGAGTGCTTACCCTCCTAATATCCTTCACGGAGGGTTCCCAGAGAAGGGCCTCTCCTGCTGATCTCAAGTGGCGGGCGGACATATATGGGCGTAAGCACTCCTTCAGGTAACCAGGACCCAAGCCGTTAAGGGTTTTATAGGTCATCACCAACACCTTGAATTGGGCCCAGACTTCAATGAGGAGCCAGTGAAGCTGGCGGAGAACTGGAGTCATTTGAACATAATGCCCAGTCCCCGTCGGCAGCCTGGCAGCTCTATTTTGAACCAATTGAAGTATCTGGATCGTCTTCAAGGGCAGCCCCACATAGAGCGCATTACAGAAGTCAAGTCAGGAAGTCACCAATGCGTGTGTCACTGTCGCCAGGCAGTCGTCCTCCAGGTAGGGACACAGCTGATGGATCAGCCTAAGCTGAAAGAAAGCGCTCCTTGCCACCGCTGTCACCTGAGCTTCCAGTGAAAGCTCTGGGTCAAGGGGCACTCCCAAGCTGCGAACCTTGTCCCTAAGAGGGAGTGCAACCCCATTCAGGACTAGGTTCAGGTCCCCTTCCCTGAAGCCCGATCTACCAACCAACAGGACCTCTGTCTTGTCTGGATTGAGCTTCAGTTTATTGGCCCTCATCCAGCCCATTACCTCGGCCAGGCACCAGTTCAGTACAGCCACTGCCTCACCTGGATTGGTAGAGAATGAGAGGTAGAGCTGGGTATCATCAGCATACTGATGATTCCGCAGACCACACCTCCTAATGACCTCTCCCAGCGGTTTCATGTAGATGTTGAATAGCAAGGGGGACAAAATGGAACCCTGCGGAACTCCATGGCATAGCAGCCATGGCACAGAGCCATAGTCCCCCAGCATCACCTTCTGGAATTGGCCATTGAGATAGGAGTGGAACCACTGCAAAGCAGTGCCTCCGATCCCCAATCCCGCTAGCCTATCCAGAAGGATACCATGGTCGATGGTATTGAAAGCCACTGAGAGGTCCAGGAGAACCAACAGAGACGCACTCCCCCTGTCTCTCTCCCTGCACAGGTCATTGTACAGGGCGAACAAGGCAGATTCAGTACCGTACTGGGTCTGAAGCCAAACTGAAATGGGTCCAGATAATCAGTTTCCGCCGATATTTTGTGATCCTGAGTCAGAAATGCTAATAGTATTCTATCCATGAAATATTCACACAGGAGATTTCAGCACTTAGTAGGACTGGTTGGTACATAAGTTCACAAGAGATGCTACTTAAGTCTTCAGTTAGGCTGTGATGAAGAGATTAAAATGGGAAATATGTAATGAATTGCAGCAAAGTTAAAAAAAATTTGGGATACATGTGAGAAGATTAACAGTAGAATGACAATGGTATTCTGTACACAAGTAACAGAAGAAAGCCCCACAGAATTCAATTGGAATTACTCCCAGCTTCATGGGATGTATTTTCCAGCTTCATTTTAAAACAATAGCTGTACTTTAGAAAGATTTCTGTGGTACTTCATTAAAACACATCAGTCAGATATCTTCCTCAGGAAAATATGGTCTAAAAAACAGAAGCCAGAAAACAGAATATTCCTGTCTTTCTGAAGCGTATTCTGTCTCTTTTTGCAAACTGGAAAATGAACAAGTATAGATGATCTTAACATGTATTGCTAAAATAAAATAATAAAATAAAATAAAAAACTAACCCATTTTGCTGTTTCTTGGAGTGTTAATACTGCAGCAGGCATGAGAACCTGCTGTGTAGGAAATTCTGTGACATCCCATGAGACTTCCAGGGCAAGTCCAAGGTGTGCTTTAATAACTGGAACAAGAATACTTCCTCCTCTTTGCAGCGAAGTCTGTGTCTCAGACAGACAATGAATCCTGAAGACTGTTTTCAAGGTATTTACAAAGCCGATGCCAGTAGTGCAGTTAGGTATTTTTACACTCTGGATTTAAGGTCTTACAGGAGCTTCTTTAGATGGTAATATACATCATTTTACCTATTCTGAATTGTAAAATTTCTCTGAAGAAATGAGAACCTTGTAGCTAAAGGCTTAGAGACTGTTTATAATGAGAATGAAGCGCCTATATGGTTATTTTTTGCCTCTTTCTCCTTTTCCAGTACTTCACAACTGACTTAACCTCCCTTAGCCAATCTAGTTTTACTTACATAGAAGTCCTTCTCCTCATTCTGCTGAGTGGGACTCTGGGTCCCTACCCAAAAGTCCTGTCCTGATGGCAATGAGTGGCACCCCTGGTCCTCTAGGGTAGCACCCAGGACAAAAATTGTTAGGATGATACTTCTGGGCTTGTGATCACTGTGATGTGGCCAAGAGTGATGTTGGTTTTCTATTATACATCTGTCCATTGCTCTGTTTGTGCTTCCCCATCCCAAAAGACCTCTGGAAGATTTTTTTTTTTTTTTTTTTTTTTGCTGTCTTCCCCTGGACTTTCACCGAAGTCTAGAAAGCTAAGGAGGCTGCAGCTTGGTGGACAGATGTGAGATGAAAAACAGAGCACCTGTGCATCCTCTGTATCTATCTTTTAAGTTAGGCAAGCCCAAGACTCTGAATCCAACTCGTAAGAACATCTCTGATTTTTTCTACTCCAATGAATTTCTTTTTTGAAAGCAAGAATGGTCAAAATTATGTCTAACGCCCTAAACTACTTTATGTTCATAGCAGTTTTAGAAGTTCCTACAGCCCTAGCTTTGGTCTCTGCTGCATTTAAATTACCACTGTTTAAATGTGTTTTATTATTTGACTTAAATGCATCTTATCTATGTTTGCTTGCACTTTGCTCTTAGAGCTTTTAGCTACAGAATGGATTATACATTTTAGAAATCAATCTATAAATCTTCACCAGAAGAAGCTAGTTGTCTGGGTGAAAGTAATAAAAGACAGTGAAGGATATTTGTGACCAGTGTTGGTGCAAAGTTTGACTGAACACCCACAAACCTACTGGGTCTGCACAACTGCAATGAAGTTGGGCATATGATCTCCAAGAGAAGCAACACTGCAAAAAGATCTTACAAAATCCAAGCAGTGAAGGCTGATGTCTCCAATTTCAGTGGAACAGTTTGTCCACTCTGAGTTGTAGTCTGAACTGTGATATGCTATCATGGTACTAAACCTATCTGGGGGTAGGAGTCTCAACCAACCTCTACTGCCTACTTCCAATCTGTAGGTTGAAATGAATTCTGTCACAAGATTGCCAAGCTCTGAAGAAACAGATAGCAACAGTCCCAAGAAAGATCTCTGCTAGTCAGTGTCTGGCTGTATGAGCTGGGATGCAGGGAAGGAAAGCAGACCAACATCAGCCACCCTGAAAATCAGGGATGAGAAAACATTTGTTCAGTTTTCATTTAAATTTGAACTTACCTAATTTCATATTTTGGTATTTTCATCCATGAGAACCAGAACTAAGCAATTCTTCAATGTTTTCATGCCTTCAAATGTTGCAATTGCAAAAATGCATACAAGAATTCATATATTATGCAAAATCATGTTCAAAAGTGTATTACATTAAGATACTTGCTTGCAAAATACTAGTATAGGCAAGAATGCATACTTTAGGAGAAATATACTTAAATAGCAAACTTCATACAAATTGTAAAAACTGTACTGGACTGAAGTATGAAACAATGAAAAACTGAAGTAAACTTAAATAAATCTAAACATAGATTTGCCATTCATTTTGAGAAGTCAGAATCATCTGGCTTTATTTCTGTTCCAACTATAGATCTAGAAATAGGAAAAAGGGCAAGGGCAAGGGCAAGGGCAAGGGCAAGGGCAAGGGCAAGAAGAGAAGAGAAGAGAAGAGAAGAGAAGAGAAGAGAAGAGAAATGTGAACTGTCTCTAACTTGATGACATTTTACAATCATTGTATTTTAGCATCAAGTATAATGTCACAAATGTGGGACTCTGCCAAAAATAAACTGGATATTTTTATTTGAATTTTTGGGTCCATCATATAGGAAGGGAGATTTAAATACCTCATATGTCCCACTTCTTCTCTCTACACTTATTCCAGAGTAAAAAAGAAAAAAAGAAAAAAAATAAGGTCATAGCTACTAGATATGGATTTGAAGTAATGTCTGTTTTTGGCCCCAAGATGAATTCTCTCAGAGCTTCAGATCCCATTTCATGGTAGGGTGTTACTCTGCAAACAATTTCAATTTCAGCCCATGATGAATGTTATAAAACTATATTTAAAAATAGATATGCTTTGGGTAGCAATTCTTATTTCAAAATAAGTTTGCATACTGTTAAGTTCTGACTGATAAAATGGTATGGACACATTGTTTGCGAAGAGAAACATTTCATTTACCCTAGTCAAAGATTAACTAATCCACATGTGTCTTAATTGCAAATATAATTCCAGGAGTTTTATACTATTTTGTAACCTAAACCGAGCTTCATTTATGACATAGACTTGCTGTATGGTCAATCAATGACATTATGAACACAATGCAGTTCCAAATTACTTCTTGTGCAGAATCTGACTCTTGAAGGAGAAGATGAGAGCTACAACTCTTCTCTATTGAAGTTTAAGTATTGTTTAAAACAAATGTGCACAATGAAATGCACTTGATTCCCCATGTCATTTGCCATGCTGTTGAGATATACAAATACTAAAGGTATTCAAGATAAATGGATCCAAAAGTGGCAAAGAAATAAGTGCATAACATTTTAACCTGGTATTTATTTTTTTTTAAAAAAATAAAAAACAGTATAAATCTATATAATCACTTTTAAGTGAATAGGCTGTAGCCTTTTCCTTTTACTGCATGAAGTAGCACAAAATTATATGGCTTGCCACTAACAATTCTCTACCGTGCTAGCCTTTAAGGATAGCAATTTAAGAGAAATTGGAAACTTTAATAGAGTTGATTCTAAATGCATATAGTTGGAGAATTTTAGCATTACAGAATGGGAAGAGGTGAATATTGCTGGATTTCTTTAATATGGCAATATGTTGGGCATTGATTACCATTGTTCTATTTATTTATCACACTTTGCAGGATGAAAAGTAATTTGCTGTTCTTATCACACAAGTAAGATCCCATCTCATGGTAAGTGGTACACTTATTGAAAGGCACTGGGAACTATTTTCAAGTGGCCACTTTATATCCATGAATGTATACCTCAGTTGTCTAGGAAATAATGGTTTAATTAAACCTCACTGAACTCATCTTTCATAATAATATAGACATTTAAGATGTGGGAAATCCCAGTTCAATGAATTTAAGTCCATTCTAGAATAAACAGTTCTCATGTGAGAGATTAATAGTCGATAACTTTGATTCAATTGGCATCCCTAACTCTGAACCTGGGACAAAAGTGATTTTGGGGAAAGGCTACATTCATTTAGTTTTTTAATCTGTGTTTTAATAAATTGCAGCTAGAGAATCTGATCTCCAGATATTTATTCTTGACATTGAAAGATTAGGAATGAAAAGATTTGTGAGCACAAATCCAGGACTACTGAAACTCACTGAGCTTAGGGGTGTAAGAATCAGGAAAAAATTGAAAAAGTTCTCTGAATTGCGTCTCAAAATTGGTTTCCAATTGAATCTATATCAGATTCTGAGCTTTGTTTTTTATCTTTCTGCTTGATGAATTGTGCTAATTTTTTTCATATTTTCTCAAATATGCTGAATGCACACATTCATGTCCCATCAGTTATTGTGTGTTTGTGAACCCATTTTTTTGGGTGGGAGGATCCATGAATCATAGTACAAGCTTGGAAATGTCCATGTTCAGTCCAGAAGGTTTGAACAGGTAAATCCTGATCAACAGTGATCGAAAATGAATTTCTAATAAATCCCTAACAGAGCTGGTGCACTTACAGGCTTGCAGTAATGTCAACACCTTTGTTTGGAATGCAAAGGTTGTATCAGGGAGGTAAGGACAACTGGATTTCTATTTCTCACCTCTTGGTGGTCCAAAGACAATCCTAGAGCTCAAAATGTTGAACAGAAAGTGATGAAAGGAGGTTTAACTTTCATTTTCATTTGGGGATGGGAAGAAGAACTATTTAGTGACAGAATCAGAAGTGGTAGTAGAGGCTGGAATGGGGCACTATGTTGAAAGTCTACCTCAGCCTGGTATTTAAAAATAGTAACTTATAAGATAGGCAAGTACCTGAATGTTTCATTTGTTTCCATCTGTAGAAATAAACCTGTATCGTTTCTGTGTTATCTTTCACCCTGGTGTGAAAGAAGGTGGCCATAATGGCATAGATGTTGTTATCTTAGTTAGTTCTTGGGATCAAAGCTTGTGGTGAAAGGGGAACATCTCAGGCAACTGTTGATGTCCCTGAGAGACTGTGAAATGGGGGTATAAAAGACTGAGTGACTTCCATGAATCTTAGGCAAGAGGCAAGCAACAAACCAAGGGGAATATGGTACTTGAGTGCAGGGCCTGAGTATGAAGGCCCACAGCTTGAGGACAGATGATAAAGGTGGCTAAAAGTGATAAGCCCAACACCGCAAAGGTGGGACAGCACTCTGTGTCACAAGGAAGTTGTGTGACAATGTCAACCCATACATATATGGACTGTAGTCCTTATTATGTTTAGAGACCCAATCTTCAACCCAGCAAGGAAGTGATTGGAGAAATGAGCTCCTCAGTTAGAGGTTCTCTGGTGGCTTTGTGATACAAAAGAAGAACATTGTAAAATTAGAATATCAGCTATTAGGAGGAGGATGCTTAATGCTAATATACTGATTTCAAACTCTCTTTCCTCCACTTGTAACCAAAATGTGTTAGTGCCACTGATGATACAGAGGTGGAAGAATGACATGTTTCACAAAGAATGCTCAGAGAATTTGCTTTTATGATTTTTGATATAAACTGACCTGTTTCTCAATTGTGGGAATCTGATCTTCAGATTTTGTGCTTCCTTGAATTTTTCAATTTTTTTGTTCTTGAATCAAAATGTCCCCAGGATATGATTGTTTTTACAATTGTGTGGTTATATATATTTATAAATGCACATATTTGAGTATTATATATTGAGAAATTAGTATTTCAAGAGGAACTATGTTCGAAAATATGTAATTTATTAGTGCTGAACTGAATCGGCTTCTGGATTTCTACAATCTGTTTGCTTCTGTACTAAGAATAAAATCCAGAATGAAAATGAAATATATTAATATAAAATAACAAAAATTAATATATATTTTTAATATATTAAAAACAGGACAAAAGAAATAAACTGAACAGAGAACTGGGAAGAAGAAAGTGTGAGCAGCATGCCAGTGACACCTTCCCATTGGCTCAGTTTTCTCACCTTTGTTCTTTGCTGTTGCAGAATGCTGTCCATGAAAAAGCTGATTGGACACACTTTGCTGGAACAACTGAGAAAGAGGAAGTCTAGCAATTCCAGTGAACAGCAATGCTGAAGCAGCATTAATCAAGATAAAAGATCCTGATGGAGTTAAAATGAAGTTTATCTGTGAAAAGCTCTTTTCACATCAGGTGAAGATCTAAACAGAGAGCCCTCAGGCTATGGGGCAGCATATAAATGCAATAAATGAATAAATAAATAAATGGTATAGTGTAAGGTGATTTTCTAATGGCAATATTTTCCTTGGAGATTTTTTTCTCAAATCCATAAATCATTTCTCTCAGTTGAAGTCTTCTGGACAAATTTCAAACTTCTTTCTCACCAAATGTTAAATGGCAATCAACATCTTCTGGCAACCATTTAGGATCGAGCATTCAGGCCCATTTATATAAATCATCCAGCAAACTTTTTGCAATAGCTACCTTAAGAATTTCATAGAAAGCCTTTGGTCAGTTTGAATGATTTGTTATTACTTTTATCTTTCTTTCAAATGGATGGCAATACGTTTGAAGATTAGATGCATTCTGAGCATCTGATGCATTTCCAGTATTCTCATAAGATGGTCCATGACATGTCTTTCTGTCCTCAAATATTTCAACATTATTTTCTATCATTTTCCTGGCTGTGTAAAATCCAAGTCATGATTGTGGAAATCTAGGCCGAGTTCTGATAGTTCTTGGAGGACATTTGACATTAGTTCTAATTCCGGAATAAATGCAAGTGAAGTGATCTTTCTTTCTAAACTTTTGACCATGGAGCTCTTCTTTTTAACTTTGCTTCAACCATTTTTAGTTTCAACAAAATGAAGCTCCAAGGATTCATAAACTTCCTGCATGGCAACTACAAATATATAACAAGAGAAAAAGTTCTTTTAAAAGATTGTTTTGTCTATTAAAATATTGGACAAATGAAAAGGATTTTGCCTAGTACAGAAAAGGGTAGAGAGAGGGTGCAAGTTGAATCTTTTAGTGAGTGGATTCCAAAGTCAGCGTACCACCACCAAGAAGGTCCTTCTCCTCATAGCTACTCTTTTAATTTTATTCAGAGTGGCTCTCTGAGGACCCCTGATGATGATCTTAGGATCTGGGTAGCTACGTATCGGAAGAGGTGTCCCATTAGATAACCTGTCTCCAAGCCATTCAAGGATTTAAATTTAAATACTAATATTTTGAATTGCGCCCAGACTTCAGTTGGTAACCAATGCAATTGGTAGTGGACTGGTGTAATGTGTTCATATTGGATGAATTTCTTATAATCTTTCTCCAGAGTTTCCTTTTGTGTTTCCTCTGGTAACTGGACAGCAGTTTTATGGCATGAACTTTCTTTATGGTCATTTCCCCCTTTTAAGATAACAACTGCCATTTTCACTTTTTGCCACAGGCAGAAATTTCATAATTTACCCATTCTTTAGATGTTTTTATTCTCCTTTTCTTCTTAGCTCTAAGTGTTCCAACATATTGGTACTGAGCTTCTCATTTTTTGCACATAAGCAGCCATACTTTTGATGCAAATGGTTGATTTGTTCAGATATCTAACAGGTCCACAAGTCAATACTCATGCTTCTTCCAGAAGCATGCTGTTTGGTTATGATTAGATTCTACCGTTTCAGGTTTTTATTTTCACACCATTTCTGGGGGTTTTTTTTCCCAGCATAGGAGATGAAATAGAAATGCATGATCTTTTTTGAATTCCCCAGCATCAGCATTTTGGCACAAAAGAATGCTCAAAATCACATGAAAGAAAGCAGCCAGATTTAGATGGAATACCTTTGGTTTCTAGCTGCCCTGGAGGTTTGCTGCTGCAGGTCCTATTTAGAAGTTGAGGTTATTGTTCTGTGAGGATAGATTAACTAAATCCAGACCTTAAAGCAAGGCTCTAGACCAGGCAGTATAATAGTAGATATATTTAACTTAAAACCAGGAAAAGTTTCTGGAACTGAGTTCTGGGACATTTCCTCAGAAAAATATCCTGTTTTCATAGAATCATAGAATAGAAGGGGTGGAAGGGGCCAAGAAGGCCAACAGTTCCAACCCCCTGCTGGTGCCGGACACCAAGTTGCACCATCTCACTCAGAAACTGTCTAGCTCCTTCTTGAATGACTTTAGTGTGGGAGAGCACACAACCTCCCATGGGGCAAATGCATTTGTATTCATTTGCACAATTTTGTACATGTACAAAATTTAAATCCTCAAACTGCATGAATCCCCCCCAAAACACACCAATTTCTCCAAAGCTCATATTTCATGATTTAGTCTATGGGTGAAATGGTTGCTTTAAAAATATTTTTTCTTAGACTAAATCCACATACAACTACATAAAATAATAATAAAATGATGTATAAGTCCACAGAATTTATAGAACTGAGGAAAATCTGGTCCACTGTGGAATTTCCAGGTTGGTTTCTTAGAAATTCAAACTCATTTGAGTCCATTGCCAATTTCTCTTATGTCTCTTCTCTGAAGAGGGGAAAGGTTCATATATTTCATGCCCACAGTAGACTCATGTTAGTATTGCCTCTAGCTTGTCTTCTTTCAAACATAACAAGTGTGTCTTTAGAGATCAAGAGAGTAAACAACACCTTCAATTGCTTTATGGGAAAAAACATCAGAGGGAGTAATTGACCCTGGAGTGCCATTTACAGAAACATAGCATGACTTAATAAAGGCCATAAGATAAAATTAGTTTGCATGTGGTCTATAACTAATAAAATGGTTATAAATGTTACTTCATGTAGGAGACTGACATTTGGATTATTTTGAAATGTTATTATTTCCCAACAGCATTTCAGAATGCTTTCTTACAGTCATTTAATCAAAATTGCAAAGGTTGCTATATTATTCTATGAGTGAAGCTATTCTAAATATATGCTATTAATACAGGCAATCATAAATGCCAGTAAATATATTTATAACTTCTTACTAAGTAACTTTTCTTTCCTTCTCCCCCAGCTGCCTTTTTTTTCCCTGAAAGGCGGTTGAAGCTTGTGCTGGATGTTTTCTGGAAGAGCTAAAGTTGGGAAACAATAGCCTAGGGTTAAATTGTGGAAGAGAAATCAGAAGAGAATCCTAAACCCTAACCAGAACCCTAAGCAGAGCATAGGTGGGAGATGGTCTATTTGAAAACATAATTTCAAATTCAACCAATTGATTTCTATTTGCTAGAAATTTCATTATAACTTAACTCATCACATAGATTTCTTAGACACAAAACTACTTTAAATCATTTCTTTCAATTTCATTTACTAGTAAGAACACACAGAGAGAAAGAGAGAGAGAGTGAGAGAGATTGTCCATTGTAGCTAAATCCATTAAGCCATATGGTGCCCTAAAGATTAATAGTGTGTCTTATACATCTTTACTCAGAAGTAAATCCTATAGAGTCTTATGAAACTTATCCCTGCATAAGTGTGCATAGTTTCAGAAAAAATCCAGGACTGAGATTCTGCTTGAAAACAAAGTTGGTTTTCTGCACGCACTCATCTAGACTTAGTATGTATACATCAGTACAGAGTATGGATATGCAAATCAGCGTGGCTTGAGCAAATTGAGGCTCTCCAAATCCCATCTTGAAGCTCATTCCGACTTGCATCCATATAAAATCAAAGACACTGTTTGTGTTTTCCCTTTGCATGAAAGTCTCTGCATATTTCTATATGTATTTTTCCAAATACATTTTACAACAATTGTGCAATTCTTTGAGATGTTTGCATTATTCTGCTATTGACTGAAATATTTAAGTGCATTTCGAAAAGTATTTGTTGATTTGTTTTATGCTCTTTTTTCCAAATGTATACATGCTGTCAATTCATTTTATTTTATTTTGGTGGGCAGATAGATCTGAAAGTCACATTGCAAACTCAGAAATACAAAGAAAATAAAACAATCAAATTACAAAACTTTTGCAATCCATTTTTGAACAGTACCCTACTCTTTGGGCTGCTGCCTTTTTGGTTCCCTGTTTCAAACTGGGTCCCTATTTCCACAATCAAAAATGAAGCACAAATAAATCTATCCTATTTATTACTAGGTATGTACAGTCCAGCTGTACTAAGTATGTACACACCAACCTCAAAATACTCATTTGGAATAAATCCAATTGGTTTAATGGGATTTCTGCAGGAGTGTTAAGGATCAAGGCCTTAGTTTTGAAAAGGAAACTGTTTTTTGCAAGAAATATTGATATTAGTCTGCAGAGAGAAATTTTGTTATGCTAAATTATGAAGCGAGCAGGAGGAATAAAAATGGCAGCCCAGAGGACTTTCCTTCTGCATTTTATCCCTTTTGCAATCATGGAAAATTAAGTAGCAAATAAATATGCCTGGAGACACAATGATGCAAACTGACTATAAAGCTAGATAGTAAAGAAGGTAAGTGCAGCTTGTTTATTTTGGAGATAAACTGCTCAGGCAATTTGAGCTCTAGTGTCACGAACCTGAGTGGTATTAAATTCATGTTGCTATTCTGTTATCTGAGATCTACAATATATTTTTGGCCAACCAGCCAAAGGAGGTTCTGGATTCCTGCATCTAAAGCTGTAGAGTAAAATCCAACATTGCAGAACCCTTCTGCTTGTATTGTGGCATATTCTGTTTCCCTTCTGCATGCACCCCTGTGTTCATGTGTACACACCCAAACAAGATTTTGAGAGCTTGTGGAAGGGGAGGAAGGAGAAGAAGAGGAGGGAACGTCTGTTCACCCTAACAGCTGCATTGGCAGGAGGACTTAATTGGATACCAACTTTAGTGGATATCATTTCATATCAATATGGAAGCTCTAGGCCGTTTCTGCTCTTGGGTATGGATGCTCTGACTCTCTTTGCATTGTCTAGGTTTACTTTCCCCTCTCTGGCAGCGATTCTTAGCATATACATGAGAACAAGACACACTGAAATCAGTGGGATTTTGTTTCAAAACATGATTAGGATCACATTGTCAGTCTTCTTTTCTTCCCATTATTTCTCTGGTCTAGTCCATACTTTCTTTCATGCTGTCTGTCCTTTGACACAATTCCTTCTCAAGAGCTTCAGGAATCCTTAAACCAAAGAAGAGAAGAATGATGAACTGGTGTGACAATGAAGAATGATGAACTGATGTGATATGCATCTAATCAGCATCAAAGAGAAACTCTTGAGCTACATGGACCAAAAGATACATGCTCATGTTTTTTTCAGAATCACAAATCAACCTTCAGTGTATAATTGAGAAGAACGAGCTGCAAAATATCCTCTTGCCTAGAACTGGTTTTGCTGAAATCATGTAGATTCGTATTAAAAAACAAAACAAAACATGAAAAGAAACCAAAAGAAAAGAGCCAAACTTGAATGTCTTCCCTAGAACAGAGCCAATAATTAATTCTACATGACAAAACTTGCATTACAGACTATCAATTTCATTGTTAGAAAAGCAAGCATGGTTGAATTTGAAAGCATAGTACTTGAAATGAAGAATGAGCCAGTTCCCTCAGGACTCTCAGAAAACTACTGTCCTTGTAAGTCAGAAGAATATAATTTATATTTACAATTTGTTTTACATTATCATCTGAATATAACTGGTTTGAGAAAATTAAAAGGCACTCAGCCAAATAGAGTTTTCTTTGATAATGAGCTGGGAGTTAAAAAAAAGGATTTCCCCCTACATATATAAAGCCTCTTATGAGATTCTTCATCTAATAAATTAGGGAGCTCAATCATGTCTCATATTCATACTTGTCATCTACGAGCTGGGTTCTGATGAAAAGGACTTTGGCAGAGCTTTACTTTCACTGTCATCTTTACAAAAATAGTGTGAACTTTGCAAATCATGCTCTGAGCTTTGGTTCTCACAAATCCCATCAGCAGTTTGTGCACCATCTGAGACTGAAAGTAGTGCAGCAAAGGTCACACCATTTTTAATGACAATACTGATGATAAGGATTGTGCCAAGAAGTTCATATCTTGTGTTCTAGTAAGACATTTCATCCATAATGCCTCAAGAGATATCAAGTATGCTATCTATGGAAACCCAGTACTCCCAAATCCAATTGATTGCACTTGGTAAGATGCTTTTTTGGTGGGAGACGAGCATCAGAAGCTCTTTGTTTAATTCTGTTCCATTTGCTTTTGATCTGAAACACTGAACACCTAAACAGAAATAACAGAGAATAATATCAATTTTTAAGCTTCAGCTGGAAAGTTGTGCATCCACATTAATTTCTGCTATTGGTACCAATGAGTTTTATGTATAATTGCTTAATTATAGCTAGATCTTGCCCCTAATCTTTTAATGGCCCACAAAAGTTTTTGCCTTCAGTACCCTGATGAAAATCCCTGTGACAGGAAATACTGGGAGTGGTCCAGGGAAAAGGATGAGAGGAATGGGGCACTCACTTGGACTTTACTAATAATACACTGTCATGTGGTTGGTTTTGGGCTCAGTTAGAGGTGGCAAGCAAAGATGGACACATCAGTTGATCTCCATTCTATAAACCTGCCCTGGAGAACCTCTAGGTAACAGGCTGTCCATGATCATGGGGTTTCTTCATTGACCCTATCAGCTTCTTCCCAAAGCCCACATTCCTCATCAGATAGAGAACAGAGATTTTCCCTGCTGAACACTGAGAAAAGGTATCCTTTTTCAGATCAGGTGCTGGGACCATGGAAGGAAACTGCTGAGTGAATCAGTCCTTCTTGCTTCTGAGACTTGTCCTGCTCATTTATCAGGAGATGAAGGCTTGTCTGCCTTCATTGTGAATAGACATGCTTAATTTTGAGTAGACATGCAGAGGTTTGGTATTTCAGATGTATTTGACATTGGAACTTGGCCCTTGGACTAAAAAGGTTCCCCACCTCTGCTAGAAGCCATTGCCATGTTTGGACAAGTTTACTACATGGATGCACTCCTAGCAGACTTTCAGATCCTAAAGCATGTGCTCAGCCCTCCCATCAAATGAACTTTCTACATTAATAAAAATCCTGTTGATTGATTCTACAAGGAAGTAGAATAAGCTCTAGGCTGATGCTAACCCTGTCTGTCTTTAAAATGGAGTAGAGCCATGACTTTCTTTTGTCAGGCCATTCTATACAAGTGAAGCCAAGTGAAGAAATTTCCAGCTTTCACTATGATGTATACAAGTAAACCAGCTAAAATAAATGTTTCTCTTCACTTCAATGGCTTCCCTGGCTTTAGCTCAGCTTGCTTTGCCCCAAGACTATTTATTGTGACACTCTTAAAACACTCTTCACTGGGTGTTCTCTACATCATTTGATGTCATCACAAATCTGTCACTACTGAGCAGAAGATTAGAGCACTGAAGGACATGATGGAAGTACTAACAGGTACCGAACATCATGCAACCAGTATTAAGTATGGACTGAATTCAAAGAAAACCTAGAAGAATAATTGCAGAAAGCCTTGAGGACTGGCATTTCTGCAGGTGCTGAATACTATCTATTACTGCTCATGTAAACTGTTCTGCAGCATCCCTGAAAAACAGTTTTTGGGGAGCTTTTCATATAGGCAATCCACATTTGGTTGCTTAGCAGTGTTCATTAATCTTTCCAATAAAAGGCTTTCCTTAGTTCAGAAAAATGGTTTACAAAATAAAGAATAAATGACAAGTACTGCTGTTTCTATTGAATTTTTCATTAAGTGAACATGATTATTAAGAAGTAGGAGTACAGACAAAATACTTTATTGTATTTCAGTTTTGACCACATGGAGATAGTGATCAATAGTGATTTAGCCACAATTGTCAGCAATTGATGGAAAATAAGGTTCTGCTGAGAAAGAAATCATACCATAATTTTGTGAGGTTTTATTTATTTATTTATTGTGAAAAAACATGAAGGGAAAATAAATTCTGATCTACTTGCAATTTGGGGGTTGGCCTTCGTTATTTTCTGCCATTATCATCTGAAAGGATTGAGATGACTAATGGTGAATTCTAGATCTCATTCTAAAGAAATAAATAGAAATAGAAATAGGCATACCTGACAAATGCTACCATTTTAACAAATCAAGGAATAAGGATGCTGTAGTTTCAGGCAAATTATTCATCTCTGCAACCATGCTACATAACTACCTAATGGTTAAATGCATGAGGAAGGCTCTGGAGATTGACTGAGTTTTCTGCTTCAAAATTATGCCTTGTACCCAAACTTTCTAGAGTCACCGGACCTCTTTTACTCCATCTTCTCTGCCACATATTATAAACCAAAATATTTCAGAGGAGGACATTTGGCTCAGGAGTACAACAAACTTTTAGCATAGGATTAGCTGGAAATGATCAACACAGATTAAACAAGTAGCATCCAGTGTCCTCCCAAAACACCAGGAAGTGACTCCTGTTAAAGGAGAGGCTATTAGACTGCTTATCTGTCTGACTCAGTAGCTATTTTTTATTATTCCATGTTTTTATGTTCATGCGCTGAATGATGCAATGCATCATTGCATCAGCTGGTCTGTGCCAGGCATAATTTGAGTACCACATTGGCAGCCTTCTAATTACATTAGTTCTGCTTTAATCCAGCTAACAGATGCCATTTTACGTCAGCAGGAGAATTCTGCTTATCCTGAGGCCTATTTGCTCTTTACAACATCCATGTTGCCACTGGACAAGACCTGCAACACATTAGATGAGCTTTCACCATAAGGCTGATGGAACCAAGATTTCTCTCCCACTTGAGCAAGAAATAGATTTCATCTTAGTACCAATACACCTATTATGTAGGATGACTGCATTGTTATACACCAACAGAAACCTGGCCTGGATTATGAAATTAATCTTCTAATTCAAGTTAGGTGCTAGTGTATGTTCCAAGGACACACACAATGTTGCAAAGTCTTCCTTTATAACAACAAAACAAATAACTATCAATATCCATAATGAGTCATTTAGCCTTGGACAATGGGTAAAAACATGTAGTTTGCTGGACATGCTACATGCTACTAAAGCACAACTCAAACAATGTTTTTTTTTAAATGAGTCTTTGCACATTACTTACTTTACTTTAGGTTGGAGCAATTTCTTATATCAGGATTCTGTTGAGCTTGTTTCAGGAGAAGAACTATTATGCTATGAAGGGATACTGCTTGCTCTATATTCCCTGGAGGAATTTTGTGAATGTCAGAAAATGATGCCCTATATATTACGATCTCCAGAGTATATCAGCTGGGAATGATGAAATGATGTTTCAATGATGAAATGATGTTTGATCATTATTTCTCATTTTTCCAATCTTACATTCAGATTATCCTAAACATCAATTAAATAGATTTTTAATGTTTTCATGAAAATTCATAAGCATTTGTGTGTGCATTTATCCTAAAACATGCATTTCTGTACACAATTCACCTGTTCTACACATTTTGTAAATAATATTCTTCATGTAATGCATTTTTCAATATTACTTCACTAATATATGCATGTGGATGAATTTTCCCTAATATGCACATTTTGTATGGATTCTTTGATTTGGGAAATTCCATTGTGAGAATTAAAAAAGTGTGAGTTGCGAATGATGACCAAGTTTCATTTCTCTCCTAATAGAGGTTGGACATCATTATGGTTGAACTATCTTTCGATAAGCCTGCTCTAAACAATGATATTTTATTTCTCTATTCTTTAAGGTCTGTCATCCAAGATATTCTTCCTTAACTTTTAACTTATTTAACCATGTACAATCAGCTTCAACAGTCTATATTTTGCATTTCTCATTTATACAACCAAAATACTATAAGTTTTGGCAGTGTAGGTATTTTATTATTTCTTGGTCTTGATATATTATTTTTAATTCTTCTTTGATGTTCACCCTCTCAGTCCATTAAATATGTAGCTATTATTAAAGTATTGGCCAAAGAGTTCCTTCAAGAGGTTGGATAGAGCATCCTGAATTTTTGACCTCAGTTTACAAGCTTAGGCTTTAGAGCCCATTCATTGCTTCTTATGGCCAGCTCCTTCCTCTGACTACTCTCCCCCCCCCCCCCTTTTAAGCATGTTACCTCATCTGGTTTACACAGAACTGGTTTAGTCAGAAGTAAGTTCCACTATTTATAAAGTGGTTTGCTTCATAGTAAGTTATTGCACCTTTACTTATTTAAAAGTTTCTCTTGGGACTGCATAGGCCATGATGGATAGTTGAAGTAAGATCTGTTATACATTTGCATTCTTGTTTGGCTTAAATTGCTGGGATAATCATAATCTATCCTGAAATGCAGTGGCCCATAAGATAAGGCTCAAATTAGCTTAAATACCATGCTTTTGATGCTAACTTAAAAGCAACAACAACCCTCAGCCAGAGCCCAGGGTAATGTGAGCACACCAGCAATAAACTACAGCATGAAAGAGCCCATGATGGTTCAAGTGCTGGACTGGGACCTTGGGAAATCCAGTTTTAGCATCCACTCAGCCATGAAGCTCTCTGGGTGACTTTGGGCCAGACATAGACTCTCAGCCTAACCTGCCTCACAGACTTGTAGTTGTGAGGACAAAATGGGGCTATGTAAGCTGCTTTAGAATCCTCAGAAGAGGGAGAAAATGGTGGGATAAAATGTAATTCATTAAAAACCACGTTTTGTTTCCCCGCATTTCCCCCTCTATTTCTGATGTTCAGGCTGTGAGTGTCTATTTAAGTAGAGTTTCCAAGCACAAAGGGAAGGGATCAGCAGTTGGCAGAACATCAGGGCTTGCAGAAATGCAAAATGAAGTAAGGGGAACACATCTAAAGGAGAGAATCCTAAAATCATCCACTGCAGATTAAGCATGGCCAGCAGCCAAGGAGTACTGAATGGCAGCTGGGCAGGGGAATGGATGGCCAGGGAGCAGGGGAACGGGATACCATGGCTGGAATCCTGAGCACAGACACTGATTGCAAACATCATTTGTATTCTTAAAATGAAGAATGTGAGAGAAAAATTCAGGGAGTTGCAGGTTTTGGGTTTTTAGTTTTGTCAGTTATTGTGTTCTCTTTGTCAAGAAGCCGCCAAAGACTAAAAATTAGGGGTATGCATCTCCTTTAGATAAAGCCTAATAAAGTGGGCATGTGCAGATGTATTCAGTCCTCTTGTGAAATGAAACAGGTTTCCCCCAGAGAGGTTTGAAGCAAGATACCAGTCTGGTCCCAGAGTTTTGGACTGCTTTGGAGCATGGTAAGGGACTGGGACAGCTGCCAAAACCCCAGTGTGTGAGTTCAGAGAATCCCTGCTTGTCAGCAGCTCACTTTGACAGGTCTCATAATATAACACAGTCCCTTCAAAGCAGTCTCTGTTTCGCTGACGGCATGCTAGCAAAGAGTGCCCTGAAGGTGGGTTTGGGGTCAACTATCCAAGTGGGAAAATAAAATCTGCACCTCTGAAAATGTCGGAATGTGGAAAGCCCACCTTCCAACAAGGTCCTCAAGGTCAAGATCCTAGGCTGTGATTGTGCCATGCTCTTTTCAAGCTAATTTCAGATTATAGACTTTATTTTGCATTGGTGCAAGTCTATGGAAGTAGCACTGTCTCCATGGACTGCAGAAAAGTTTTCTTTGTAAGGATCCCTACTAAAATTGCATTTCATGATGTTGCGCAACTGGATAGTGACAACACAGATATTTTGAAGATGAACAGAGAATCCTAGTGCCAAATCAGGGATGACCTTAAATGTGTATCTTGCAGATATGTCTTATTTTAATATTAGAATGGGTACAGGTGCCCCAGTCCAAATTTGTGCCTTCCCCTACCATGTTATGGTCCCCACATATGGATCAAGGCCCAGCATCAGGGAAAACGGGCATCGCTGCTACATATATTTAAAGCCATGCCTGTTTTGTGAAGAACTCAAGTTCTGGAGGAAAAGGCTCATGACATTAACCTGTTTGAACTACATTAGTATAGGTTGAAAACTGGGTTGAAGTAACTACTAACCATTTTTATTTCATTTTTTACAATTAATGTCTGAACTGGAACTGAACCACAGGGTAAGGAATTACTGTTGCATGTGAACTGCAATTGAACTCAAACATTTAAATCTCCTGGAGTTCTTAGCACAACTACAGTAATTTGTTGGATTTGAATGAAATTACGTTGGTGTAAATGGCCACTGACTGGCCCCTTGCCCCCCATCAAGGACAAAGGACATTGGCATGTAAAGACCATGCAAGGAAACCAAATTTAGAATGGGTGACATTTCATCTCTATTGCCATATTATATATTTGAACAGTCGTGTACAAACTAACAGTCCCTGCAGCATAATGAGTATTGGTTGGTGATTTAGAGTGTGTGAGCAGGAAAAGAGATTTTGCTCTTCTCCTTCTCAAACTCTAAGAAAATAATTCAGCAAAGTATCAATGACCATAAAAATATTAAGAGATTTTCCCCACCCCAGTGCTGAATGGTGCCAGATCAGAAGTTCATTTTAGTGGTAAAGAGCACATGAGGAAAATCACCATGTCTTAAAATAACACTGTCCGTGTAATTTTCATTGTGCTTAACTGTATGGAGCAAGCGTTACTATTTGCAATACCAAAGCATGAAAATGAACTCTATTTCCTTAGCAATTTGTTTTCTGAGATTGCATCTTCCCTCCACTTTCTTTTCTTTTCTTTTCTTTTTTTAATGCAATTGAATTCGACTTCTCTGGGCTTCCGCTGGAAATAGCAGAGAAGTCTGAACAAATCTAAACCTACAGCCCATCTGTTTATCAAAATGATCGTGAAAATCACATAAGACTGAAATACTGTTTGGAATTTGATTTTCAAAGGACATTTTTCAAAGCTTTCTGAATAAACACACATGTTGTTCCTAACTTTTCAAGCCTAGAAGCTGGTATATGGCAGCTAAAGTTCACATGATCAGGTTTACTCGTGTTCCAATTGATGTGTTGATGTGCATAAAAATTCAGTATGTATGGGTGAATTTTTAGAGTTCAGGGAAGAATAATGCATAGTTCTAATGACACAGAGTTGGTTTCAATTCAGCTACAACAGAGATGGACAACCACTTTCAGCCCGAGCGGACTTTTTAAATATCTCTTGGAGACTATATTCTAGCAGTAAATTGGACTGAAGCCAAAAGGGTGGTAACAAAGCCAAAAGAAGAAGGGCCAAAATACAGAAATAGAAAAGAAACCTGTAGCTTAAAGTACATGCAGCCAGTGAATTTGCATTAGGGGAGGCATTTCAGCCATTCTTAAAATAGGGAAAACAAGAATCAAAACTAGAAAACCAGGAGACTGCAGAAGTTAAATCTACTCAGGTGTTTTCTAACTAGGAAACCAAAGCGTAAAAGAAGAAGGGATGCTTTGGTCTCACTCTACACCGTTGCCACATCCACTGCGCTCCATCTCCATATCCTGGAACATACTTGCAGCTGCTGTGGATACTGGAAGATCTTCTTGGACATTTGCTCTCTAGGAACAGAGGGTAATAAAAAAAAAGGCAGAGGGCTGTGGCATTCTCCCTCCTTCCAGCCTGAGCAGGGCTGAAATGATGGCTGCTTGGAAGAAAGGAGATGAGTCTGGGCAGAGTGTTCTGGACCCCAAAAAGGCCAGATTTGACCACTGGTCATGAGGTTCTTTTCCATCCAGCTACCTATTGCCTCTCCTTCATAGATCACTGCCTTGTCATGGCGAAGGGGCTTGCGTAGCTCAATGAAGCTATGAGCTATGCCGTGCAGGGCCACCCAAGATGGACAGGTCATAGCAGAGAGCTTGGAAAAAACGTGATCCACTGGAGAAGGAAATGGCAACCCACTCCAGTATCTTTGCCATGAACACCCCATGGACAGTACCAAAAGGCAAAAAGATATGACGCCGGAAGATGAGCCCCTCAGGTAGGAAGGTGTCCAATATGCTACTGGGGAAGAGCAGAGGGCTAGTACTAGTAGTGTCAGAAAGAATGAAGCGACTGGGTCAACGCCAGCACAGTTGTAGATGTATCTGGGGGTGAAAGGAAGGTCCAATGCTGCAAAGATCTATACTCTATAGGAACCTGGAATGTAAGAACCATGAATCAAGGCAAGCTGGATGTGGTGAAACAAGAGATGACAAGACTGAACATCGACATCTTAGGAATCAGTGAACAAAAATGGACAGGAATGGGTGAATTTAATTCAGATAACCATCAGGTATTCTACTGTGTGCAAGAATCCCTCAGAAGAAATGGAGTAGCCTTCATAGTCAATAAAAGAGTAGGAAAAGCAGTACTGGGATAAAATCTCCAAAATGACAGAATGATCTCACTTTGAATCCAAGGCAAACCATTCAAAATCACAATAGTCCAAGTCAATGCCCCAACCACTGGTGCTGAAGAGGCTGAAGTTGACTGGTTCTATGAAGGCCTACAATGCCTTCTAGAATTAACTCCAAAAAATGATGTCCTTATCATCATGGGGGATTGGAATGCTAAAGTAGGAAGCCAAAAGATAACTGGAATAACAGGCAACTTTGGCCTAGGAGTACAAAATGAAGCAGGGCACAGTCTGGTAGAATTTTGTCAAGAGAATTCGATGGTCACACCAAACACTCTTTTCCAACAACCCAAGAGACGACTCTACACATGGACATCACCAGACAGTCAACACAGAAATCAGATTGACTACGTGCTCTGCAGCCAAAGATGGAGAAGCTCTGTACAGTCAGTAAAAACTAGACCGGGAGCTGACTGTGGCTCAGATTATAAGCTTCTGGTTGCAAAATTTAGTCTTAAATTGAAGAAAGTAGGGAAAAGCATTAGGCCACTCAGGTATGACCTAAATCATATGCCTGATGAATATACAGTAGAGGTGACAAATAGATTTAAGGAATTAGATCTGATAGACAGAGTGCCTGAAGAACTATGGACAGTGGTTTGCAACATTATACAAGAGGTAGCAATTAAAACCATCCCAAAGAAAAAGAAATACAAGAAAGCAAAATGGCTGTCTGAGGAAGCATTACAAATAGCTGAGGAAAGAAGGGAAGCGAAAGGCAAGGGAGAAAGAGAAAGATACACCCAACTGAATGCAGAATTCCAGAGAATAGCTAGAAGAGATGTGAATACCTTCTTAAATGAACAGTGCAAAGAAATCGAAGAAAACAATAGAATAGAGAGGACCAGTGATCTCTTCAAGAAAATTGGAGATATGAAGGGAACGTTTCATGCAAAGATGGGCATGATAAAAGACCAAAATGGCAGGGACCTAACAGAGGCAGAAGAGATTAAGAAGAGGTGGCAAGATTACACAGAAGAACTATACAAGAAAGAGCTTAACATCGCCAATAATCACGATGGGTTGGTCGCTGACCTCGAGCCAGACATCCAGGAATGTGAAGTCAAATGGGCCTTAGGAAGTCTGACCAACAACAAAGCTAGTGGAGGTGACAGTATTCCAGGTATTCAAAATCTTAAATCTTAAAGATGATGCAGTAAAAGTGCTACACTCTATATGCCAGCAAACGTGGAAAACTCAACAGTGGCCACAGAATTGGAAAAGGTCAGTTTACATTCCGATCCCAAAAAGGGCAATGCCAAAGAATGTTCAAACTACCGCACCATTGCACTCATTTCACATGCTAGCAAAGTTATGCTCAAAATCCTACAAGCTAGGCTCCAGCAGTATGTTGACTGAGAACTACCAGAAGTACAGGCAGGATTTGAAGAGGGAGAGGAACTAGAGATCAAATTGCCAACATACACTGGATCATGGAGAAAGCTAGGAAGTTCCAGAAAAACATCTACTTCTGCTTCATTGACTATGCTAAAGCCTTTGATTATCAAGAAGTAACAGTGGGAACTGGACATGGAACCACTGATTGGTTCAAAATTGAGAAAGGAGTTTGGCAAGGTTTTATACTGTCACCCTGCCTATTTAACTTATATGCAGAGCACATCATGAGAAAGGCGGGGTTAGATGAATCACCAGTTGGAATTAAGATTGCTGGGAGAAATATTAGCAACCTCAGATATGCAGATGATACCACTCTCGTGGCAGAAAGTGAAGAGGAACTAAAGAGCCTCTTGATGCGGGTGAGGGAAGAGAGTGCGAAAGTTGGCTTGAAACTCAACATTAAAAAAACTAAGATAATGGCATCCGATCCTCTCACTTCCTGGCAAACAGATGGGAAAGAAATTGAGATAGTGACAGATTTTATTTTTCTGGGCTCCAAGATCACCACAGATGGGGACTGCAGCCAAGAAATTAAAAGACGCTTGTTCTTGGGGAGGAAAGCTATGGCAAATCTAGACAGCATCCTAAAAAGCGGAGACATCACCCTGCCAACAAAAGTCTTTATAGTCAAGGGTATGGTTTTCCCAGTTGCAATGTATGTCAGTAAAAGCTGGACCATAAGGAAGGCTGAGCGCAAAAGGATTGAGACCTTTGAATTGTGGTGCTGGAGGAGACTCCTGCAAGCCCCTTGGACTGCAAGGCGATCAAACTGAGGAGATCAACCCTGACTGCTCTTTAGAAGGCCAGATACTGAAGATGAAACTTAAGTACTTTGGCCACCTAATGAGAAGGAAGGACTCACTGGAGAAGAGCCTAATGCTGGGAACAATTGAGGGCAAAAGAAGAGGACAGCAGAGGATGAGGTGGCTAGATGGCGTCACTGAAGCAGTTGGTGTGAACTTAAGTGGACTCTGGGGGATGGTGGAGGACAGGAAGGCCTGGAGGATTGTTGTCCATGGGGTGGCGATGGGTCAGACACGACTTCGCGACTAACGACAACAACACAGTTTGCTCCCTCTTTAGTGCCTGCTAACTATTCCTCAGCTGAAGGCAGGGAGCTCAAGATGGCCTTCTGCAAGGGCCAAAGTGTACCTAAATACTCTCTCCATTAGCAAGAGTTCTTACACTGGTGGCTGAGTTTCATATTAGCAAGGGTGCCATGATTCAATATCTCTCTTCCTGATGAAGCAAACCATGCATGGGAAATGCACAGGTAACAGAAATTCATTTTCCCATCTCATTAATGTATCTCCATACCCCTTTGAAGGATAGGCTGCTCCAATTTCTATTTATGCCTCCAGATCTTAATGTTGTATAAGACCCTTCTCCAACTTTAGATAAGATTAATTAGGAAAGCCAAAACAAAACCTTTCGCCTTGAAAGCAAGATGCATCCAGTTTGGGTCAAATATAAGTTAATTAAATATTAATATTTCTTTATCTTTGTTTATTTTCCTGCCAAACCTAATATATAATTCTATCCTGACTGTTCTTCAACTTTTCACCTTGGCTCTCAGTATTCATTTGAAATCCAAAGCTATTGAAGAAGATAGAAGCTGATGCCTAAAAACTAGATAAAAGTAGACATTTTTACTTTCACCATTCACAAATCTTTTCTTCACGTGTGTCTTTGTGTGTGTGTGTACTGCATGCAAAAGCACTGACTGCATTTCACCTAAACCCATACAGACTGTCTGAGAGGGAAAAGAGAGGGAAATCTCTTACATTTGTTCTTGTTCGTTTTACTTCCATACCTAAGCGTTCCTTCTTACTCTTGTGCACAGATATTTGACTGGATACTGGTTCATCCCCAGGCCAGCCTCCTCCACCCTCCCATTCCATGTGCACCACTACCTGTCCTGTGTCCAGATGCAATCCTGACTCACTTCGCACAGGCCTTCTTCTTGGTTGGGAGTATGGAAGTATTGTCTGTTCTGTTGGTCCTTTCATTTCCCATGCGACTTACTGAACTCACTTTAAGGCTCTGTATTGTGGAAGGATCAGTTAGAAATGTTATTTACTTTTATTTCAAATGCAAATTACATTTCTCTCACTGGCTTTATTTTTGAACCGTATGTATAATTAGACAGCTGGAGAAGAGAATCAAGGCTTTTGTTAGAAAAGCTCCAGTATTCTCCTCCCCACTGACCGTTCTGGCTACAAGCAGATCTTCCTGAGGTCATAAGAAATGTATGCAGGGTCAGTGCTAGGTACTGAAAAGATTTTTGGGGCAAGCCCGCATGATCCAAATCTCTATCAATATTGCATGTTCTAATTTCTTCCTATACATATGCGCACATTTGCAAAATAACCACTGCAATTCATTTAAATTTTCCAAACAGCAAAGCTAGCCAATTTCCTTCTTACTGAAAGAATAAAATAAAGGTTCCAATTAAGTTGCACCCTTGCCCAGATCATCGCAAATCAGTAATTCTTATTCAATTATAAATAATTTGCATTTTGTTAAAAATGCAGAAAAAGAGTGGCTGGTACCATTTGTTCGTGAGCAACAGTCGCCACCCCACCACCAGGAATGCAAACATTTCCACCAAAATGTAGTTTCAGAAAAATGTATGGAACACTAATCTACCCTGGAAGGTGTTGCATGGTGGGGAACCTAGGGAAGGCTAACACTTCCTTCTGAAGTGTGGCAAGTTAGCAGAGGAAAGCCAAAACCAAAAAACCTTCCACTGGCCCCTACAGACACTCAGGGTTCTAAATAATAGTCCCAGGGCCAGTGCCCCTGCATGAACCTATGAAGAGCTGGGCTCAACCAGACCAAAAGTCCATCTCTTCCAGCATTCTGTTTGTGTAGTGGACAACCAGATGCCCAGGGAAAGCCTAAAATCAGATATGAGTGAAACAGCATCCTTCCACTCATGATCACCAGCAAGTGACATACAGACTAATTGTAGAGGCAATCTTTAGCCAGCATGACCAGTAGACAGTGATGGCTTTTGAACTTTCTGCTCACATATCCCTGGTTCCCCTTTCCAATAATGCAGATCTCAGAATTTCTACTAATACAAACTAATGTATTAAAACATGGATGGTGGCAGCACTTCCTTTGTGCAGAATTAAAAAGAGGCATTTGAGTGTGTTTTCCTGACACTAGTGTGATTTAGTGTTTACCTACCGTTGGGTGACATGTAAGCAGGCCTCTGAAAGAATTTGTACACATCCACGTTAAAGGTAAGACCTATACAAATGAAGCATGTTTGCCTCCTGGTTTGCATTCCAAGGTAGCTGGTGGAGCTATTCAAAACTTTATAGAAATCTGAAATTAACTTGTTTATTATGCATTCAAATGGAGGGTTGCAATTTTAAAGCAGTGAGACTAATTAACTTTTGAAATACTTTGGTTCCACTGACTGAATTCCTATGGGATAGTATGTAGAGACTAAATGTAAGGAATCAATTTCAGACAGCTATGGGTGCAAATTTCATTTCCTGTTTGTAAATATCGGTATTGAATTTCGAACTCCCATATTCAGAAGAGGGCTGCACTGAAGCTATTTGCCGGCAAATGTTACAGAGAGGGTAGTGGAGCAGGGCCACGCATGCTGGTCCCAGTCCATGTGTCTCTAGAGCCTGTGGCTAGTCAGAGAAATTTTCCATATTGGTACCAGTAAAATTAGGAAAGTCAATAATTAGATTCCTCCAAGAGAATTTTGGAATACAATATGGAATTCTAAAGCCCAGTGCAACTTAGCTTGGCCTCTTGGTAGACAAGCAATTAAATTGTCTTTTCTTGGAGGCTTTGCAGATTAAACAAAACTGCCAAACCATTAGTAATAGACTCATAGTTAAGCAGATCAGAGGATGCTGCCCCATCTGGACTAGGGACTCTGGGAGTCAAGCAGCCAAGCCCCCAGAAAGTGAGGGATCAGGGAAAGTGAGAGCTAACAGGAGTCTGACCATGGCAAGGGAGATCAAGGGGAAGGCCCCTTAGTTTTTTTCCTTTTTTCCCTTAGTTTCCCACGCTCCGTGGGATGGTTGAACTTGGTGTCCTGCCATAGAAGGAGGTTGTACCTGATGGTCCTCTGGCCCCTTCCAACTCTATTATTCTATGAGTCTATGATTGTCTCATCGACATACCTAACTAATAAGAAAGGAATCCAGATGAGATGTGTCGCATTTCTCACGTTGGGTACCATGGGGTCAGGGCCCATATTAGATTTATAGTAAACTAAATAATAAAAAGATGGCATATACAAGAATAGCACTGGCTAAGGTAAGAGAGATGCATTTTGCAAGGATACACTCAGAAGAGGGGATGAAGACAGAGAAAACATTGTTCTCCCCTGAACATGCCTGTAGTATGTTGCAAAATTCCAAAACATTCTTATATGCATGTTGTACTAGTCATTTATCTCAATAGATGATACCGTTACTTGGATATAAGCAATGGGACATGAGTTAAAACAGCTGAAACAATCTAGACATGTTGTATACCTTCCTGAGTTTATATGAAAAAAGTTTTGAACACATATAACTTTGAGAACTATCATCTCGTGTCAGCTACTCCCCTAGCAGGTTGCCTGAAATTTAGCTTGGTATCCTTGCTACCAGTACTGTTGTAGCTTGACTTAAGGTAATGTCCTAAGGTAATGTCAGGTAAGGTAGCGCCATGTCCTAATTAATACATGAATAAGCACTGTACTTATTATTGTTACAATCATATTTTTATAGCAAAGGAGCAAAATACAAATCTTGTCCAGGAAAGAGATTCCTAGAAATAGAAGACACTGCATGATTTCTCTCTAGGGTGAATAATTTATCTTACTGCTAGATGGCATCTGCTGTTTTGAGAATTTGAAATACTGTGATTGAAGGCATAGCCCAGGGTTGCCTATAGACAGATAACATATTTGGAAACATTTTCGGAACCAGGATATATGTCAAAGGCACTGGTGCCACCTAGCTCAGTTCAGACCTTGCTGTTTGGAACTGACATGGTCTGACTGGCAACTCTGCTTGTGTCTGCTTAAAAACAGCTTGGTGCAATTGAGAAATTTGCCTCATCAGAGATGCTGATGAATGTGAAGAATCTCCCTCTTTCTCCCTGATTGTCAGTGTGCTAAAGTGCAAATAAATTGTAGAAGCCCTGAGATCTAAATTTCTCATGGGCCTCTTGGTTTCTCACCTTATTATATCACCAATTAGCACACCAGGCATTTAAGATTTGTAGGTAAGGGAGAGAAGAGATCTACCTGTATGCCATTGCTTCTGAATTTCCTGTCTGCAAGGTAAGAAAATCGAGGAAGCTGGAAGTATGGGCTTTAGGGGACCATTGCCCAGAAGAGGTACTAGAACATAGCTTCCATGGAACTGTTGTAGCTTATTACTGATGAACTGGATTGGATTGGCTCACTTGGAAGTCCATGTTCTATGTCATACAATTCGATTCCATATGGGTTCCTAGTATTATGGGGTTAATAGTAATTTAATACTGCTAGTGTTTCTGTCCTTTCATATTTTTCTCAAGTGCCTCCAATACTTTTTGTTTTCAATAAAGGGCCTTTTCTAGCCCATCCCTTTCAGCTTTTCCACCACTTCTTCTCATGGAAATGTATGATCAGAAAATAGACATTAGACACACTAAGTGACAGTGCTCTCCCTTTTCTAATCTGGCAGCCTTCCCTCTGAATTTTATCTCTGCAATATAGTAAACTGCTTTCACTCAATTCATTAAATCCATTAAAAGATAAACTTGGAGCTACAGCTTGTGACAGAAAGCAATTAGCAAACTTCATGTTCATAGTACTGCATATTTGTTGTGCAAATATTAAAGCTGTGGAATGGGATGTAAATAAATACATTTTAAAAGGCAAGCCTAGCCATGAGAAGATATATTTCCAACACACACACACACACACACGCACACAATTTGGAGGCTTATTCATATGAGTGTTGCAGGATCTTAAGTACCTGAACACATTAGAGAGCTAGTTATCATGGAATGATTTGGAGGCAGAATTATATACTGGATATGATACATTTCAATAAATTGGAAGTAATTTTTTTATATAAGAAAGGATGAAGTATCTTACCATAGAAGAAAAGGTCCCTCCACACTGAAACAAAACCAACTCCCATATTTTCTATTTATCATTATTATTGTTATTGACTCAGTGGTGTGCTTTGGGAACCATCTCTTTCCTTCCTTAAAAATGTGCATTGCTATTACGCTTGGGTCCAAGATAATTATCCCCTCAGAGGGTATGCCTACCTGAGCAGGTGCAGTGCTGAAGTTTACTTAGCATAACACTTCCATCCACTTAGACACCGTTGCCAGCTCTTCAGACTATGTCATGCAAAGTCACTTGGGCACTGTGTAGACCAAAAAATTCATCAGGACTTCTCAAAAAACAATTAAAATGATATCTGGATCTGCGACGGGACAGCACATTTTGACCCTTGGGGGACTCTGTAGCAGCCCTTTTTATTATTATTCATTCTCTCGCCAGTCATTTTGTACCAGACTGTGACTCACTGGAAGGAAGTGGACAGGGGTCCACTCTAGGCCTCTCAAATTTGCCCACCCCAGTGTAGGTAGTAAATTTCCCATTACACTCCCAAGTCAGATTCAAATCACTGTAAGACTGGGCACACATGATGAAATATGGGACACAGTGACAGAACTCAGCGTCCACGAGAACCCATATTGAATTTTTCATAAGCAAATCACTACAGAGCCTCTCTGCGTATCAGCACAAAAGGTGCCATTTCCCAAAGCAGACAAATGAACACCATCAGATCTGTGTAGTCCCACAATGAGACAACATCTCAGTAGAATACCTCAGCAATGCCCAACAAATTTCTCTGTTCCTATGTCCTGAGCCCTGTGGATATCTCTACAAACCTCAGTGCCTCTCAATATGCATCTCCACTCTGAATTATCAGAAGTACAGGCAGAATTTCAGGGAATGATAATTCAACCATGTATAATGTGTTCTTTTCAAAATTCAATCAGCCCAGACTTACATCCAAATAATCGTACACAGAATTTCACTGTAAAGAGCTTTTCCTTTGTCTCCTGTGGCTAGCTGGCTGATTTATTTATTACATTTATATCCAACCTTTTTCCTCTCAAGGAACTTAGGGTGGTTTCCATAATCCTCCTCATCCTCACAGTCTTGTCCTCTCAAGAACAACACAGTTGGCCTCATGGCTGAGCAGGGACTAGAACCCAGATCTCCTGAGCCCCAGTCCCACACTCTTAACCCCTACACAACACTGGCTTACATTAATTCTTTTGGCTCACATTCATAGTCAGTGCTGGGGTATAAAATGCATGTATACCTTGTCCCTTTTTCCTTAAACCATTTCCTAATCCCCAACACTTGAGACTGGACAAAATAGGTGGGTTATGTTAAAAAAAGAAAAGAAAAAAAGATGCATGTAACAATTGCTTTCCCTGCCCCTGTGTGTCTTTCTACTTCTTCTGTGAAGGGTTTGTGTGAAAAAACACATGGGCAGAAACCTGTTCTCTGTTGGGTTATGCAATCAAAATAGTTTGTAGTAATCTGCCCTAAACTGTCTTGCAGTCACTGGGTGCATTTGCACATCATGCTGACCCACTCTGGCTAGGGTGTGTTATTTGAACAATGCACAGTCTGTGGGGACAGACAATCAGGCTTATCATTGGACACCTTCCATCCTCTTCAGTCCCACTGCAGTTTTACCTACTTTTGGTAGTGCAATGTCTTAGAAATATATTCCTGGCTAAATTCCTCCTGTTCAATACTAGCTAATTCTACTTTTTAAGAAAGCCTATGAGTTTGTAACCCATGTTCTCTCTCTGAAGTCATTGACAGGAATTTCCTGTTGCCTCAGTTTGCCTGAACCTCAGTGAGCACTTGCTCTCTCCTGCCCCCTTTGCTTCAAAACTTGGAAAAGTGGTTTTGTCTATGTTTGCAGAAATTGAAGTGGCTGTTTCCTTAAAGCTACCTAAAAACAAATTCACTGCCTGTTGGTTCACTTAGCATGTTGTGATTATGTAACTGAAACTCTCTCTTTTGCTGTCATTGAGTCTACTTGCTTGCTACCTCAGTTTTCTTCCATGTGAAGCCCATTACTTGCTCTCCCACTTCCTTTGCTTTCAATCTTGGTTCTCTGTGTTTGTGATGCCAGAGAAATTACAGGGAGGAGGAGAATTAGAGAGGTGAACTGTGTGTCAAAAGGTTTGCATAGCAAAATGGCTGTCCTTTGCTCTACCTCCAGTGACCTCCTTTCGTTGGCCAGTCATATTGGCCACCAGTCTCCACTGATCAACTACTGTATCAGAACAAGAATGAGGTAACCCTTCCTATATAGCATTGCAAACTCTTTCTGTAGAAGTCACCTAGTAGCATGTTCCCTAGGAAAAAAATCAATTTATCTTATAGAAGTAAATGAGTTTCAATTCTGTCTTTTCTTTCAGTGCAATAAAGTCTTGTACTGAAATAGCTGCCACAGTGGTCTATATGAAACAAGTGGAAAATAAATGGATATTTCCACTTTCTTTACCAATAAGCTGAAGGGCAAATTCCTTACCTGGTGCATTGCTGCTCACAGTAGAAACACTATTGGCCTTAAAATTAAACACAAAGCCTCCGTTATAGATCTGCTTTCCCACCACAGTTGCTCAGGCAGTTTGAAGGAGGCTATGGAATTCTCCCCTTTAAGCTGGGGTAACCGACCCTTTTGAGTTGGTGGGCACATTCCACATTCTAAGAGTGTTGTGGGACCCTTACAAAATGGCTTACCAGGCAGGTCTTACAGAGGGATTACCAAGCAACCAAATTGGTGAGACTAAAGGAAAAGTAACTTACTCAAATATTGAAGTGCGAAACAGAGGTGGAAACTTAAGTTCCACTGTGAAATCATATTTTTTCCTTTAACAACGCAAAACAAAATACACAACTCAAAGAAGTCAAACTGGCAATGCTCAGAGCAGCACACATATACAACCACATGAGAACAATTAAGCTGGTTTCCATCCTACTACCCTCACATCCCAGTTCATCTTTCTTATTTTTGGGAAGCATACTTCAAATCGAAGTCCTGGGCTGCAGCCACTACCTGTTTTTATTTTCTGAGACTGTATCTAGAATCCACTGAGGGCCGAGGGGCCTTCACAGAGACACAGATGCATCTGCGAGAAACTCATAAACTGAAAGGACAAGCTGAGTGCATGGTTACTGGCTGGATGGTTCCCCAACATGGACACAAGCTGCTGACTTCAGTAAGTTGGCTATTCAGTTCACAACAACATCCTTGCTCCAATCCCGCTTCTCCTAACCCTGTCTCCACTACTGTTTTCTAGTTTCCTAAGTGGGAAATGAAAAATCCTTCCACATGCTGTTTTCCTGGCAGCCAGGTGCCAGCAGGTCCAGTGGGAGGTGTTAGGTGCAGACTCTGGTGGGTTTCCGGAAGCAAAGCATCCATCCACCCCTGCAGTACAGGGATCATTAAGTATCCCCAGATGTAAGAACAAGACTGACCAGTGTCTTGAAATTAAGGTGGGGGGCGGGGGACCAAAATATCTTCCTTCAGTATTCACAGGGATGACAAAGTGGCAGTGTCCAGTGTTGTTTTGTGGGTCACAGTTTGAGTTCTGAAACAGTTTTACATGCACCCATTATATACCCTGAGAGGAGAACCTGATAGCTATTAAAAGTTCAAAGAAATAAAAGTGAGAGGGAGAAAAAGGGGAGAGAAGCTAAGAAGCAGCAGGGATTAGGCAAACCATGTCACAGAGACACATGCCTTCCATATTTCCATATTACCTAAAACACTATTTGGGCAAACCTGAAATGGAAAGAAGTAAGACCAGCACTATACAATAGACAATGCCAGGAAATATGGTAGCTGAGGCTGAAGTAATAGGAGAGTGAGCAATATCTGTTCCATTAACTGCAGAGGAGAAAAGAGAGCGACGCTTGGAGGAGCTGGTCTGTCTAAACCTAGTGACATATTAAAATCAACTAAAGATAGTACTACCAATTGTCCTGAGAACTCCCTGCATAGCAGCAGTATTTTCTTACACAGTCTACATAATTAAGGATATTACTTTGGCTCTAGTGTGCAAAGATCAAATATAATGTGTGAGATCCTTTCATGGGGAGAGGTGAACCATTTTGTGATCACCATACAGAGTTCCTGGGGACAGAAAAGGTGATTAAGTGGCTGACAACCAAGTAACCAGCCATGAAAGTGAAGCACAGGTGTTCAATGAGGTTAGAAGGGTTCGTGCTTAAAAGGCTGGTAAGCGCTTTTTTTATGAATAAGAAGTCAAAGACTAGGGGTTTGAATTCTGCCTTTCCTGCAGAAATAAAGACCATCGCTGCGTGCCAGTAGCTATGATACAGAAACTTTTAGACTGAAATTAGTGCAGTTCCAATCAAACATCTGTTGAAGGAAATCTTCCACTGAAAGAAGAGGTAGTTGAAAATCCTGCTTTTTCTGATATATGAATGACCTGATAAATGCACAACCATAATAGTGCATTGCAGAGAGGTTCTTATTGGAATAACTGCAGGACACCCGTGCCTGTCAGCTTAATTCGAAAACCTGTGCCTGAAATAAGCCCAGCCCTTCTCTGGCAATTCATTGGGTAAGAAGAGACAGAGAAAGAATGAGAAAAGGAAAAAGCTGCCTCGCCAAGTTGGCAGCTCTTTGCTGAGGAATATTGCAATGTTTCAATATTCATGCCTTTATTTAAGGCTGCGTGAAATGATTTTTAATGTGGATTTTCTATTTTGTAGAGCTCAAACCAGCTTTGCTATGCTTTAAAGTTTCGCCATCTAAATCCATAAAAGAAACATCTAAAGTCCATATACTCCAAACAATAAGGATCAGAATACTAAATTATCATAAAAAAGATAGGAGAAAAATATTGTATATAAAATTATTTGGAAGAACTTTAGGCCTATGGATGAAATGGCACTCAGAGAAGTAAAATGAATGCAGCTGTGCTCTGCTATGCATAGTAGCAATAAGTGAGACTAAAATTAACTGCCATGGCTAGGTCATGGTCATGCTTAGGAAAGGAGAAGACAATGAAAATGTGATTTGAGTGAAAAGAGATGATTGCTTTATCCTAAGGGGAACCTCCTCTTCTTCACACAGACCAGAGTGAGAGGCTACTTGAACAAAGATCTGGGGATAGGGTGGCCATAAAGCCCACTTTAGAGAGGACAGTCCTCTATTTGAAACTGCACAGGTTAAAGATGAAGAACCCTCAGAAGGGAGAAATGGAAACCCAAAGTTGCCCATCAGCAGAGAACAAGCGGGAGCAGCACACAGGCAGCTCGGTTACAGATTTTCCCACTATGATATTTGTGTTTACATTTTTTTTATTTATTTATTTATTTATTTATTTATTTATTTATTTATTTATTTATAGCTTTTATAGTCCATCCCTCTACTGGCATCCCAGGCCGGTTTACAAGAAACAAATGAAATAGGAATTAAAATGGCAGAGCAGGCAGTAATACAATACTATAAAACATTAATATAAAACACATTATACTCACTCTAAAACTTACCTTTTACATTTGCATGCTTTTCTTGTTTGGTTTGAACAACAACATCAAAAAACCTTTGCAACTTGAATGGGAAAAATGCACCTTTTCAAAAGAGCAAACCTAAAATGCTTTTAATGTTTTTAATGAGCATTAAAAAATGAAATGTTTGGAGTACCAACACAGCTTCAGGAATTTGCAAGAATTTGTGGGTGGAAATGCTTTCCTGATTGTGTTTCATCAGGTGCCAGGCAGTATAGAAATTAATTAATAAAATAACAATAATAAAAATAACACAATAATAATAACAATAGTAGTAGTATCAATATCAGAAAGTATTAATGAAGTTTTGTACATCCCTAGCAAACTTGTTATTCAAAAGATGTGAAGCCAAGCATTCTTCCCTCCTTCCAAGCAAGCTGTTTCTTCTTTAGCAGATCCCCCAGTTTCAGGCTGCCTGCCTTGCCCAACTTCAAAACAGTTCCAGACTCTCTTCTAAGGATGCCAGCAGCATGGATATTTCTATGGGGAAGGCATTAAGTGGGGACTCTTTAAGGCCACAGAAAAAAACATGAGATGACTGCCACAATAAATATGAGGCTCTACACCGATATCGTTTTAGGCTGCTTGAATCTTTTTGTTGCCTGCAGCTTTGCCTCAAGTCGAAACCTTAGCTGCTCAGCTAAAGCTGATGATACATGCCATTACTGAGTTTTCCCACAGCTGAAATCTGGCTCCAACCAGCTACTTTCAAAAAGGGGATTTTCATAGCTGAAGAAAGAGGAGAAAAGATTACAGTTGAGCTTTCATTTACCAGAGATAGATATAAAGTGGATCTTACCTCTTCTGAACATAGTGGCAAAGGCATATTTTGCCTGTTTTGCAAATAATTAAATTGTTATGTCTATTATAATTTGTTTTCTGTTTTTGCATCTATGTTTTTAACAACACAATCAAGATTTAAGTGTGCTTGAAATTCATACACTAATGATATAATATTTTTAAGTGCTATCTTACATATGTCCATTCAACCATGATTTCCTCTCTGTTCAGTAGGGCTTACTCCCACCTAAGTGGATTTTGGAGCGAGAAGTATTGGCTTGTCTGCTGTTCATTTCCAAAAGCCTGGAAATCAAACTTACAATCTTCTGTCACTTTGAATGTCATTTATTACTGAAAAGCAGAAGAAGAATAATGATGGAACTACAAATGTTTGCTTTAGAAGAAACACAATTCAAGCTAAGCTGAAAATCCTCAGGCTTTTTCCCCCCTGAGGAAAATATTGGATGCTTTCTGAATTCCCCTAGAAAAAGAATCCTTCTGATCCTCAAAATATTCTCTGCCATATTTTGGGAGTGATCACTGCTCCTTCCCTCAATGCCTGGGAAGAATGCTAGCTCCAGGTTGCTGTGGGCAATATGTAAAGAGTTTATGCTGCAGCAGCAACAACTGCCTTAGGTAAAGAATGAGAAGTTATGCTGTGTGCTGTCACTGCTAATATTGGGCCCTGGCCCTTGAGGAACTTTCAGATAATTTCTTCTCTCCATGGAGAAATTTGATTAAATGGCCCTCCTATTTCTCTGCCTGCAAACTTCATGAAAAATTTTGAGGGACCCCTTTGCTCACAATAGACATGGTTCTGTGGCTTGCAGCCATTCCTTATTAACACCATCAATTCAATTGTCACACTATCCAATAGCCAAAGCTCTCTGAGTGGTTCAGAACAATGCATCATAAGTACAATAATAAAATAAACACAAGAAAGTTACTATGTACAGTTCCAACACAAAATATTTAAAATAGGTTAAACATCCACACCAACTTCAATAAAAACTATACCAGGAAAAAAGTTGGCATATCCCACCATGTGCCATTAAATGACTGGGAAAGCAGTTTTAACCTAATACAGAAAAGATGAGAATGTTGGTGCCAAGCAGACTTTGGTCAGGTGATCTTGTTTATTTTCCCACGACATTCGATGGAGCTTGCTTACAAAATATTCATTCAGCTTCAGCCTGTTCTGACTAACTCATATTTGGTACCTGAAAGAATCTACTTGTAGGCCACTGTGGATAGCTCTTCTACATTTTTAAGGTATTCTGCTTGCATTTTACCAGAAAGCAAACTGCAATGAGGTAGCGCAGAACAGGATTCCTCTGAAACATGTAACATTACTGTAGTGTGAACATGCTTTGAACTACGTATTTGTAAGAGTATAAGAAAAGCCATGCTGGGTCAGACCAAAAGTCCATCTGGTTTAGCACTCTGTACACACAGTGGCAAACTAGGTGCCCACAGGATTCCTCAAGAAGGATGGGTGAAAGCCATCTGCCTGCCCAAGTTCCTCAGCAACAATTGCATGCAGATATCATGTCACCTGTGTGAAAGCAGCACTCAGCCAGCAAGGCTAGCAGACACGGATAACCTCCTCCCTCACGAATCTGTCCAATCCTCTTTTAAAGCCATTCGGATTGGCAGCCATCACCATTCCCATGGCAGCAAATGTCATAGTTAACTAAATGCAGTATGAAAAAGTACTTATCTGTCCTAAACCTCTCACCAGTCAGCTTCACAGAATGACCCTGGGTTTGAGTGTTTGGGACATTTTTCTCCCTCTCCACTGTCTCCATACCGTGCATTATTTTAAACACCTCTGTCTTACTCACCCTTTTTCTAAGTTAAAGAGTTCCAGTTGTGGTAGTTGCTCATAGAGGAATTACTTCAGCCCCCTGGTCATTTTTGTTGCCCTTCTCTATACTTCCTCTAACTCAATAATGTCCCTTTTCAGGAAAGATGACCAGGACCGGGCACAATATTCCATTAAGTGCAGTCATACCAATGATTTGTATAAGGGAAGTACAATCTTGGTGGTTCTATTGTCTATTTCATTTCTAATTATGCCTGGTAGCATAATTTTCACAGCAGCTGTACACTGGGAAAACATTTTCATTTTGCTTTCCACTACTACCCACAAAGATCCCTTCCTTGCCCAGTCATGACTAGCTCAGATCCCATCAGCATATATTCGCATTTGGGATCCCTACCCCCCCGCACATATGCGTTACAGTACACTTGCTGGATTTGCCATTTTGAAGACCATACTCAGAAGTACTGTTGGTTGGCATTGCTTTCACAGGCTGGGTATAAAAAAATTGGCAAGGCTCGATGCTAGGAGGGAGAGTACCCGGAGGAGGGCCTTCTCTGTGGTGGCACCCCAACTATGGAAGGTTTGCCTGGTGCCAACATTATATTCTTTTTGGCATCAGGCAAAACCCTTTTTATTTTCCTGTTATTTTAATGTTTAATTGATTTTAACTGGAATTTTAGTATATTAATGGTTGGATGCTGTGGGATTTGTTTTATTCTACTTATTTAATTGGTTTAATTGTGATTTTATTGTGGATTTCTGGATTCTGTGCAATTTTTTAATCTGTGCTTGTTGTAAACCATCCTGAGACACTAGTAATGGGGCAGTCTATAAAAGGTTTAAATAAATAAATAAAAGTTTACAATCTTTCCCATTGGTAAAAACATACTTGTGTAAACTGAAGTGCAAGTTTTGCATGGGGATCTTCCTAATTTTTGAATGCAGACCCCACCAACCACCAGCCTAGGAATGCCCAATTCCAATCGCAGATTGTGCTCATACAAATATGGTAAATTCTGGCAGTAAGTAAACTGAAATGGATTATCATATGTCAATCCATAAAACGTGGATCCTCAAACTATGGCCCGCCATGCCCATTTATCTGACCTGGAGAAAACGATCTCCAAGTGAGCAAGCTGCCAGCTCACCAGCCTGTGCCCACCATCTCCGCCTTTCAACTGGCCCCCTGTTGAAAAAGTTTGAGGACCCCTGCCATGAAAGAAGGGAGAGGAGAGTATCCCATTGCCCACCTGAAACTGATTGTAGGAAGCACATTCCTAGGGTGTCACAGAAACACCAGCAAGACCCTCTCATCAGTTCTTCCACGAAGACTGAAGAGCCTAGGCCACTACACTGAAGCATACCAACAATGGGGACAGTTTCTAGGACTTCTTTCAGTTCTTAGAAGCCCGAGCAGATGCCAGATTTCTTTTTATTCATTACATAGCAGTCTAGTGCATGTTTACTTGGAAGGATATCGCACTGTGTTCATAAGGGTTTAGTGCTGGAAAGACATGCATTAACCAGTCCTGGAAACAGTCCTTAAAATATCCTATAACAACACAGTCCAATACTAAACACACTTGCTCATCCTTTCTATAGCCTGACTGCACTGCTTGCAAGGTGAACACCCATTTTGCTGTCCATAGGCTTTGTAAAGCAATTCTAATTAAAATCTTGTCAATTTATCCCCTTTATTAAACATTCTTCAGTGTCCCTGAGACTTAATTTAGAGTTCTGGCAACCTTCATGAAATAAACATGTGGAGTCTGCAACAATTCACATTCTAACAGCTTGCATTGTGAGCCTTCCAGGGTAATCACATCAGATATGTCTGATTAGAAGGCAGTGATTAATCCAAAAGAAATGCCACTGAGGGAACAATGTGATGTTTCGGTAATCAAACGTCCAGTGTTAAATGCCAAGCTATGGAACAGGGAAAGGTTGTTTTTGCAAATAGTAGATACAGCTGTTTCTGTGTGCCCCCATTCGTGTCAACTCAATTAGCAATCACAGCCAACAGGATGGAACCTCTGGTGTGCTGTTATTAGTTGAGAGCATTATATGCATGTGTGAGAAAGAGAGAGAATGGTCTAATTTTCATCATGAAGTATGTGAAATAAACCCTCAGAGCCACTCTGGCGGAACTGCATCACCCAGATTAGAGGTGTGTGCAAAGAGATGCTTGCAACTGTCACCCTTTGTGGGTAGAGTTATGATCAGGGCAATGTTGCCACAGTTCTCCATAGGAAAGAGAAAGTCTCCAGCAGTTTCTCATAAGCTGAGGATGAAGCACAGCCTACCGCTCTTTTCCTAAGGGTGTGGTTTTCCCACAGGGTGGGCATGGGGCAAGTTGCACTTCCCTGCAAGGGGCAACAGCAGCAACCAGCCCCATTTTCCATCCTCCACAATGCCCTTACACATGGTCAGTGTATCCTTCATGGTCATACAGATGGTTATGGGAAAGAGAGAGAAGGCAAGCATCAAGGGTGACTTGAGTCCTGCAGGGAGCAGACGGTTGGACTTGATGGCCTGTTAGGTCACTTGCAACTGTATGAGTCAAAGATGAACTGAGATGAGGGGAGCTGAGCAAGCTATAGACTGCAAGTAAGTTTATTGCACAATACAAGGCAGGACAGTTCCTTGACCAAGTAAGGGAAAATAAGACTAGTACAAAACAATCCCAAATCCAGTCCATAAGGTTGTCACTGAAATCCTTTTCTTTCAATTTCTTTTCCAAGCTATTTCTTTTCTGTCAAATGGAATGAGAATGCAAGGCAAATAATGTTCTTCCAAATTGTTCATCAACAACATGGAAGAAGGTTGAACAGTCTGCTGATCAAATTCACAGATGATACTAAAACCGGGGCAGTGGCTACAACTGAGGAGCAGGTACTCCGGATCCAGAAGGATCTGGACAGACTATGGAAATGGGCAGGAGACAACAGGATGGCGTTCAATGTGGATAAGTGCAAGGTCTTGCACTTGGGGCATAGGAATGGGTGTCATAAGTACAGGTTAGGGGACAAGTGGCTGGAGAGCAGCACTTGTGAAAGGGACCTCGGGTGCTGGTTGACCGCAGGCTAAACATGAGTCAGCAGTGTGATGCGGTGGTCAAGAGGGGGAATGCCACCCTTGGTTGCATAGCCAGAAGTGTGGCTTCTAGATCAAGAGAGGTATTACTACCATGATATACAACTCTGGTACGCCCACAACTGGAGTATTGTATTCAGTTTTGGGCTCCTCGTTACAGGAAGGATACAGCCAGGTTAGAGTCAGTGCAGCGTAGGGCCACGAGGTTGGTGACTGGTTTGCTGGGGAAGCTGTATGACATGAGACTGAGGAAACTGAATCTTTTCTGCCTGGAGAAGAGGAGACTCAGAGGGGTTCTGTTGGTGACATACAGGTATGTGAGGGGGTATCACATGGAGGTGGGTAGAGACCTGTTCTCCCCTGCAGAGGAGGGCAGGATGCGCTCCAATGGAGCAAAGCTCAGGAAACCAAGGTTCAATTTAGATGCCAGGAAGTACTTCCTGACAGTTTGAGGGTGTGGAATGGGCTTCCACGGGAGGTGATTGAAGCCCCATCGGTGAGGGTCTTCAAGGATAGACTAGACATGTACATGGTGGGCATGTTGTGAGCAGAGCCGGCTGGAGCTGTGGGTCAGACTAGATGGCCCAGGAGACCTCTTCTGACTCGCTCTGTTTCTCTGTTTCTCTGCTTCTAAATATTCCAGCACAGCATTCATCTTTTAAAAAGTCCAAAATACAGTGATTTAACTGAACTAATTTCAGCAAGCTAGAAATATCAATTCATCAAAGTCCAAGGCATAGGAAATAGATAAGACTATCAATGACAACTCTAGAAGTTATTATGTAGACCCATACCATATGTATCAAGCATTCCTTAGTTTTGTTTCAGGTAGCTGCTAATGAGAATTTTATTTTTCCACTAAATTTGAAGACATTTATGCAATAGTTGTGCACTCATAGTGCTAAAAATATTTCACATCAAAACACTTCAGACAGAAATGTAGCTCAATCATTTTAATAATTAGCCTTTGCCTAGAATTGCTAATTGAATAGATATTTAATGTATTGCTTCCTTTGCATGACTGAGCTCATCATTTGCCTTCTTTTCTTTGTGTGTTATTTATTGTATGCTCAATATAGATATGCTCTCTCAGGTAATGTGACATTGATTTTACCACACACACACACACACACACACACACACACACAGAACTTCAGAGAGAGAGGTTTGCAGCCATTCTCAGTCAGTGCACATTCTTCTGAATATGTACCTTAAACCCTTACAAAGAATACAGTCCAAGTGAAGGTTTAGTTTTACGTATCCAAAACAATTCAACATATAGCACTTTTCAGATGGAAATTGTGGGGCAAGAGAGATCTCTCAGCTAACCCCCGAATCAATCTGTCTGCCAGGTCCCTGAAGAGGGATGATCTGCCCGCATGAGACTTAAAGTGCCTGTTGTTTTCAAGATAAGGCAGCTACAACTCTCTCTTTTAAGCAGGGAAGTTCTCATCCAGATTTAGATGCTGTTGTGGAAGGAAGTGAACTCCTCCCAGCTGTGGTTTTAGTACAGAACAGGATGCCTGCACACACCTAGAAAATATATTGTTAGATACTGAGCCCCTTTAATTAGGAGTAGGCAACTTGTAGGCCAGAACATTTGGAGGACCATGACTCCATAATTCCCAGTGTTATTATGCTGCTTAGGGCTGGTGGAGTTATAGGACAGAACACCTGGAGGGCCACAAGTTTCCCAGCTTGCTTTAATGGACTACTATTTGGCAATATAAATTGCTGGCACAGGGAGCCTCAACTGCACCATAGTGGAAAGAGAAGTATGAAAGCTTTCTATCTACAAATCAACTGCCCCATAGTGGAAAGAGAAGTATGAAAGCTTTCTATCTACAAATTTAGGATCTGAACACAAATCTGCATGTAGTTAAAAATAAGTTTAACTACAGATGTTCCTTAATCTGTATTTTGGATCTCAGGAAGGCCTTCTGTTAGGATTAGATAGGTGCAGAATATAGCCAAATGGGAGAGACAGAATATTTCATAGAAAAACCTTTGCAAAACCGAACCTATTGGGACAATTTTTCTGGGCAAGGATGAAGGATGAGAGTGGAATCCCTTCAGCATTGCCCTTGCAATGATACAGCTTCACGAATCCTTACATACTAAAATCTGGTCGCTGATTTCCCAAGTGATTTCTGATCAGCTAGCATTGCCTTAGGGAAAAACAGCATATGCCTTAGAGTAAACGATACTAAAGCTACAGATAGTGATAGGCAAAGAGATTGCATGTTGCATAAAACTTCTTGCCTCACATTTTCTTATTTTTTAATGCAACCATTAAAAAATGGGAAATGCTGGATTATTTTATTTATTTCTTTATGTATCTTTATATTCAAGTATTTTGCTATTATTGGAAGAGTCAGGTATAAGCCACCCATGGACAGAATCCTTCTTCTGCCTTCAAGAAGCTTCTGATCCACTGGGAGAACCCCAGTGGTGGCAGTCCTTGTCAGTTCCCCCAGCCCACAGTCTGAAAAATCTGCTCTAGTGGGGCAGAGGGGGACCCTTCGGAATACTAATAAAAGGCTGAAGGTGTGGACTGGAAAGGGTAGAAGAATCAACTAAGAACTCTCTGAGCAGATTTATACCCAGCAGTTGCTCCCTTTGATGGAATAAAAGCTGGATCTAACTTTGATTTGTTGTCAGGTTGAATTGAAGTATGATGGACACTACCAAATACTTCTCAGCTCAAATATCTCTCCACTTTAAGGCAGCAGTCATATTTTTCCCACAAAACATCCCATCAGAATGAAGATGATGTAATGCAGGAAAGATTTCCCTTGCTCCAAATTGGCTTCATGAAATCTGATTTGGTATATGGTACCATAATATACTTGTGAGTTTTCCCAAGAGGCTTAGGGTACAATCCAGCATTATCCACTTTAGAGGCACATAAGCTTCCAACCTCAGAAGCTTACGTTCATCTAATGCTGGCTTCCTGTTCTAAGAATCTGCCTGGGGGAAACATACAACTTGGCCAATCTTGATGCAGTGGCAGTGATCTCTGCTGCAGCCACACCTCACACTGCATATTGTCTTTAGAGAGCTAGTTTTGGCCATCTGGATGAAGCACTGGGGAGTGAGAGAGAAGGAGGCAGTCAGCACAAGCTGGTCTGCTACTGCCATGACCTTTTTCCTCCTCTCTGGGGGACGGTTCTGTCCTTAGAGAGACAGCTGGTACAGTTCTTTCCAGCTGGCTATTAGGGAAGGGGGAGTCAGCATCTAGACTCCTAGCTCCAAACTCATATTTTTTAAAAAAATAATTGAAATTAAAATTAAAATGATGCATATATTTTCCAGTATTTTCCAATTTTTGCATACTTATGTATGATTAAATGTATTCTGGAAGTTTTTCAAAGGTTTGCAAGCTGATCTCCTCATCACTTAGAAGATCCACTGTGGAATTCACGGGCTGAATTCCTTTGGCTCCATTTCAGATTTCCTGACCCCTTTAGGTGATGTCAAGGTCAAAGCATGTGAAAACAGTCAAATAGAAATGCAGTCCAGAAAACAGAGCCAAGCAGGAGTCTTGATGCCAGCAACAAAGAAGTTTAAACATAAGGCAAGGTAAGATCAACTGCTAGAGGTTTATGTCAGATGTCCTTCTTGGAGAAGAGTGATCCACCCTTGAGAAGTTCTCTTCAGTGGACAAGCATCCCTTTGTAGCAACCATCCTATCATGACACGTAAGGTGCCAGCATTCTCAGAGCTAAATGGTGGCCCAGCATCCTTCCCTGCCTCAGGCACTAAGCTCTCTGCATGTCCAGATGTGAAGGCCTCGTTCCTAAGGATCTGAGAACATCTTGGGTAGTACTCAGGTCTTCTGAGGAGCTCTTGGCTCTGAGGTTACAGTGCAGTCCTAATCTGGTTCAGCTTGCTCAGTGTTACACCTAGATAAGAGTGCATAGGATTGCAGCCTTAATACTGACATAACTGCTTCATCACCATACATTCATGATCAGAAGGAGATGCATCAAGGACATGGATATTCCCTCTCTAAAGGACCCCTTTAGAGAGCTGAGTGCAGCATAAACTGATACCCATGGGATGCCTTTCAGTTGAGGCTAGGTGACCCAGGGGCAGAAGGATAAGAAGGTCAGATATATAGACAGATTCAGGCAAACCTGTATTATCAGTAAAACAATTTAAATGGGAAGTGCGACAATTTTAAAACTGGTATTTAAAATATTCTGTCCCACTTTTCTGTTTAAAATGGCTTCAAGAGAGATAACAAAGAATAAAAGCAATTCAGCTTTTAAGTAAACACTATTGGAAACGCAGCTAGCAAAATTAAATGGTGAAACAGAAAAGACCAAAAGCAATGAAAACAGAGAACTGGGATAGTCCTAATTTTATTTATGTTATATTTATTTATTTATTCATTTATTCATTCATTCAGCACATTGCTCTCAGAACAGTTTACAGATAGTCAATCATTAAAAAAATAACAAGTAAAAAACCTATACAAGAATACAAGCAAAAACCAGAGATAGGTTTTGGAAAATGCATCTTTAAATATGGGTAGACCCAAGCACCACTTAAGACTGCAAACTGGGAATCACATGCATGTAGAAGAGAGGGAGACGTAGGATAAAATATGATGGTGATGATGATGATGATGATGATGGTCTGAGTGAGCATTAAAATGAATTTCCCTGCTGTGATCTGAAGTGATGCAGTTCAGATATTTACTACCCCAATTGATCACCTCTTTCAGTGTAATAAATAATGAGCTATTAAGGTCCCTGCCTCTGTAGTCTAGTCATCACATAGTGTTTCTATCATCTCATGTGGCAGGAAGAAAATGTTCCCATGTGAAAGCCACACTGTATATTAAAAATGCAAGATATCAGTGTGAAGGCATGGTCTGCACCATCATAGTGCTAATTCTAATTGAACTGTTTCCAAGAAATCATTGACAGCTTGGTGCCATTTTTCCTTTACCCTATTCTTTTATTTCTGTGGGCAGATGAGTTGGTGAACTTGGTTTTGGTGTCTGATATGCATTTACATGATGAACATGAGTTTAACATGAAACTCTCAATGAATTACTTTGGACGCTTACCTTGGAATGTGTATCAAGAGATCTCTCATCAATATGAGAAGCAGGCGAGCTAAGGAAAGCTCACTTTCAAAGAAATTGCTTCCAAGATTGCCAGGTTCATGAGCCTCTCGCTGCCTTCAAGTCAATGGAGAATTTATAAAGTGATAAAATATGTAGGACAATAAGAAATATGGCACATAAAATACGAGATTAGGTGGACCCTAATGAAAGCCATAATTAATTCAGTATGAATGTGTCAAGGATAGAGAATTTCTTCAGGGAACAGTAACACAGCAAAATGGGGCAAGCAGGTGTGCACACAAGCCGTTTTCTAATATCAAACAACACAGGCAAAATACAGTTGGGTCATTTGTGGTATATTATAAATTCAGCAACTTTTCCAGAATGCTGACTGTTCTCAAGCACAGCTATTTATCCCAGAGCTACCAAATGTAAGCTACAATCTAACCCTATGACTGCTGAATGGAGGTGGGTGGGAGCGCTGTCCAGACATAATTAGCAAAGCATATCTGTCCCCAAGAGCACGTGGGTGCAGATAGACACTCCCAAGCATCAGTCATCTAGGTGAGTACCATGTTTCTGCAGTTGCTGCCATGTTTCTGCCTCCCTCGGCACCGGTGAGTCCTGTGGCGCTCTGTCCCATCGAGGTCTCTACCCTTGGGGCCTAACTAGACCTAATATGACATGCCTCTTGGCATCAGACATTCAGGTTGTAAATCATAAAAGTCCAACAACAAAAACTGTGGAGTGTGAATGTATGAAAGACCAGCTAAAGGTATAGAGTCACCCTTTCTGCCCCTCCCACATTTCTAAGGAAAAATCCATGCTCTGAAGCTAATGTTTATGTCAGGAAGGATTCCCCCCATCCCAAGGCAAATGCCAGCTTCAAAAGAGGACTATTTCTCAGGAACACAGAAGAGGAAGAAAGGGTTAACATCACTATTTATACCTGCTTAGACTCATTAAGTATCCCTCCCCTGACTCCAAAAACCAGCACATTAGATGGCAGGGAACATTTAACATCTGGAGTTAAAAGAATCTGACATTTTTGCTTTCTCTTTGCTTTCATATTTTTAGTCTTCAGTGTGTCCTATTTTTTGCCTTCCTGCTTAACTCCATCACAAAATCTGAGGAACTGGGAATTCACAAGGTTAACTGCATTTCAGTTTGCAAATGTTGCATTCCAGCTGTCTTCATTCTGCTTAACAGTCTTCCCCTCAGGTGAATCTGAGCTCTACTCAGACAGACATGGAGCTTGACCTGGGCTTCAATAGGAGCATCAGCTGCATCAACTTTCATGGCTAGTAGTTTCCTTATCCTTGCAGAGTGGGGAAGCCATTGGGCATCCAGAGCTCAATAGGAAGTGGCCTAACCATGAGAATGGGATTGGTGTTAATTCTTCCATATTCTGATCACCATCATCCTTCTCAGTTAAGAAAACCATGACATGTCTGGCCTTCTTAAGCAAAATATTTAATATGTCTACTAGGTCAGCCAGAGGAATGGTCAGTGGCAAATGCAACATCATTTTTAAAAGGGATCCAGGGGGATTCAAGTTAGCTTTATGTCTGTTCTGGATTAATTGCTTGAAAGCATTATTAAGGATAGAATCAGTAGATGCATAGAGGGTTAGGAAAACCAAAAGGAATTGTAAGGAGCTCCTAAGGGATCTTTTTAAGCTGGGTATCAAAATGGCACATGCAGTTCAATGTAAGCAAGTGTAAAGTAATGCAGAAATTGGGATAGAGAATTCCAACATCAAGTACAAGCTGATGGGACCTGAGCCTGCAGTGATTAATCAAGAAAGGGATCTGGGAAGGGGCTGGCAGCTTGATGAATATGTTGACTCAGTGTGCAGCTGCCATGAAAAAGGTAAGCTCCATGTTAGCCATAATTAGGATCACTATTGAAAAACAGGGAGTAAGAGGGTATTAAACATAATAGAGATGTTTAAAATAGAGAGGGAGACATTTGAAGACATTTAGTGTGGACAAACAGAGAGAGAGAATTTTCCTCCCTAACCCATAACACTTGAACCTGTGGTCTCCCCATGAAGATGATTGATGAGAGGTGTAGGACAGATAAAAGGAAATACTTTTTCATGCAATATATTTCAATGTATTTTATCATGTTGTAAGCCGCCCCGAGGTTTCGGCAAGGGGCGGCATAGAAATGTTATAATAATAATAATAATAATAATAATAATAATAATAATAACAACAACAACAACAACAACAACAACAACAACAACAACAACTATGGAATTCACTGCCATAGAAAAGGGTGATGGACACCTTTGGATGGGTTTAAAAGGGAATTGGACAAATTCATGAAGAAACAGGCTACCATTGGCTACTAGCTTTGCTGGCCATCTTGGATATCTGAGGTGGTATGCCTACTCCACAATTGCTGAGGAGCTTCGGCAGGTGGAGTTCCTGGGCCCATCCTGTCCTGCTGTGGAAAGCCAGTTTGCCACTGTGTGAACAGAGTGCTGGACTTGATTGACCATTTGTCTGATTTGACATGGCCTTTCTTTTGTTCTTAATCATGTCTCCTTTTACATGGGTTGGGCTGATGACATGCAGAGACACCTCTGAGGCTCTCACGATGGCCATGAAATCCTGAGGCATCCCAGATCCAGCAGCCTTGGCATTGAAGTTGATATCGCACAGAACCATCATGCTAGTAGACCTTAACGCAAATCTATGAACCCATCCATCAGTTCAGAGAAGGGCTGGGGGGAGGGGGGAGGAGGAAGACTGAAATGTACCAACTATACAGTACAGCAACAGAATTCCTAATCTGTTTTGGCTTGAGGTACAAAACTCAAGATCAACACTAAGGTGTCACCCAGGTCTCAATAATAATGGTCAGCAGGTCAGCCCTTTCATTAAATCACAGATGAGGGAAAGTTTGCTTTGGACTGCTTTGGACTGACCTGGCATTCAGTAGCAGCAACACCAGACCCAAGGGCAGGCTGAGAAAGCACCATGGAATAGGCAATCTGTTAGATTCCCTTGCCTCAGCTTCCCAGACTCTGACCTATTTTCTTGTAGCTGTGAGTCTGACCTGGTGCCAAGTACCATGCAGGGCTCCCCCAGGAATTGAACCTGCATGAATGCTACACAAACAGCCTCCCTCATCTGTGCATGCAACTTGCAGCCTTTGTGTTGCACATGCTGTGGAAGAACAACTGGAGTTCTATGAATGTTTGCAGACTTCCTCTTGGCTCAGCTTGTTTCCCAAGCCAGGGCCAAACATGAGGAAAGGTCCAATGAACAGACTCTCACAACCCTACCAAGGACCCATCTTGCTGAAGGAAGAACTGGAAGAGGAGATAGGTGGAAAAGGTTGGGATCATCCCTTCTGTACTGGCTTCCTAACCTGCCAGTGCTATAATCACTTGTGATGGCATTAATAGAGACACTGTCCCTTGCCCTCAATTACTCAGTTATTTTCCAAGCACATGCTAAAATGCAAATATAAAATGGAGAGACCCAGCTTTCAGTTCCACAGCTAACATGGGACAGGTGAAGTTCACAACTGCTCCTTTGTTCTCCAATCTCCTGCCCTCTGCTCCTGGTAGCTTTGAGAGTATGTTGAACTGAAACAGTATGAAGCACCCATCTTTGCTCCTACCTGTGTTTTCCCTGAAACACGCTGAGAAGGCTTCAGAAGTTTAAAAAAACCCCTCCATTGTCCTTGGTCCTTTTGCCAAGCCAAAGATGTCAAAGGAGAAAATTTGCCCTTCAGTTCACACCTCTGCCATAAGCCAGTCTTTAAATACCTGCAGGAGAAGGGAAAAGGGGGTGGGCAACCTCAGCCATGCGTTGCAGCTGCTAAGTGGCCTCCCTCCAATAGATCCATCCTAAAACTGCTGGCTCTCATTGTGCATCTGATGAGTCCTGATGGTGTTTGGACAGTCTTGGATATAGGCTATTATGCCCAATTTTTGGTTTCAACTCAAACAAGGAAGTCATATAGCACTGTCAGAAGCTACGAAAACTTAGAGTTTGAAATCTAAGCAGAATTGGAAGGTGCAAGTGGAGGATGCAAGCTCAAGAACTGAAGGGTTATCATGGAGTGTCGTTGTTCCATTTGGTACCCAACCTATTTCATAATGTAGCAATAATACAAGCATCCTTTGCCTGACATTAGAGAGAGTGGGGTTACCACTGGTCTCCTATCTTGATGTTATTTTAGTGCTGCGCCAACTATTTCTTCCACTTTGATCAACCATTCATTTAAATTTGCTAAAACAAAATGAAATTCTCACAGTATATATTTGGGGTTTCTATATTCACCTTACTTGTGAGGTGACAGAGGAGTGAGTGTGTGTGTACATGTGTCTTATTTTCATTATGCACTCAACTCTCCAGTAGCCTGTAATCTCCTTGGCTTTCCATACTTCACTTTCATCCTAGGGGAAGACATTATGGGGTAATACTTCCCATAAGGCTTTCCATAGAGGCTACAGAGATGTAGAATGGTGAAATATAGAATGTATAATCATGTTCTCACTTGCTTCACCATATATTTTCCTCAAACATATTGCTGGGTGCAAGAATTGAATCTCATAATTCATTCTGTACCTATTTTCAGCTCATCCCTGTTACTGCATTTCTTAAATTTTCTAGTAGGTCTGGATATTTATGGCTGACTTGCTTGTAGATATAATGATGAAGCAACCTTTATGCAAAAGATGCTATTATACAAATTTCTTCTTGTCAAAGGCATAAAAATTCAGATGCTACTTATTTTGCAACCAGGTGAATTGACAAATATGGGATAGGAGATCAAAAAGCACTTAAGGATTGCACTCTCCATGCTCAACAATATTGTTTCATACCACAGAACAAGCATGTATAACTTGCTTTATAATTTAGTTTTTTGGTTATTGTTGTACATGTTCGAAGTCTGTTAGGGCATGATTTAAATAAGCTGCTTTGGCCTATCTGTCATCTCCCAGTTCCCTTGGGCAACTGTTATATTATTTTGTATTTTCAAAGGTAGGCTTCCTCCACTTGGTGTTCTTGGATGTTGTGGTCTTCAGCTCCCATCAGCCCCAGGCTGCATGCCAATGGCCAGGTATTGTTGAAGTCATGATTCCAGAATACAGAGTGCCAGGTGGGGAAGGCTGTTTTAAGGAATGAAGCTGAACGTTTATGGAAAAATTGATAATGAGACCATGTTCAAAATCCACCAGTCGTTAGACTTCATCCTTCATCAGTTTCAAATCTAGCATTAGTTATATTTGGGGTGACTTTGCCACCCCAAAATACAGGTAAATTAAGACTGACTCTTTCCTGCAGCTTTGCAAAGCAATAAAATATGTGTATCAATGCTTTGATCAACATAGCAATAGTTTAACCTATAAACTTCAAATCAGCATAACAATATTTTCCCTTAATAGATTTTAAGTTTTTTTGCCTGGTGGGAGATAAGCAAACATGCATATATGTGGCATGGTAATCACTAAAGACATTCTTCAGGGAGATAAAGGGGGAATCTTTACTGGCAACTGTCTCTGGAAAGGCTGTTCTTATCCCCTCAGAGCTGCCAAGTGTGGCTAGGCTGGTGAATACAAGGAAAAGGGCCTTCTCAGCGGCCCTTTTCAAACTCTCAAATCATCTCTTCCAGTGGGTGGGTGGGGAGGGACAGGCCACTTCACTGCAGATTTTGGGAAAGCTATTACTGGCTCTTTCTTAAGTTGGGATCATTTAAAAATGGTTATTTTATTTGTACTTTTATTTGTATTGTGATATATTTTACCCATAGTGTGGTCTAGAAATAATTTCAGATCACTAGACAGGTCAAAGTACTGCTATAATACCAGCAACTGGTAATTGCCGCTAGGAGGTGTGACTGTCAATCACATTCAGTGTGAGTTTAGCTTCTTCCCACACCTCCACACCCCCACATACGTACAAACTCTGATTTTATAAAAGTTAATTTTCACAGTGACTAAGAACTTTACTAAGAACTTGGCTTTGAATGCACCATAGTGACAAGCTTCACTTATGATTCTGATGAACCTGCAATTTAAAGTTAAGGAACTGACTGGAGGAGGGACAGTATTTCTGGAATCTGTCATCTACTTTGCAGGAAGAATCTGCAATGTGGCATTCTAACAAACTTTGGTTTCTATAAAGCCTGTGGAGTAAATATGTATGTGCACAAGAGAGAGTCCTTTCTCTGAAGTCCTGCTGATGTTGACCCAATTTATTCATTTTCCATCTCTTCTTTTTACCTCCCCTGCAGGGAGCATACAAAAGATTTTCTGTTGCTCATTTTACATAACAACATAAAATTGTTCAGAATTACATATTTTTAATCAGTTGATGGGATCATTGTAGTTTTTTATCATATTATTTGGCTGAGCAACAGGGAGCAGCTACATTGACTTTACCAAAAAAAAAAAAAGGAAAAAAAGGAAAATAAAAAGTGGTGTTCCATTTAAAAAGTACTTGCTCTGAGGAAACAGAAACAAAACTGAGATAGAAGTTTAATTGCTATGTTTTCTTTCAGTACCTGAAGGTTACAGTGGGTCACCATGGAAAAAGAGTGTGCTTTTACTTGCTCATGTCACACTGAACTTATGGTAGACTTGCAGAGTTGAAAAGGAGGGTCTGCAGAAAAGTCTGCCCTGGGAGTTTGCCTAGAGGGTCTCTGAGGAGGAGTTGTCATTACCTTCTAGGAGAACCTCAAGAAGACCTCAGCCACAGAGAAGAGCAGCCACAAGACCAGCTGGTCTGGATGTGAGCACCTGAAGCTGAAGCCGAAGATGGTACGAAAGTGAGGAGAAGAGGAACCAGTTTCCTGGAGGAACCAGAGGAAACCTGAGTAAAAGCTGTGGGTGATGGTTTGTACACTGAGTAGCTGCTGGACCAGACAGAAAACTTCAGGGGAAGTCTGGGAAAAACAGCCTGAAAGGTTCCAGCAGGGTTAGGCCCTACCAGAATGAAGACTGCTATCCAAGCCTTCATTTCCAGGCCCATGAGTTAACTGGAAATCAAATTGATTGGATCAATTGATCATATACTGCCATCTCACCATTTTCTGCATGATATGTGAAAAATGCATTTTGCTCATTACCAAGCACCACAATCTTGCACAAGTATATCCTTCTTGTATTCTCCTATATTTTAAAAGAACTGAATCTGTCTGTGTCCAATCTGCATCTATTTCACGTATTTCCAGTATGTTGTTTCTGTATGTATCTAGAGTAGAACAAAGATGTCAAAAAGTTAGCATATATATGTGAATATACACTTAAATATGTATGTTGATGCATTTAGGCCTGGAATAGTTGCATCACCGTGTTCAGAGAAGTGCAAATTACAGTGAATGGGTACTTTGATCTGCACATTAGCTGCACCTCATGTCATTTCACACAGAAAGTACTTTAAGCATCTATAAAAATCACCTTCCACCAGTGCTTGTATTTGACTCTGGCAAGATCATTTCCAGTCAACCCTTTTCAATTCTGCAGTAATTGAACAAATATTACATAAGCTTTCCTCTCCCTAAAATAAAATCTCCTGTATCTCTTTCTCTGCTTGCTCCTGTCTCTTTTTGTTGTCCTATTTTGTGATTGACTGAAAGTATAACTGCTATCTCTTAATTATTCTACAGTTTGAACTCAAGCAGCGATAAGCAGTTATTTAATCTGTTGTCTGCCTTAACTAACCTCAAATGTGACAACAGGAAAGGTAGTGCTGTTGTCTACCCTGTTATTACTACGGCATCATGGTTGCTGCTTATGCTGATGGCACACTGCTGTTTGCGCATGGCATTCTCTTGCATAGAGCAAGCAATACAGGAAAACCTCACGGCCCAGGAGGAAAGTGCAAAATAGCACCGGGACTCATAGCAGGGGCTGTGCATGCTCACCCATGACTACCCCTGCGGTCTTTATTCATAGAAAGCTGCCTTACATTGCATCAGACCATTGGCCATTATAGTCTGACCTGATAGGCAATAGATCTCCAGTGTTTCAGACCAGAGTTTTGCCTAGTCCTAACAGATACCGGGGACTGTTCCTGGGATCTTCTGTGTATTAGAGCTCTTTCCTTAAGAATGATGCACAATACAGCCCTCGCTTACGAACGATGGTTGCCATTATTCAAATTCTATGCAGCAAAGATGTGCAGAAACAAAGAGCTTAAACATTTATGCATATGCAATTCAGATGGCAGGAACCAATTTCAGTGCTGCTCCTTTCTGTGGCAGTTTCTCCAACCCCTTGGAAATGCCAGATCGAAGCTCTCTTTGCACTGGAAAAAGTACAGAGAAGGGCAACAAAGAAGATCAAGGGGCAGTAGCAGCTCCCTATGAGGAGTGAGTAAAACAGCTGGGACTGTTTAGCTTAGCAAAAGAGGATGTAAGGGGAGACATAATAGCAGTGTTTCATACAATGCCTGGTGTGGAAAAAATGGAGAGGGAGACATTTTTCTCCTTCACCCATTACACTTGAATCTGGCATCATCCCACAAAGCTGATTGGTTGGAGGTTTAGGACAGATAAAGTACAGTAGAAACCCCATATCCTCTGTTTCAGTTACCATGGTTTCACTTAACTGCAGATGACCATTGCCCAAAAATATTAAATTGAAAATTCCAGGGAGAGGGGGCAGGCTGTCATAACTTAGGTATCCCTTCCCAAGCAAGACAGTCTCTCCAGCACATCTTGTAAGAGTCTTTATTCTACACAGAAAACTATAAGCATTCACAAGCCTCTGAGCTCTGAGTGGTCAACACAAGGAGATGTGTTGGCCCATCTTTGCCTCCCTTCACCCAAAGCTTCACTTACGAACCCTTCAGGACCTGTCTCTGGAACAAACAGCACTGTGGACCAGGCCCGCTTGCATTCTGCACTCTGAGCCCCTAACTGGGCCAGCCTGTGGCTGTGATGGTGGGCCCTTGGGTCCATGTCTTCAGGAAGCAGGCATTCTCCATCTGAGAGACTCCCCATTTCCAAATCCCCTCCCTCCTCCTCCTGTTCCTCTGGTCCATTCCCACAGGCGGGGAGATTGGACCCCATGGGTGTCCTTGCGCTACTTTCACCCAGGGCCATTGGAGATGGCACGGCAGTGGGAGTGTGCAGTTGTAGGCCTCTCTCTTACAAGAACAATTCTGTTATCAGAGTGTGAACTCTGAGCCTGGTCTGGTTTGGCCATCCCTGCATCATCCTCAGAGTCTGAGCTATCATTCCTGCCAAAACAGGCTGTTTCTTGTGTGCACCTGGGAATCTTGCCAGAGCACACGTGCATGACAAAACCTGTAGGGGCAGCACTGTGTCTCCCCATGGATAGCCAGGCAGGGAGCGTTCTACTTCCCAGCTTGTGCCTCAGCCGCTCCTAACCCATGCAAATGTGGATGACGGTGTATAGTGTCCGCTAATATCTGCAGTTTCAGGCATCTGCTGGGGGGCTTTTAACCCATCCTGTGCAGACACAGGGGTCCTACTGTACTTCCTCATGTTAAAATATGGATTATAAATCCATGGAATTCATTGCCATGGGAAGCAGTGATGGCCACCAATTAGGGCAGCTTTAAAAGGGGATTGGATGTTCATGAAGGAGGAGGCAATCAGTGACTACTGGCCTTGCTGGCTGGCTGCTGCCTCCTTTACCAGAGGAGGGATGCCTGCCTGCACCATTTGCCCAGAAGCTTGGACTGGAGAGGTCTTGGACCCATCCTGTTCGAGGGATCCTGCTTTGAAACCATGTGTGCAGTGTGCTGGACTGAATGAACCTTTGGTTTGATCCAGCATGACTTTTCTTATGTTCTTAGACCCTGCTGAGTGGGGTGAGCTGTGGTACAGTGCAGCAGGGAGGTTCCTTCATGCAGACACCTTCCATCATACAGGTTCCCTTCCACCAATGGAACCATGCAGACTCCTTCCATCCACAGGTTCACTTCCACCAATGCAGTGGAGAGGAAGTGACTTATTGCATTGTTTCACATGTGTTTTATATGTTCATAAACAGAAATAGTTATAAAGATTGTCACTAGATTTTAACAAAGACATCCAGGAGAAAGCACATTGTTTTATAACCGTCTAGAAAATGAGCAAACTAATTTTTGATGACTTGCATATTGATAGCCATGTTCTATGACAATATCTTGTTATGTAACACCTTTTCTATGAACGTTGTAGGCATATGATCAAAGACAGATTAAAATTCTAAGTGTGTTCTGTTGTTCAAACATATTCACAAGCAACTCAAACATTTGTACATTTGTACTAATCTACGTTTTACATTAGTTAGGCCATTTATCTTATTGTTTTGTTTTTCTTTTTAATTTCATTGAGCATTTGAAATGAAGGCATTGCACAACAATTTTCAACCCAGTTCCCCATTCAGTTAAGGAGATAGGTTAAATTTAAACTGACTGCCTTTCCCTTGAGACCAACATGCTTAAATCCAAGTACCCCAGTTTTACTGGTTTTAAAGGAAACTGTGAATCTGCTTTAACAGAATTATTGTGCTCAAATGGTTCATAAAAGAGATGGACAGTGCAGTTCTGTGGCCTCAAGACACCATCTGGACAGTCATAGGGTTTTTTGGAGACTCAGCTACAAAGTTGGAAAATAGCTCCAAGCTTGGAGCTCAGTTACCACATTCAGAGTGCTTCCCCTTTACTTGCAGCCAGTGTGGAAAGAATCAGGCTGGTTTTGTCTCTGAGGCTACTGGGGTGACCTTAGAAAGTAAGTTTAGGGCAGGGAAGGAAGGAGAGCCAACAGACACCACCAAGGGCTTCTCTACTCAAGATACTGATGTTACACTTGTGATCATTCACTCACTGAAGTTTGTGGATCCTCTCCTGTACTTTTTAATCTATTTTCCCAGGATTGTCTAGAGTTAGGAATGCCTTGTATTGAAGTCCAAACCAGAACATGTTGGAACAAAAGCCCTGTGAAAAATCGTTAATCAGCTGTATTTCAGTGCTACTTTGTGGTTGGAATATAAAGAAAAGGAAGAATATATAGAAAGGAAGAAAAATGCAAACCTCTGGAAAATTCTTACAGAAAGGACACTGTTTTCTTTCTACAATAACAATGGAAGGAGAAAGTTCAGTAAAGCATCAGGTTAAACTATTTATATAGGCATAAAGGTATCCTGGTGGAACAGCCAAAATTGGACATCTAAGTGTTCTGCTGGGTGGATTTGGAGGGTTGTGGGCATAGTTCCCCAACTTATAGCTCCGGATTTCTTTTCCCAGGATGAACGGCAAAACATTCATTCATGTATGCATTTCTAAACTGTCCTTCAAAACTCAAAGCCCACACAATGTGGTGTATAAAAAGTACATAACAGCACAATATAATACCACTGGGCAGAATTCAGTGATAACAGCCCATGTGTGGCCAGTCTCATCAATTTCATTTTGCAAGCAATGCACACTGCTTGCAGAACTGAGACTTGGTGCTTCCTGGGGCAACCCCAATTCTCTTGAGGAAGTGTTTGTTTCTGGAATGGGTCAGGCTGGCAAAGCTTGCATAAGGAAGTTCTATGGGCCTACCCTGTTCCAGAAACAAGTGCTTCTGCCTACTTTGCCCCTAGAAGTGATAAGTTTTCATTATGCAGCTGTTAAGTGCCACTTGTACTATGGAATCTGCAACCCTGGTTGTGTCCTGAACAAAAGGCATGAACTAAGACACACAGCACCGGATACTGCTCAGTATTCTCAAAATATTTCCCCAAACACCTTTAGAATAATAATAGTAATCCAGAGAGCAATAAAATGCCAATTAAAATAAACCTGCCTTTATTTTTTCCTTTAAACAGACATCAAAACAAACATATACTCCATATTAATGATGCAGCTTCATGAACATCAAGGAAGTTGTCACTAAGAAAGTCTGTTCTTAATATTCACTAATTTAACATTTCTTAGTGATGGGTCCCAGATATTGATCACAACAGATGGGTGAATGACATCCTTTAGACAGTCAAGTGCTGACCCATCTAAGCATTTAAAGGCTAGAAAGGCTAGGAACAGACAGCCAATGTAGCTTCTCAGGTGGTTTGCAGCGTGCTCCATTTCTCTAGCTTCCAGAAGCAGTCTTGAGTTTTCAAACCCCTTCAAAATTAGCCCTTGGTACACAATAAAAATAAGACCCAGACGCAATGAGTGTATAAGTCACTGAAACAAGGTCTGTTTTCTGCAGAATTGGAAAGCCAGCCAAAGGTGACAAAGATGTTTCTGGTGGTCACCATTGGCACTTGCACCTTGGCTGAGAGCATCAACCCTAAGAACAGCCCCAAACTCTTTCTGGCTCTTCAGAGGTAGTATAACCTATGAAAGACAGAGGAGATAGGCCTTCATGCCCTCTACATTTGAATAATGCTGCCTTTCCTACCTCCCAGATGATTTCTGTTAGTGGTTCCCTGTGGAGACTAAAAGAAGGGGGACAAGAATATTGGGAACATTTTGTGCATTCTTAGGAACAAAGGAAACTGCCTTATACTGAATTGGACAATTGGGGCCGCTGGGCCAAGTATTGTTAACACTGTTGGGCAGTGGCTTCTGCTTTCAGGCAGGCTTCTTTCTTAGACCTGCAGAGGACAGAAACCAAACTGGAGTCTTTCTGCATGCAAAGCAGATGCTCCACCACTGAGCCATGACCCCTCCCTTAACAGCCCGTCTCTGGGCTAACACTGTGTTGCTCAAGGCACTGCAGGTGACAATTGCAATTTCTCTGTATTGCCAGTTGTGCCTTGCCCCAGCTGGGGCCATTTATAGCAGGTTAGTGACTGCACATTAGTACAATCAAGTTCTCCAGTGAAAATTATGCATAGCTTCATTTCGAAGCGTTAAAAACCCCGTTTCCCACTGCTTGCTTTTCCATTGTAATGCATTCATCATCAATAAACATACCAGACTTTGTTGGAGCAGGGAAAGGAAAGAGAAAACCTGCAGATTTATGAGACACAAATCTGAATCTTTTGTTTTCCTGATTGTACCACCAATCACCAGGACTGACATTTACTAGTCCAGCAATGGCTTCCTTTTCAAGCTATGAGCTTGTTCTCAATTTTTTTCTTGCAATGACAGGAAGGAAGGAAGGAAGGAAGGAAGGAAGGAAGGAAGGAAGGAAGGAAGGAAGGAAGGAAGGATTTTTTCTTCTGATCACACACACACACACACACACATGCACGTATGCATATATGTATATATATGAATGTATGAATTTTTCAGCATTATAGATGAAAATAATGTATCTTCCAAAGTATATTTCATATCATGTGCTGTATTAATCATGCATGTAAGTATGCTGTAGAAAAATTATTGGAGCAAGACACAGCCCGAGCTTTGTGGGCATGGAAACCTGGTTATCAATACAAACTTGTATAAGAGACTGACTTTAGGAATATAACAAAAAAGTGAAATTTAACTTATTTGATCTCAAGTGCTTTCCTGCTTTCTTTAGATCCAAGGATTAAAAGCAGGCATACATGGGGGACAGGCAGGGCTGCATTGTACATTTTGAAAAGGACAGAAAATTGTGCAAATAAGTAAATACATGATTTTGATACAATTGTACAGAAGAAGTAGCTGAGTCTGATCAAATCATGCTACAGCCATGTGGGAGTTCGATTTCTTCTTCTTCTTTTTAAGGTGAGTATTAATACAAATTTCATTGGCAGTTGAAAATGCACAAAGCACAGCCTATCTTAGAAACTGAAGTACACAGCCTGGCTCAGCTTGCACAGCAGCACATCGGTGCTAAACAAACCAAAAACTATCGGGACAAATTCTGAACATCCATCAGATTGTCGCCCTCCTGGCACACATGCCCAGTTCTATAAGCATTTGATTGAACCTTATAACATTTATTTTGCCTTCTTCATTTGTACCAGCCTATGGTAAACATACTATTTTTTATTGAAGTGAAGTTTAAGCAGGAAGAGCTTGAAACTCTCCTGGGAATAGGAGGGTATGATCGGGTGGAATCACAGAAACTTGGTGGGATGAAAGGCAAGCCTGGAATGTGAACATGGAAGGGTATCACCTTTTTAGAAAGGACAGGAAGGGAAAGAGAGGTGGGGGCGTGGCTTTATACGTCAGGGAAGGGATAGGATGCAGTGAGATAGAATGTAGCACAGATGGGGATTCGGTAGTGGCAGTCTGGGTGAAACTTAGGGGTTTTGACAGGGAAAGAGACCTGACAGTGGGGGTATGTTATCGCCCTCCAGGTCAACTTGAGACCCTGGATGATGTCCTGACAGGCCAGATTCTAAGGATATCTCGGGGGAGAGACACAGTAATTATGGGAGATTTCAATCTCCTGGATATTACTTGGGAGACTCACTCGGCGGTGACAGCCAGGTCACGTCGCTTCCTAGAAGCTATTGAGGGAGCGTTTTTCACACAGAGGGTCCGAGAGGCGACGAGGGGGGGAAATATCCTTGACTTGTTCTTGACCAATAGGGAGGAGCTGATAGATGAAGTACAGATTGGGGGAGCTTTGGATGCGAGTGATCACTCCATCCTTTGCTTTGAGATCAGGGAACAGGGGACGTGCAGCAGGTCGAGCACTAGAAGCTGGGACTTCAAGAGGGCCAACTTTGGCCAACTGAAGGCCAGACTGGGGAAAGTCTCCTGGGATAGGTTACTGGAAGGTAAGCAAGTTGAGGAGGGGTGGATGGCACTCAAAAGGGAGGTTTTGGAGGTGCAAGCCTTGATGATACCTCTAGTCAGTAAGGTGGTGAGGCGGAGGAGAGTGCCATGGATGCAAAAGGAGGTGGTTAGAGGGATTAGATGAAAGAGGAACCTCCGTAGGAAATGGGTACTGGAGGAAATAGACAAAAGGATATACCGGGAGGAGGAGGCCTGTTGCAGAAGGATTCTTCGCAAGGCTAAGGCTGATTATGAGCTGAGACTTGCCAAGAGTATCAAGAGCAATAAAAAGGGCTTCTTTCAGCATGTAAATAGGAAGAGGAAGGGGAGACAAGTGGTGGGACCACTAAATAAGGAGGAAGGAGATCCAGTGACTGATATGAGGGAACAGGCACAGATGCTAAATGACTATTTTGCCTCTGTGTTCTCCCCAAAGCAGGATGGGGGATATCCGCATAGGAGATTAGATGAGGCTGGGGACTTAGGGGCACAGATTAGAGTCACCCCCCTTGAAGTCGAGGGGCTCCTCAGGGCATTGGACATTACAAAGGTGCCAGGCCCTGATGGGTTACACCCGAGAGTACTTAGAGAGTTGGCAGGGGTTCTCTCACGCCTGCTGGCCTCCATTTTTGAGACCTCGTGGAGAACGGGTGAAATTCCAGAGGACTGGAGGGTGGCATCAGTGGTCCCAATTTTCAAAAGGGGTAGTAGAAAGGACATGGGGAATTACAGACCGGTTAGCCTTATGTCCATTGTAGGAAAAACAATGGAAAGGCTCATTATAGAGAGAGATCTAGTGATGCTAGATAGGGAAGGGAGGCTGACAGCCACACAATACGGCTTCTGCAAAAACAGGTCCTGCCAGACAAACCTTGTGGAATTCTATGACAAAGTTTTGCGATGGCTAGATGGAGGGGATGCAGTGGATGTGGTATACCTGGATTTCAGCAAGGCCTTTGACAAAGTGCCCCATGATATCCTGGTGGAGAAACTGAGGAGTTTTCTGGTGGAGAAACTGAGGTGAAGAAACTGAGGATACACCACAGCACTGTCCGGTGGATTAGGGCATGGTTGACTGACCAAAAGCAGAAGGTAACCATTAACGGGGAATCATCGGGATGGCGGCCAGTGACAAGCTGGGTCCCCCAGGGCTCTGTCCTGGGGCAGATTCTGTTTAATCTTTTCATAAATGACATGTCATAAGTACAGGTTAGGTGATAAGTGGCTGGAGAGCAGCACTTGTGAAAGGGACCTCGGGTACTGGTTGACTGCAGGCTAAACATGAGTCAGCAGTGTGATGCGGTGGTCAAGAGGGCGAATGTCACCCTTGGTCGCATAGCCAGAAGTGTGGCTTCTAGATCAAGAGAGGTATTACTTCCACTCTACATGACTCTAGTGCGCCCGCAGCTGGGGTATTGTGTTCAGTTTTGGGCCCCTCATTACGGAAAGGATATAGCCAGGTTGGAGTCAGTGCAGCGTAGGGCCACAAGGTTGGTGGTCGGTTTGCAGGGGATGGGGTATGAGGCGAGACTGAGGGAACTGGGTCTCTTCAGCCTGGAGAAGAGGAGACTCAGAGGGGATATGTTGGCGACATACAGGTATGTGAGGGGATGTCACATGGAGATGGGTAGAGACCTGTTCTCCCCTGCAGAGGAAGGCAGAACGCGCTCCAACGGAGCAAAGCTCAGGGAGCCAAGGCTTTGTTTGGATTCCAGGAAGCACTTCCTGACAATCAGGACTCCAAGGGTGTGGAATGGGCTTCCACGAGAGGTCGTTGAGGTCCCATCGGTGCGGGTGTTCAAGGATAGGCTGGATGTCCACATGGTGGGCGTGTCGTGAGCGGAGCCGGCTGGTGCCGGAGGTCAGACTAGATGACCTGGGAGACCCCTTCTGACTCACTCTGTTTTCTATGTTTTCTATGTTTCTTATCTGCAGGCAGACAAATCCTATCTAAAAAGTTGGAATGCTCTGACATTGGAGCCTCTGACACCCAAAGTTTTGCTAGGATGACAGAGGTGAGGAAAAAGTGGGCTTCTTCCTTCCTTTCAGTTCTATGGAGAATTTTCCATTTCTCCTTCAGTTTCAGCAACAAAAGCTAAATTATTATACCAGCTCCAGGACTGATGTAAATTTTCTTCAGTATTGGTGAGTTAGGCAAGGACTGGGAGGGCTTTGCATCTGAAGAATATAACTTGTGTAATCATAATGTAGGTAGTCTAAAGTGCAGTTAAATAGAAACAGTGAGCCATAGGAAAAAAAAACTAAAAGAAAAATAAAAGTACAAAAGGAAAGCAAAGATTTGTGTTTGTTGATTTTGAACCTGAGTAGCAAATGGAACCACAGAACCTGCAATTATTTCTCTGGAGGTCATAATCTCACATACTGTAAGAAGCAAAATTAGTTTATCTCAGTATAATTTTCCAGGATCACTAAACTGAAGTGCCAGTGAAGGGTCATTCAAATGTAATTTAACACAATTTTCACATCTTAATTTAACAAAATGTTGTTCAAAGGCCTTGCGGTTTAAATTTTAAGGTCTCCAGCATCTGCTTTAGAGCATGCTTGTGGCCTATGGCTTTATAAAACATCTGCAACACCACAGCAATTAATCTAATAGCAATTACAAGGACCATTCTTGCCTACAAAGGCACATCACCTAGATACCTTACCGTTCATACGGACTTGCATTGTTATGAATTACTATTACTCTGTATCAGTCATTAAACATCACTCTGAAACTAACAATCAGTATTGTAATTTATTTTAAAAACGCCTTTTATAGAGGCAACAAGGAAGCGGATTAAGGTGTTTCCTCCACGCTGCTCTCAACAGGCTCTTTATGTGTTTCTTTGACTACCGTTTGAGTTCAGAAAAAGGGCAAGTTTATTAGATAGTCTGTGTTAGATTATGTCCCTGTGAAGTGTCTCAAGTGTTGCTGTCAGCTGAACTCCACATTTCTCATCTTCCTAATCACCAGCTAACAGCTGAAGACCAGATATAACGTTGGTTTGCCATTTGCAAGGCTTTCATGAAAAGACTGATGGTTGTTCTGACATGAATTGCAACCACGGTTTTTCAAGCAGCACTTACAAGAAATATGTGCTAAAAATCACATTTCTGCACTTAACTACAGAGCTGACATTTACACCAAATATAGCAAAGATGATTACAGAGCCTAGCTGGTCCGATGCAGAAATCTAGGAGTATTTAAAACAACTGTAAGACTATATGAAAGATTTTTTAAAATTGCAGATGGGTTCCCATTTTCCCTTTTTTCTTGTTTCCAAAACAATATACAAACAGAAGAGGAGATAGTGATTGACAGATTTTAGTGGCCAGATAGTGGAAGCATAGCAACAGCAAAGCAGACAGCTTGAGCAGCAAAAGGCAACAAAACAAAAGAGCTGGATGCCAGCGCAATCTTGCTGGTGCAGTTCCAGGCATGCATGGACAGAATGTATGCAGTGCGAATTGAGTAAGATTTATTCTGAGGTAAGTGTTTATAAGCTTACACTCTCCCAGGGCAATTCTATACCTGTCTATTCAGAAGTTCTACTACATTTTCTAACATTTCTTTGCTCTGGAGTCTGTAATAGATAGAACATTCACTGAATTAAAGTATGTTCCAAGTTGTATCACAGATCACAAGACAAAGAAGTACAGAAGACCAGTAAAGAGAAACTGTCTTATGCGAGTCTTCTAGAGGACTTGGTGTAGCTCTGTGGAAGGACTGGGGGAGAATATTCACATAGGGCACAATCCTAAACAAGTTTAGGCAGAAGAAAGGGTTCTGACTTCCAGCATGCTTGTTTCTTTCCAAGTGAGCATGGGGTTGCATTTTTAGCATTCTTAACCTTGAGCAGCAGGTTTCTGGCCAAATCCTTAGCCCCAGAATTGAGGCAAGTCCCTGCTGTACATTATTTCAGTCAACCAACTTTTATCCCTTCTTAAGATCAAGTAAAAGTTCACCTTGCTCCTGCTTTGACCACCATGCTCAAATGCTATCTGCTGCATTATTCATTGTACACTGTTAAGGCTGCAAGCTGGTTTGCAGGATCAGAGTCAGAGATCTGTCTCTGGGCACCTGATCACGGTGACATTTGCCTAGGAATTGTGTTCTCACACAAGTTTGCATTCAAGGTTGTGAACTGGGTGATGTCTGCATGATCCATGAACAGCGGCAGTCCCCAGCCTTTGTGGCACCAGGGACTGGTTTCATGGAAGACAATTTTTCCATGGACTGGGGTGGGAGGGCTGGTTCAAGCACATTATATTCATTGTGATCTTTATTTCTATTATTATTACATTGTGATATATAATGAAATTAGTATACAACTCACCTTAATGTAGAATCAGTGGGGGCCTCCCCACAACCTGCAACCCAGCCCTGCTTCCCGGTTCCCTCACTGCCCCCATGTTCCCTCCCTGGCTTCTCTGTGCCACTTGCTGCCCAGCTCTGCTGCCGCCACCACCGCTTCTTCCTCCTTTCAAGGCCCAAGACGCAAAAGGACCCTAATGATAATCTGTATTTTTGGCTGCTTCCTAGCATGGGGCACCTCCATGGGGTACCAGGGAGTTTGCTTTGCTTTGCTTTGCTTTGCTTTGCTTTGCTTTGCTTTGCTTTGCTGCAAAGTCATGCCTGAACCATCATGAACCCATGGACAACATTCCTCCAGGCTTTCCTGTCCTCCACCATCCCCCAGAGTCCAGCTCACACCCACTTCCCCAGTGACTCCATCTAGCCACCTGATACTCTGCCATTCCCTTCTCCTTTTGCTATCAGTGAACAAAAACTAAAATCAAATTATTCTGGGATGATCCATTCTTAACAAATTTGTGTTGGTTTCTAGCAATCACTGCATTGTTTTCACAGTGTTTTCAGGCTGATGGGCTTATGTTCTGTTTCAGAATTTTCCCAGGGACTAATGTTTGACTGGTCTGTAGTTCCCAGGTTCTCTCTTTTCCCGCTTTTTGAAGACAGGGATACCTTTCACCCTACATTTTTGGAAAACTGTAATTGGCTGCTATTAGAACTGTTCTCTTCATTGGGGTATTAAGTCTTTGCCCACAATTTTACTTCTCCCTCCTCTGTAGGGTTTTGCTTAAAGCCCTCTTGATTAATTTCTTCATGCTGCAGGCAAATACATACTTCCTAATCCTTATGAGGTGCAACCAATTCCTTACCAGCATTCTGTTTTCCAGGAAGCTTAGCCCATAGTTCCAGAATTCAGATCTCTCACAACAAAAACATCTTCATAGGCAGACATTCACCAGAGTATTTTACTTCCCTTTCCATTCTTCTTCTAAGTTTAGAAAGGATGCATGAGAAAGCTATCAGAGTCTCAAAGTTCTGGTAATTCCTTCCCAGAGTCTGACATAGTTTCATCAATGCTCCACGTGGCAGTACTCTTTGTTTCTACATGGAAGTGAAGAAAGGGATATGTGTCAGTGGGCTTTATGAGCATTGTATCCTCCATGGAGACAGCATACTTGGTGGGTCCATAGGTCTTTGTGACATTCATGAGTTTGAATCCCTCACTGGAGGGAGTTTCCCACAACTGCTATTCTTCTTTTCTTTTTGTTGCTTAATTAAATCTGCTTGACTGGCCTCCAGCTTCTTGCTTGCAGTTGCATGAAGCCCTCCAATACCAGAAAGTGGTTCCACTTAAAATTAATCTTATGGAGGAGGGAGAAGGAAATTTGAGGCCAAAGGCTTATGCACCACAATGGAAACAGCAGCTCTAATAGCACCCTAATATAGTTTTCCAACATTTTTTTACCAATTTTTAAATCTGGGTGATATTATGTGCCACAGTTCTTGGTGCAACAAACTGGATATGCCCTATCTGTGTTAGCATATCAAAAGCCCAGTACAATCGATTCAGAGAGAAAAATTCCAAAGATTTGAAATGTTCCCCTTTCAAAAAGGGGAAAAGTCTAATCTGTGCAGAGAAACACATGGATGCAAACCTACAAATCCTTTAGTGCAACTCAAAACAAGATTTGCAAAGCCAAATCCATACTCTTTAATTGGAAACTTCATCTTTTTCGAATATATTTGTAATGAGGCAGAGCACCATGAGGATAAGTACGTCTGCTGTAGCAAACATTTAGTTTGCCCCTCAAAAGCTCTTTTCCAGCCCTATTGCGAGAGGATAGGCAAGTGATTACCAAGAAGAACCTTTTCTGTGGCTTTTCTTGGCCACTAAAGATGGAGAGATCTTCTCATAATCCTTCTTGTTATTATGGAATCTACATTTGTGTGCCTCTCATTCATTCATTCATTCGTTCATTCATTTATTCGATTTATATGCTGCCCCACCAGTCATAGGCTCTCTGGGCTGTTTACATCATGATAAAATCCATAACAGCATAAGCAACAATACAATGCACAACACAACAACTCACAATCACAAAAGACCAATAACAATAAAATCCATAAGCTACCAAAATCAAACCAAATAAACAATAATAATAAAACTGTAATTAATATATATATTTAAAACTCCAACAATAAAACATGAACCAATTAAAATTTAGTTTATATCAATATTTTATCATTTTAAAACTTATTGGCAGCAGCATTTAATAGCATAAGATTAAACACATCTTTAAAAGTCAAGAATTCGCCTGTTAAAATAGCTGTGACTCTCATTCACGGTGTCCTTGTCTAAATATGTACATCAATTTAATGCCATGATGGTTTCAGAATTATGGCTACAATGATTAGGACTGTAAGTTAAGGTAAACAATCAGGGCGAGGATGTGGGCTACCCGCACCCCCAGCACCGCCTGCTGCCCTGTTAAGATCTACCCCTTCTAATGGATGTCTTGATTGTTCTTGGCATATGCCTTGAGTTTGTGCATGGTCACACAGAGAAGCGTACTTCTTAAATAAACATCTTTTTACATCTAAAATTTAATCTGCCTCAGCACTTTCGCAGCAAATGCCATCAGTTGACAAATCAAACAGATTTTTTTTCCACACTGCTAACACCGCAAGCTCAACATAGCATGCAAAACTCAAGCTGTGTCCTTTCTGCTTCATATAATATCCTCGATCACAAAATTTTTTGAATCAGAACCCAGCTAGCTATTTTATTGATATGAGTGCATGAGGCTGAAGGGAAGACAGTGTTAACTGTTGCATGGCTGTGCGTTGATCCCAAAGACAAAACTTTCTAAAGTGAAGATTGGATCCATATGCCCACATTGTTGAGTTGATGGCTTTGTAAATTTGGCATAGATGTCAGTCTCATTGTTAAAGCGATGCCTCTGTGAGTTTGACAATTTCTGTCAGATAGCAGTAGGGGAGAAATTGGTTTGGTTCACACTTGGATGTTGACTATATGTAATATCACACTTTCAAAACAGCACATAGGCCAAAATTCAATTATCCTTTGAAATTCACACATGTCCAAATTTTGCAATGAAGTTTTCCAATAAAAATGCTCACAAAATTTGCATATTAAGGAAAGCTGTATAGAAATATACATAGATTAAGGGAAATAGCGTTTGAATTGCATTTTAATAAATTAAAATGCAATTTTAATTTATTAAAATTAAATGCAATTGATTGGATAATAAGCAAAAGTGGCTAGAAAACTGCATGCGTTAGGAAAAATATACACAAAAATTTAATGAAATCATTAAAAAAATCAGAGTCTAGGATGAACTGACTGGACAATTCCAATATAGGACCTACACACATCACAACATCACCAGAGACATTATATAGCAACTTAACAAGTGTGAGCAATGTGTTGGTTGCATGTAATAAAATACTATTAAGAAATTATTTTCTGGAGGGAAAAAGGGTCTGGAAAAATAAACCTGAGTTGTTGACTTTTCTAAATGTTTTCTAAATGTTCTAAAGGTGACTTTCTAAATGTTTGTAACTTGCAAACTCTCAGTCAACTTGGCAGCATCAGAAATTGACCAGTCACTAATAATGGAAATAATTGGGGTCATTCGCTGATTCCAGTATTAAATATAAATAGCCTCTGAGGTCAATGTCCATGGATAGAAGGATGGTACAGGTGTTACAGGCAGTGGCACCAAAAAATTGAAAAACAAACCAAAAATATTTCTAAAAAAATATCTGGAACTTACTTTATGCCTTAATTTTAGACAAGCAAAACTGGCTTTTACCCAGCAATCTGCAAGCCATTGCTGTACGCTGGCTGAAGAACTGTGATGTCACACAATGATAGGAGGATAGGATGAAGATGTAGGGTGAAGGGAACGGAAAAATGGGACTGGGCATCATAGATAGGAATATAACACTAGGCCTGAGGAGAAAAAGTAGCAGGAAGCAAATGGAATAAAGGGGATTCAAGCAAGATGGAGTGGAAAACGTGGCATGAAATGCAAAGGAGTAGAGGAGAAGGGTGCTGAGGGCAAAGAGTATGAAAAAGCAGAGAAATGCTACATTGCCAACTTCCCACTATCGGATGTGGGATCCTCTGACATGATGAAAAGCTCACATAAGGCTTAAGGATAAAAAGCGATTTGTACATTTAATAGCAAGGAATGCAGAGACTTGAGAAAGGCTGATCCTTTGCAGTATTAGGGAAACCCTGAACAGAAGTCCTCTGGAAAAGCAAGTTCTAATTCATCATTAACCAATCTGAATAAACTTTCTCATACATTTTCCCAGGTTTCCTCACATATTGCATAAATACTACTTTCTGGTCGTCTGATGACAAATGCACAGGCTCTAAGTGCAAGTTAACATTCTGGGATTGTTTATTACCCAAGATACTTGTCACAACTGAAAGGCTTTTGATATATTTTTTCTTCCTCCAAAGCTCATTGCCTTGGAACTTTTCTCATGAATTGGTATTGTTGTGCATTATACCTAGCAAAACAGACATATACAGTATGTCATCATTCATTGTCAGCTTTTTGAATCTTCCCAATTGCACATTCCAACCAGGTATGTAAAACTCTGGTTGGGCTAAGTGGGAGGATTCTTGTACTGCTTAAGAAAGTATGCTCTATGTTTGATTACCCTCATTAGAGTGTGTGGAAACAGTGTAAGTATGTTTCATTCTTTCTGTGTGTGTGAGCGTGCATGTGTGCATGCACACGAAAGCACTCTGAATTTTGTCCTGGATACAAGCAGACTAGGGAACTTGTCTTGAAAACATTGATATAGGCAAGAACACCTTTACAGGAATCACTGAAGTGATTTATTTATTTATTTAAGATATTTGTATGCCATCCTTTGCAAGACCCTCAGGACGGCTTATACAAATAAAATACAAATACCTAACATAACATAAATAAATAAACAACCCACTCTGGCTGATTAATTAAATTAAAATTTAATTAATAATTAAAATGCATGCTAAACATTTGGTTATATCTATCCATAGATTGAACAATATATGATTGATTGATTGATAGATAGATGATAGATCAGATTGATAGATAGGATCAGATCAGATCTAATCAAATCATATTGAGCAATACATACATACTGTAGATATATGATATAATGTTTAACCCTTTGAAAAGCTTTTGCTAGTCTGTTATTGAAACTGGTTCAAGTCTAAACTCTGCATATTTCTTAGTATCATAAATAATAATTTTTATTGCCTTGAGAATGCTTACAGTATGATTAGAATCTGGCTCCATCATAAGCAGAAGAAATGATGGGCTAAGACAGGTTTTTCCAAGCATCATATGTACATCACCTCCAAATGTGATTATAAATGATCCACAAATTCCGACTTTACTCAACATAATCAGCTTATGGGAGAGAAGAATTTGTGTTCTCTAGGATCTGTCAAGGTCAATAATGCCAAAGCTGTATGTCTGAGATAGTTGCTTCAGAGACAGGGTATGAGTGGGGTGGGAAGCAATCATGCTGCTTTTCAGCACATGCTATAATTAATCTTGAAGTACTCTATATATCACATAAACTTTGAACCAATTAAAGTATTTACTTTGCTAACAAGCTGTAAATCAGGCGAAATCAAAATTAGAGAAACATTGGCAACAAAAGCAGAGTTCAAGCTAGCACTACAATAACACGCATGTTTTGGGGGCATGGTGCAATGTAGCCTGTTCAAGCAGCATTCCACTCCCACAATAAATGCTAAAAGGTCTGGCTGTGTGGAGGATGTTAAATCCTATCCCACTGCAAATAACAAGTAGTGATTAGTGTCCCTGTTGAAGAAAGTTGAGAGAGAGAGAGAGAGAGAGAACGATAGCACTATGTGTTCAATCCTGGATTAAACTGGAGACCCCAGGCTAGGAGACCTTGGGAGCCCAGACTCAATAGCAGCTGACCATGAGAAATAAAGCCTCATTCTCTACTTTTCTGCTCAATGAAAGTAGAACATTCTTGGAATGTATGCATTCATTTTAAAAATTGTTCATAAATTTATAACCTTTAATTAAGTTTACAAAAGTATTGAATTAATGAAACTGTTCACATAGAACATTCATAGGGGAATCATAGCTATCTTATAACATTATGCTACATACAAAGTCAGAACTGTGTCTTTCAAGGTTTTTTGGATGCAAACCTATCAATTATATCATTAATATTGGTAAATTACAGTTTATCATTTTCTTTGCAGAGAATGCTTAGATCAGACAACAGATCTTGGGATACTGTTGACCGTAGATTATTATTTCTCTTTTAGTATAGAAAATGATATTTTGCCAGTACAGTTAGTAACCATTAATATTATTTTATACATATCTTGGTGGCTGTATTTTTTTTTCAGGGTGAGCTTGTTTGATGTACAGGTGTAAGTGGAAGAGTTCATCAACTAGACCAAGGTCAGCATTGTTTGGATATTCTTGCATCAACATTTCAACACCATTGTGAATGTGTTCCTTAGTTGCTTGCATGTTCACTAAAAATTAAAAAATTGCCAGCTACATTCCCATACACTGTTGCTCTTCTACCTAGGTTGGGGTCAAGAGCATTTATGACAGGGATAAATGAATTTACCCTAAACTAGTTTCTTGGGAAAAACCATAGAAAGGCTTTGGGTGCTGTCCTATCACTGCTCTGGGTTGTTTTGATCTTGGTTTTATTTTGGTTTGTTTTTTTGTACTCTGTCTTCTATTAACAGTTCTGTACAGTTCTGCCAGAACAGTTCTGCCTTCTTTTAACAGTTCTGTACTCTACATTCAGAATATAGAGAACATGCCTGCTGTTGAATTTCATCAATATTAACTGGAATATTTGGTATGAACTTCAATAATAAGATGTAAATATTTGCACAAGTGTTCAATGAAATTTGTGAACTTTGGAGCACCTTGCTAACTTTATGAACGTACTCTAGCAAATGTATCCAAAGGTAAAACATGAAAAGGAATTCAAATTCGTCCATTTTCTGCAGAAGAATTTCAGCCTGTTGTCTATCTCCTTATTTGGTTTCATCATAATAAATATGACTGAGGGCTTCATCAATGTTAGCATAACTTACACTAATAGCTGCAATAGCTTTGGTGTGAGCCTTCTATCTTGTGTCTGACAAATGTTTAAGAACATTTGACTCAGGAGACAAGAACATTTTTAGCACTGCCCATCTTTTTGTAGAAAAACCAATAAAGGGGTATTTTTTTTGAGAAAAACCAATGAAGCTCATTTATTGCACCAAAAATTGCACTGCATCCAGGCACGAGTCAACTGTGGTTTGTCCAGCACATGGAATAAACTTTGCAATCTTGTTACTTTCCAGAATGTTGAACGCCACTATAAACTTTCCAGCCATATTGGCTGCATTGTCATATGATTGTCCTCTACATTTACTGAAACCTATTTCAAGTTCACTGAAGTGGTTCACTGTCATCTCGGCCATATTTTCACTGGCGTGATCTTTCAGTTCAAAAATGCTCAGAAAGTGTTCACTAGGAAAAACATATCTGACAATGTTGACCAGTAAGTTGACCAACATGGAAAGCATCAGGGGTTGAATTGACTGATAAAATAACCTACCTGTTTGATGTCACTCAGTATTGCTTCTCAGACTTTATTAGTCACCAACTGGATGACCTCTGCACACACGTTTTTAGATAAGTGCAACGGCTGACCAGATTTATGTGAACACACAGGAAGGTATCGAATTTGGCAAGTAATTCAAGCAATCCAAGAAAGTTACCATTGTTTGTTGAACCAAATATTTCATCATGTCCCCTAAATGCTAAGCCATGTTCTGCCAAAAGGGAAATCACTGAAGGAGCTACCTCCAATAACCATGCTCTGCTTTGATTTGTCCTTCTAGTTTTGATGTAAGCATTTGGTCACACTTTGGTTTAGTATATTAGCATAGAATTCATATATTTTCAGAGTTTCCATGAGTTTGAACAAGTGTGATGCTAATCATCAAATCCAGTAGAAGCTAAAATGGCAGTTGTGGAAGTTCAGCTAGAAAAAAGTTTGCACACAAAACAATAGACATTTCCTTCTGTAGAAGACTACACTAGCCATTCTCAAGGGTAGGTTTCTCCATTTACTTTGTTGGAATGGAATGAATAATATTGTCACTTTCATTTAATAGCATCACTTTCATACCACTTACTCATTATTTTCACAAGAAGTCAAAATTAAATGCTATTGTGATTCACAGTGATATAAAAGAATCCTCACTTGTTCTCAAAATGCAGGCTATAAGAATAAATAGTTATCTGAACAATGGTATTCTTGTCTGCAGATGGTTCAACTAGGACTTAGATTCATGCCTGGTGTGCCAATAATCACACCAGAGGTGTGACTAGATATCTGCACAAATATCCAGTTCCTGCCAGTTTTACCCAGTCAAGGCTGGGCATAGCAGGCCAGGCCGCTTTTGTTACTACACAAATTATTAACTCCTGTAACATGACAAATATCAAGCAAACATGGTTGTGCCCTTTTCAGATGTGGCTTCCTCTGCTTTGTGCCCACAACAGCATTGTTCCATAGCTGACTTTTTCATTTGATTCCGAGTAGCTTTAAAGCCTCCACAAACTTTACTAAAGGGTAAGTTTGCTCTTCTTAATCAGTCGTAGACTCATACATCACATATTTAATGTAAGCAAGCAACTGGGCTTGGATAGTAAAATCAAGGATTCAAGGACAAGTGCATTCAGCACTCCCATCGATGTGTTCCTGAATTTTGGAACCTAGGTACACCCCTGATTTTTATCATTACAAATGGAATAAAATGTATAGTAATTTTTAAACTTGTGGCGGGGCAGGGAGCTGTGGGGGGGTCAGATTGTGAGGCCCTGGGCTACAGTCTGCTCACCCCATATGTAAATCTGGCTTTCCCCTTACCCACCAATTTTCCCTTTACCATGGATCATTTGGTCATTTCCTAGATTCTATACTGCTTCCTATTGATTCTTTGTATTCTCCCATCATTTTAAAGTTTATTTGATTTTAATTGTGATTTTATTGTGAATTGCTGGATGCTGTGCCATTTTTATCTGTGTGTGACATTAGTAACGGGATGGTCTATAAAATGGTCTATAAAAGCTTTAAATACATACATACATACATACATACATACATACATACATATTGACATACCTCCTCTAAGACCTACTTACTAGCAAAGAGTGTTAAGCTAAAACATCCTGGTATGTCTTCTTTCCCCAGCCCTTTTCCCATTGCTCCCATCAGTGGAATGCAGTCCCCAAAAACCAGGGATGGAGAACAAGAGAAGATCATGCTTACCTACAGTATATCACACAAGTGAGTACACCCCTCACATTTTGTAAATATTTTATTATATCTTTTCACGTGACAACCCTGAAGAAATGACACTTTGCTACAGTGTAAAGTAGTGAGTATACAGCTTGTATAACAGTGTAAATTTGCTGTCCCCTCAAAATAATTCAACACACATCCATTAATGTCTAAACTGGTGGCAACAAAAGTGAGTACGCCCCTAAGTGAAACTGTCCAAATTGGGCATTATTAGCCATTTTCCCTCCCCGGTGTCATGTGACTCATTAGTGTTACAAGGTCTCAGGTGTGAATGGGGAGCAGGTGTGTTAAATTTGGTGTTATCGCTCTCACTCTGTCATACTGGTCACTGGAAGTTCAACATGGCACCTCATGGCAAAGAATTCTCTGAGGATCTGAAAAAAAGAATTGTTGCTCTACATAAAGATGGCCTAGACTATAGGAAGATTGCCAAGACCCTGAAACTGAGGTGCAGCATGGTGGCCAAGACCATACAGCAGTTTAACAGCACAGGTTCCACTCAGAACAGGCCTCGCCATGGTCATTCAAAGTGCACGTGCTCAGCGTCATATTGAGGTTGGCTTTGGGAAATAGACGTATGAGTGCTGCCAGCATTGCTGCAGAGGTTGAAGGGGTGGTGGGTCAGCCTGTCAGTGCTCAGACCATACACCGCACACTGCATCAAATCTGCAGGGCTGTCGTCCCAGAGGGAAGCCTCTTCTAAAGATGATGCACAAGAAAGCCTGCAAACAGTTTACTGAAGACAAGCAGACTAAGAACATGGATTTGTGGAACCATGTCCTGTGGTCTGCTGAGACCAAGATAAACTTATTTGGTTCAGGTGGTGTCAAGCATGTGTGGCGACAACCAGGTGAGGAGTACAAAGACAAGTGTGTCTTGCCTACAGTCAAGCATGGTGGTGGGAGTGTCATGGTCTGGGGCTGCATGAGTGCTGCCGGCACTGGGGAGCTACAGTTCATTGAGGGAACCATGAATGCCAACATGTACTGTGACATACTGAAGCAGAGCATGATCCCCTCCCTTCAGAGACTGGGCCGCAGGGCAGTATTCCAACATGATAATGACCCCAATCACACCTCCAAGATGACCACTGCCTTGCTAAAGAAGCTGAGGGTAAAGGTGATGGACTGGCCAAGCATGTCTCCAGACCTAAACCCTATCGAGCATCTGTGGGGCATCCTGAAATGGAATGTGGAGGAGCGCAAGGTCTCTAACATTCACCAGCTCCATGATGTCATCATGGAGGAGTGGAAGAGGACTCCAGTGGCAACCTGTGAAGCTCTGGTGAACTCCATGCCCAAGAGGGTTAAGGCAATGCTGGAAAATAATGGTGGCCACACAAAATATTGACACTTGGGGCCCAATTTGGACAGTTTCACTTAGGGGTGTACTCACTTTTGTTGCCAGCGGTTTAGACATTAATGGCCGTGTGTTGAGTTATTTTGAGGGGACAGCACATTTACACTGTTATACAAGCTGTATACTCACTACTTTAAACTGTAGCAAAGTGTCATTTCTTCAGGGTTGTCACATGAAAAGATATAATAAAATATTTACAAAATGTGAGGGGTGTACTCATTTGTGTGATATACTGTAAGTTCTCTGAATTTTACTTTCAAGCTTGGGTTCATATTTGCGTTTGTGACCTGCTTTTTAGTTCCTTCACCAAAAAATGTGTGAATTTCTGAGCATGGTTTTCAAAAATGTGCATTTTCTCCCCCATCAGCTAAAATATAAAACACATTTCAAAGTGTGTTTTTACTTGAAAAATGCATTTTAATATGATCAAAAGTTCAGAAATATGCAATCATTTGTTGAAGAATGTTTGCATTTGCAGTTATGAAATGCAAACATTTCATAGCTGTGTTAGATAAAATACAGCCTAGCAACAATCAGGATAAAGTGAGAACAATCCATATGTAATGCAACACATAAAATGACTAGGTAGGCTGGGCTAGTCTACTTGTTGACCATATAAGGAAGACCACTTTGGATAGATTTACAACTAGAAGGTAGTAACTGAGCTGATAGCCAAGTTATAAAAGTTTATTGAACTGCGCCACAAAGGTGTGAAGACCACTTTGTTTTTAAGGCAGCGGTTCATCACCCTTCAGCTGAAGTCTGCCAATAAAAACTAGCTTTGAGCCTACATTGTTTCTTTGCTTTCCTCTTGAAATGACTAAATTGGTGTAAGTCCTCTCAGGAGACAAATCATAGGGTGTAATTTACCCAACAGTTGGATTATTTGTGAACTGAAAGAAAAGTCTCATACATCCCTACCAAAGACTTCTATGAAGCGGAAATTAATTGTCAGGCCAAGAGAAGTTCCTCCCTTAAGCTAGGTTGTCTAGGAAGAGGGATGAATGTAGAGTCCATGGAACAAAGAAAAATCTTTGTTCATATGCAGTTCATATGGTTGGTGAGCAAGTATCATGTCCATCGAGTGAAACTATTTGGACTTAATAAGTTCATTAACAACATACAATACTTCAGTGCATTGGCTAGATTCAGTTTCGAAAGCTCATTTGACAAATTCCGCTTTCGTATCCATATCTAGCAGTCCTCTCTTGCAAAACATTAGTGAATTCATTTCCCCATACCCCAAAGGTTATCATGTTAGTAGCATTGTCTAAGATCTTCCTGGAAGACTTAACATTTAATTAGGGATTTGTTTTGTATTAATGCTTATCAGAGACCATGTTTCATTTTAAAGTAACTCTAAAACTTTAATTAGTTGAGACTTGCAAATATTCAAAATTAGCAACAGCCAAAAACAAATTCATTGCAAGCTAATAATATATCTTTTGTAAGTTGCTGACAGTGGTTCATCATTCATCTTAAACTTAAAAGCACCTCAAATGTTGTTTTTCTGTACCTGTTCAAGAAAGGAAAATTTCTAGTCATCCATCTTTGGTGGTATGCCTTTCAGTGTAGCTGTTCGTTACATATGCAGACAGCCAACACCATTATTTCTGTTTTTGACAGGTTGAAAACGATGCTTAGACAGACTTTTCAATCATTTTGGACCAATGTATGTAAAAGTCAAGAAATATTCTGGAGCATAAAACAACCATTTGATCGGAGAGGGTTTATCCATCTTTACATATTCATAGCTTCTTCTAGACAGACAAAATTGTCTATGATCTAATTAACAAAAGCACCAATGCAGCCAATGGAAAGTGAGAGGGGAGGGCAACATGCATCCCTTAGATTAAATTTATGCAGCCCTCAGCCGAATTTTAAAATTCCTTTTCCTGTGATCAGTTCGCACTTTTGGTAGGAGCAATCTGTCCCTTCTCTTGCAGTCAAAAAAGAAGAAGAAAGAATTGAAAGAGAAATTTTAGAAATGTAGCTCATGCACTTTGGATCCAGGTTGCCAACATTTGCTCCCATAAGAAAAAATATCCCACACCTGACTTAAACTGATTCATTTCAATTTATCTTTTGGATATGGCTCAATGGTGGAAGATGTGCTTTGCATGGCTAAGACTGGCTCAAAAGAGCTGATGTCTCATGCAAAAGGTTTAGGAAAGCCTTGTACTAGAGAACAGCTGCCAATCAGAAATTCCCATAATGGGCTGGATAGCACAATGGCAGAATTCTGTGTAAGATAGCATCATATTTTCATGTATTTTATGATGCTTTTAATTGTATCAGTAAGTTCAGTGTAGTTTACAAGTGCAAGTGAAGCAATGTGATTTAAGCAATGCCATTGTGTGCAGCATTGCCGCCTTTGCCACTAAAGTTTTGGAACTACAGACACTTGTGAAAAATATACCCTTAATGGTGCATGGTTTTGCAACTCCTAGTGCCTTCATTGTTGCCAAGATAGACAGGAAATTAGAACACAGAATTAAATGTGGGGAACAGGACACAGGCATTCATTCTCTGAGTATCATAATCACTGTGCTTAACACAGTTTGTATTAGCAAAAGTGTCTAGTATGCTGTATTCTCTACAAACTATTTGTATAGCCTGTTAAGCAATGATGTGCATTTTATTTTTATACTTAGTCTTTTATAAACATTTGGCCACATAATAAAACTGTGCACAGGAGATCAAAGCAAAAAGTTTATTGTATCTGGCACTAAAAGATTGCATTAGCGTGAAATTATGTACGTAATTATTGAGCCACAACTTATATTGTGGCATGGATAAAAATGAACACAGCAGTCTTATCAACAAAAGAGAGAGAAGCAATAACAAGAGAATTGCTGGTTTTCATTCTACTGATGAAACAGGGATATCAAATGGTACTGTTCTGGTTGTTTATTCAAACCAAAAAGTGGTTTTGTGTAGAGAAAATGAACATTTAGTGTAAGAAGTAGTTTTTTAATTATTTAAAAAATGACTTGGACTTTAACATATAGTTAGGCAATGTGGTTTTTTTAAAATGCGAAATTATACAATTATAGCTGGTGACATTGATTCCTTTGTCATAAAAGTAATTCTGAGGATCAACATTGGTGATAACCTATATATACTATAATCATAAGAATTTTTAATCCTGAGTAGCTTTCATTTGAATAAATAGAGCTAAAATACATTGAATTGTATATGAAAATTTAATTCAAGAAACAAAGTACAGATGATCAGGATAATGATTCATTTTACTATGAATGATCTTATGTTTGCTCCACTTTTGCATTCCATGGTCCCATTACATACATGATTTAATTTCCTTTTCAAGGAGGTCACTAGACTAACATTTGCAGGCATTCTGGCCTTATTAATTCCCTTCTGCACAACCTGCAATCTTTGCAACAATATGTATCATTTACCAGTTAGATCCCTGACTGGGAGAGGAAAAAAGCTAGATATCTGGGATTATCACCTCCAGGGCCATAGACAGAGATATGACCTCAGAGGTGAAAATCCTCACTTAATTTTTCACCCCAGCTCAGTTCCAGATGTTTGCAGAAGCTCCTCTTCTGAGGTCATGGGGCTGGGGGGGGGGGGGCTGAAATGAGGAAAAAACAGGATCTACTGTACCTGTGGCCTCTACACCCCCACCAGCATGACTACTATAGATGGGGCCCAAAGGTCATCTAGTGGAAAAAATACAGAACAATGAGAGAGGAACAAAATTTTCTCCTTCCACTGAGCTGGCAAAAGCCTGACAGTGTATAGGAATCTTGGAGGTCTCCAGGACTGGAGGCTTCTGTCCATCAGCCAGACAAAATGCAAAGGGAAGCTCAGGAAACTGTGAAACAGCCCAAGAATTGCGTTCCCTCTCATGTTCACGTTCAAGTTTATGAATGGGACTTGTTTTCATGATTTGCAAACATGAATGCAATTCATGCAGAACCCTATGTCTTCCTGCTTTTGTAGTAAGACTAGTCTTGAAAATAGATCTTGGTGTGAGAGCATGTTGACTCCACCAAATCTGTCCCTGAAAGAGTGGAAGAGAACTGTGCTACTCTTCTGTTTAGAGGAGAAATTTGCTATCAGAGCTCAATGTTCCACACGTGGTTGGACTGGGATCAATTTGCACCTGGATATAGCCTCTTTCAGACAGAGCAAGAGAACCTTGATATCAACATTGTTCTTTCATATATGTGTTACTTTCCTGCTGCTTATTCCCACTTACAGCATGATTATCTACAGATTATTAGCATTAGTTCACACCATAGTTAGTACATTTGCAGCATTGCTGTAATAAACCTTCATTTGTATGCTATGTGTATAATAATGCTTTTAATATTCTAGATCCTAATGCTTTCATTTAGCAGCATGGTTCTTCATTATAAGTAATTGCTCTAATAGTGATCCTAACACAGACATTATACAGATGGCACATGCACACACCTGTTATATTTGGCATTAGTGCAACAGGCATTTTCAAGTTATTCATCTGAATGAAAACATCTAAGCTTTTTTGCAGGTCTTTCCATGGTAGACAAAGCTGCACATATGCAGCCAAACATGTGCTCCTTTCCTGGGTTCCAGCCCCATCATCCCTGGCAGGAAAATAAATTGACAGAATCATTACACGGGCAGTGTTTAGCATACACTTGAAGGTTGGGATGCATGCCTTTTTAAAATAGATTTCCTCAATTCACACCTCCTAAATCTAGCCATGGGTCCAATTATGCATTCAGAAATCCACACATTTCTGAGCTTATAGTGCATTCTGCAAAACAAAACAAAACAGGAACTGAAAAACATGCACAAAGGAAAAGTGTATATTTCCAACATTCGTACAAACTTTATTTGATGGGTGGACATGTCCAAGCTCAGAAAAATTAAAAGTATTCACAAAAATGCATATGTATAGATTTAAAAAACATGGCACATATTTGCAGATATAACAAGGAATGAACATGATCACAAAAATCTGACTGTCTGGGTAAAAATGAGGTTTACAGATCCATCCTTAGTTATGGCAGAAGGGAGAGAGGTGTCATGGGTTCTCCCATCTTTGAAGGAGTTAACTCTGCCTTCTGCCACCAAATCTGGCTCCCAAAGGAATCTGATCCACCACCATCTGCCCAGGAATGTGCTGGCAGTTGAATGTAAGAAACGTGCAAGAAAAATTAAGATGGAGGGCCACTTACGGTGATCTGTGCTTAACTCACTTCTGCTCACAAGAAATCAGAGCTGTTCACACACCTATCCAAAGTCCCCTGGTCAAATTATAAACCACTCTGGCTAGAAACTTGCATAACCTAAGTAGTGGTCTCAACCTTTTTGGATTGATGGTCATATTTAGGATTTTAAGAGTCTTGTGGCTATTCTCATTAAATAGTTCTTGTATTTGTGGTGAGAGACTAGTCACATGACCAAGAACCTAAGTGTAAGACCGAGGTATGGGCTGAGCTCCATACCAAAAGCTCCCAAGACACTGTTTCAAACCCACATACAGATGACCTGGAGGATATACTTAATTTTGCAGCATGCTAGCCTCTGCTATTTTTTAATTTAAAAAAAGGAAGGAATCAAATAAAAATCAGGAGGAGCAGTAAACCTGAAAGGCATCACAGGAGATGCCTGTGGGCACGTTAGCACCCATGGGTATCATGCTGAAGACCTATTGAAATTATAGGCATCTAGAAATTATAGATAGCATTGGCATGCACCTGTGTGTGTGTGTGTGTGTGTGTGTGTGTGTGAGCACATGTGAGCCTGCATGTATTATATTAACAATTTGTCTCCCTATGTAATTTCAGGAGCAAACACAATGTGGATTTTTTTTGTTATATAACCTAATAGTCCTGTGACCCATTATGTCATTGCATTAGGTCCCATGAAATTATTGTTGGTGAGTGTCAGTCATGAGCCAAATTCATCCTGAAAGCAATTCTAGTGAGGTTAAAGAATGAATGATAGATGAATCACAGCAGTAAATCTTAAAAGTCACCTGTACCTTGAGGACAGTCAAATTGTACTTTGAAGATCTATTCTGTAGTTATACAGATTGAGTGAGGATCCTCTTTCAAAGTGAACCTCATTACTTGTTGATATTTGCCTCATCCAGTTGTAAAGAGAAACAAAGGACTATGTCACAGTGTTCATTTTGGTGATAAATATTTCTCAGTTGAAGATAGGTTGTGTCTTACATGCATTGACTGTCAAAATAAATTACACAAATTTAGAATATACAGAATATCAGACTGAGAGAAAATACATGAGGTTAGAGGGCATACTTACATCTAATGCTTAAATTAATTTATAAGGAAATAATTCCATAATGCTACTTGAAAATGTACATCACCTTGAACCATTGTTTCCTTTATCTCTATAATTTCTACCAAAGTACAAATTCTTTACCTCAAACTAGGTCAGATCTAATGTTTTGTTGTTGTTTTTTCCTGCATTGTAAAGGATAACATGGAGGGAAAACATGCTGGTGGGAGATGGAATTTAGCGCTTTCCACTCAACCATCTTTTCTATCTAAATGGCTCCACATACAAAATTCCTATGGATGGAAAACTATTTGGCAAAATAAACATCACTATTTTAAGATATGCAGATGATACCATACCACTGACAGAAAGCAGCAATGGTTTAACATGAGTCCTGATAAAAGTGAAAGAAGAAAGCACAAAAGCAGCTGAATATTAGAAAAACATAGAAACACAGGAAAAAAGTGAGTCAGAAGGGGCCTTTCAGGCCATCTGGTCTGATTAAGAAAACAAAAATCATGTTCACAAAAAGTAACATAAATTTACTGCTTATTTATTTTATTTATTTAAAACATTTGTATGCCACCCAATTGTGCCACAGCACCTCTGGGAGGCTCACAACACAAGATAAAAGGACAATAAAACATATATAATATGTGATGGTTTTTATTATGTTATAAACAATAAAATAAAATTGTGAAGAAAAGGAAATTGTGAAAGATTTCATATACCTCAGCTCAATCATCAATTCAAAGGAAGACTGCAACCAAGACATTTAAAGAAATCTGAGACTTGGAAGGGTATCAGTGAAAAAGCTAGAAAAAATCCTCACGTATAGGGATGTTTTACTGGAGGCCAAGGACAAGAACATCCAGACTATTGTATTTCCATTCACAATTTATGGGTATGCAAGCTGGATAGTGAAGAAAGTTGATAAGAAGAAAATTGATGAGCTTGAAACATGGTTCCAGAGGAAAGCTTTCAAAGACTCAGGACTGACAGAAAAGCAAAATTAAAATGTCCAAGATCAAATCAAGCCAGCTTTCCCTAGAAGCAAAAATTACAAAACAGTGGCTGTCACACTTGGACAAAACATGAGAAGGTAAGACTGACTCCAGAAGGCATGTTTCATGTTAGGGAAATTTGAAGGCAGAAAACAAAAGAGAAGACCAGATATGAGATGGATTGGACTTGGAAGAACTGAACAGAGTTGTCACAGGACATTTTGGAGGGCTGGAGGGCTTTCATTCATAGGTTCTCCATAAGGTGGAAATGATTTGATGACACAGAATACACACACACATCCTTCCCATGCATTTCTAATAACTTGGGACTGCGTATTGATTGGGGAAATGAGCTTAAAATGAGCCATGCTGGTTCAGACCAATGTCTTATCTAATCCAACATTCTTTTTCTCACAACGACCAACCAGATGCCCATGGGAAGCTCTTGAGAAGTACACAAGAGCAAGCCATAGCTCTTTCACACTCATCGTTCTTCTTGTTGTTGTTAGTCGTGAAGTCATGTCTGGCCCATCCCAACCCTATGGACAACATTCTTCCAGGCCTTCCTGTCCTCCACCTTCCCCCGGAGTCCACCTAAGCTCACACCGACTGCTTCAGTGACTCCATCCAGCCACCTCATTCTTTGCCATCCCCTTCTTCTTTTCCCATTTATTGTTCCAAGCATTAGACTCTTCTCCAGGGTGACCTTCCTTCTCATTAGGTGGCCAAAGTATTTGAGTTTCATTTTCAGGATGTGGCCTTCTAAAGAGCAGTCAGGGTTGATCTCATCTAGGACTGACAGGTTTGATCATTTTGTTGTCCAAGGGACTCACAGGAGTCTCCACCAACACCACAATTCAAAGGTCTCAATCCTTTTGCGCTCAGCCTTCCTTATGGTCCAGCTTTTACTACCATACATTGCAACTGGGAAAACCATAGCCTTGACTATACAGACTTTTGTTGGCAGGGTGATGTCTCCGCTTTTTAGGATGCTGTCTAGATTTGCCATAGCTTTCCTCCCAAGGAACAAGCATCTTTTAATTTCTTGGCTGCAGCCCCCATCTGCAGTGATCTTGCAGCCCAGGAAAATAAAATCTTCACTACCTCCATTTCTTCCCCATCTATTTGCCAGAAAGTGAGAAGACCGGATGCCATGATCTTAGTTTTCTTAATGTTGCATTTCAAGCCAACTTTTGTACTCTCCTCCTTCACCTGCATCAAGAGGCTCTTTAGTTCCTCTTCACTTTCTGCCATGAGAGTGGTATTATCTGCATATCTGAGGTTGTTGATATTTCTCCTGGCAAGCTCAATTCCAACTTGGGATTCATCTAGGCCTGCCTTTCTCATGATGTGCTCTGCATACAAGTTAAACAGGCAGGGTGACAGTACACAGCCTTGCCGAACTCCTTTTTCAATTTTGAACCAATCAGTGGTTCCATGCCCAGTTCTCACTGTTGCTTCTTGACACGCATATAGGTTTCTTAAGAGACATACAAGATGGTGTGGTACTCCCGTCTCTTTAAGAACTTGCCACAATTGGTTGTGATCCACACAATCAAAGGCTTTAGCATAGTCAATGAAGCAGAAGGAGGTGTTTTTCTGGAACTCCCTAGCTTTCTCCATGATCCAACATATGTTGGCAATTTGAACTCTAGTTCCTCTTCGAAATCCTACCTGTACTTCTGGTAGTTCTCGGTCCACATACTGCTGGAGCCTAGCTTGTAGGGTTTTGAGCATAACTTTGCTAGCATGTGAAATGAGTGCAATGGTGCGGTCATTTGAACATTCTTTGGCATTGCCCTTCTTTGGGATCGGAATGTAAACTGACCTTTTTCCAATTCTGTGGCCACTGTTGAGTTTTCCAAATTTGCTGGCATATTGAGTGTAGCACTTTTACTGCATCTTCTTTTAGGATTTTGAATAGCTCAGCTGGAATGCTGTCATCTCCACTAGATTTGTTGTTGCTCAGACTTCCTAAGGCCCATTTGACTTCACATTTCAGGATGTTTGACTTGAGGTCAGTGACCACCTCATCATGATTATCAAGAACGTTAAGCTCTTTCTTGTATAATTCTTCTGTGTAATCTTGCCACCTCTTCTTAATCTCTTCTGCCTCTGATAGGTCCCTGCCATTTTGGTCCTTTATCATGTCCATCTTTCCATGAAACCTTTCCCTGCATATCTCCAATTTTCTTGAAGAGATCTCTGGTCCTCTCTATTCTATTGTTTTCTTCGATTTCTTTGCACTGTTCATTTAAGAAGGCATTTACATCTCTTCTAGCTATTCTCTGGAATTCTGCATTCAATTGTTTGTATCTTTCTCTTTCTCCCTTGCCTTTCGCTTCCCTTCTTTCCTCTGCTATTTGTAAAGCTTCCTCATACAGCCATTTTGCTTTCTTGCATTTCTTTTTCTTTGGGATGGTTTTAGTTGCTGCCTCTTGTACAATGTTGCGAACCTCTGTCCATAGTTCTTCAGGCACTCTGTCTATCAGATCTAATTCCTTAAATTTGTTTGTCACCTCTACTGTATATTCATCAGGCATATGATTTAGGTCATACCTGAGTGGCCTAATGCTTTTCCCTACTTTCTTCAATTTAAGCCTAAATTTTGCAACCAGAAGCTTATAATCTGAGCCACAGTCAGCTCCTGGTCTAGTTTTTACTGACTGTATAGAGCTTCTCCAGCTTTGGCTGCAGAGCACATAGTCAATCTGATTTCTGTGTTGACCGTCTGTGTAGAGTCATCTCTTGCATTGTTGGAAAAGAATATTTGCTATGACCATCGAATTCTCTTGACAAAATTCTACCAGCCTGTGCCCTGCTTCATTTTGTACTCCAAGGCGAAACTTGCCTGTTATCCCAGTTATCTTTTGGCTTCCTCCTTTAGCATTCCAATCCCCCAGGATAATAAGGACATCATTTTTTGGAGTTAATTCTAGAAGGTGTTGTAGGCCTTCACAGAACCGGTCAACTTCAGCCTCTTCAGCACCAGTGGTTGGGGCATAGACTTGGACTAGTGTGATGTTGAATGGTTTGCCTTGGATTCAAACTGAGATCATTCTGTCATTTTGGAGACTGTATCCCAGTACTGCTTTTCCTACTCTTTTATTGACTATGAACACTACTCCATTTCTTCTGAGGGATTCTTGCCCGCAGTGGTATACCTGATGGTCATCTGAATTAAATTCACCCATTCCTGTCCATTTTATTTTACTGATTCCTAAGATGTCGATGTTCAGTCTTGTCATCTCTTGTTTCACTGCATCCAGCTTGCCTTGATTCATGGATCTTACATTCCAGGTTCCTATGGAATATAGATCTTTGCAGCATCGGACTTTCCTTTCACCACCAGATTCATCTGCAACTGAGTTTCATTTCGGCTTTGACCCAGTCGCTTCATTCTTTCTGGTGCTACTAGTACTAGCCCTCCACTCTTCCCCAGTAGCATATTGGACACCTTCCAACCTGAGATACTCATCTTCTGGCATCATATCTCTTTGCCTTTTGGTACTGTCCATGGGGTTTTCATGGCAAAGATACTGGAGTGGGTTGCCATTTCCTTCTCCAGTGGATCATGTTTTGTAAGAGCTCTCTGCTATGACCTGTCCATCTTGGGTGGCCCTGCACAGCATAGCTCATAGCTTCATTGAGCTACGCAAGCCCCTTCGCCACGATAAGACAGTGATCCATGAATCGTTCTTCCACTCTTCTGCTCAGCCCGAAATATCGGTTATTTTTCAGGAAAAGCTTCTGATTAGATTGTTTGTTTATATATGTGTACTGATATTCCTAAGCATCACAAGCATCACAACTGAAACCATTAGCCATATTTATTTAAATGTCTTATCCATTGCAGCTGCTCATGATAACTCTACATCTGTGAGCATCTCATATCTGTGACCATTACTTTGCAAATAATAAAGATTCAACCTGTGTTGGCTGGGAATGTACTCTGAAACTTAGTTGGCCAGGTTTTGGAGTCATGTTTTGTGAACATGTTTTCATGAGTGCTTTTATTCCATTTCATTTGTTTTTCTTTCTTTGGTTTTGCCAGGATGTGATATCTTGGTTTGTCAACTAACTTTGGTTAGAACAAACTACAGTGAGTTGTTTGAATGTATATGCATTGGGAAATTCTAATAGACATGTATCTTTCCTCCTCTGAAAGGAGTTTATATGCTTGAGGCTTGTTCATGATTAAACCTGATGTTTGGATCTACAAATCTCACTACCTTCCACCATTGGCTTTCTTGGCTAGGGCTGATGTGAGTTCTGAGACAAAACACTTGGAGAACTGAAAAGTGCATAGTCCCTAAATAATGATTCACTATTTCGAGAATCATCTTGCCTGAGTCTTCATGTTTCTCCGTCGCCAGTAATAATTTTTATGCATGTTTCATAACCTGTGGCCAAGTTAAAGCCACCATGAACAATCACTCTGTGAACAATTAACACCAGTTTAAGCCATCTTGTGCTCGCTCATTGTAACAGTGTTTCAAATGTGATTTAAAAAAAAGACTCTTCAGGATGACTATTATCAAGGCTGAAATACTTAAGCTAAATAATTAATGTTGTTTATTAAATGTTATCCATATTATTTTAATTCACTTGTCTTTAATATTACAGTATTTTACAGAAATGTTTTTTAATTGAATGTTATAAACAAGTCAGCATGGGTTTCAAATTGGGGGTGGTGTGTGTGTATTTGTGTGTAGCAGGAAAAGTTTCCACCTATTAATATTTTCTCTTTAATTCACTGAAATTATATCTTAAGATACTGAAAAATGCTTCCAATGGAATCTGTATGCGTATTACACAGCGTGTTCTCTTGAAATGGTGCTGCTTTAATATTTGCCTGAAAATTAGGTGGTGGTGGGTGGGGAGATTTTGAGCGCGAAAAACACATTTGAATATATATTATTTAACCCTTACAGCACCATTTTGTCATCTTCAGGAGAATATACTGTTCAGGCCCACCAGAACAATGGCAAGGGTAAACAGCTTTGTTCTCACTGCGAAGGCATGCCTTCCTCAATTATTCTATAGATTCTATAGCATGTCTTTGCAGTGAGAACAAAGCTGTTTACCTTTCCATAACAGATTTGTTCCTAGGCAAGAGGGGTAAGACTGGATGCATCTTGATCAGCTCTGCAACGGTGGGAGAAGGGAACTGGATGGCACCCCTGCCTAGAGGCATGGTCTTTCATACTCATCATTGGTGGGCCGGGGTGTGGGGGAATTCACACTGCTCACTCAGGCACTTTTGGAGGCCCACAGGAGTACTTGCGGCCTATTCAGAGAACCAGGAAGCCAGAAGAGGAGAGTATGAGCTTTCCTTTACTTGTTTATTGATAGTCTGCATCCATATTTCAGTGTTGTACTCAATAAACTGTATATCATCCTTGACACAGGTGGCTATGTTCCTTGCCTAAGAATCCGCAAACTTAAGGTAATGTGCCTTGGCTGGATCAGGCCTCCAGGGCTCTAAGGAATGGTGCTTTTGATGATTTAATTATTCCTCTTAGTAAGGTTTTGTACATAAAATAACCACAGGAAAAGAGGCAATCATCTAAACAGCTCTTGAAACTTGTTAAGTGTAATGAGAGGATGGTCAAGAGGAATCAAACTGACAAAGAGATGGAGATGTGTGGAATTGCAAAAGTGATACTGTGCTGTGGTAGAGATAATGTTAATGAAATGCTAACATGGAATTCCTGTCTCAATGGGATTAGGCAAATATATAGAAAATGGAGAAAACACAGGTTTAGTAAATAGTCCAAAGAATAATGAGATTAACCCAAGGAGACCCTAAACATCCAAGTTTCATCAAGATTAGTTTAAAAAAATCTAACTTAACATTAAAGTGTCTGACTAGGAAAATAACACAATGAAAACAATAGCAATGAGGTAATGTCACCCAAGGAGTTTTCCTTATCTGAATGACCACTGCTTTCTCCATAAAGAAGAGTTGTAAGTCAAAAAATATAATAATAATAATTTTCAACATGGCAGAGAGCTGATGGCTGACAGTTTTCAATTCATGACTTGGAGCTCACAACTCAGGACTTACCAGCAATGACAGCATCCAAGCAACAAATAGATTCATACTTCATTGAGGGGGAGCTTCAGGACAGTATATGAGTTCATTTTTCCCTCTTATAGGCTGGGCTTCCTGTCCTCAGGCTGTTCTCTCTCAATATGTTATGCAGGGCATTTGGTCTTTGTTCTTTTAAGAAGTGCAAATGTACACACTTTATATTTTGCTGCTTTGCAATCTAACTTGTACATTTAAGCTACAGTTTATGTTTAGTTTTTATGTTATACAAGTACTTTTTATGTTCTAAGTGTGGCTAAGCATGTATCAATATATATAAAAGATAAAACACACAGAGAGATGCCAAATGCACATTAGATTCAAGCTAAAGATCCTGTGTTTCTCAAGGAAGTGTGGAATTAGGGTACATAGCATATGCAAGAGCTGAAACCTGAACAATCCATAGTGTAGCATGGTCTGAACAGAGAACATCTTTTGCATAACTCACTCTCACCAGATGAGGTAAGGTAAGGAAGGAAGGTCAGTAAGCCACCCCATATGGCTTTAACCTTTGCTAACAGAAATCAGAGGGCAGGGTAGGTAAAAAGGAGGCATTCTGGAGGTGTTCCAGGGGCCAACTTGCCTCCAGATTGGTGGGAAAACTACATCTAGAGATGACATAGTTAATTTCCCTCCCATTGAGAGAAATTGAGAGGGAAACACTAGAAATGGTCAGAAGAAGCCGGAAAGGTAAGGAAAATCCATCTGTCATACATTCCTCTGTGGGATTGTACAAGCAGGAATTTTTCCTCACCACTTCTCACTCCTCATTTCATTTGACTGCTTTATCCAGCTGTAACCGTGTATATTTCTTGAATAATTATGAATTAGAGAGCATGCTCAGTGGAGAACTGAAGTGTGGGACACTCATAAGGAAAGTACAGCTCCACCCTCTGTGTAGTTAGGAGATAGTGGCTAATGAGGAAGTTCTCTCTAGCTAATTTCTTTCCATCAGGTCCTGAGCCCCAGCCACAGGTTAATTGGACTCTTCTTGATATCAACAATTAATGTGCTGATGATCTGAAATATAAAAGTTTGTTCTGGCTATGTTCCTTTTGTGTTCTACACAGACTTTCCATTCTGTGATTAAATGACCGGCAACCATTTTCTCAAGAAGACTGAAGGAAGCAAAGATCTAAGCTTTCTCTGTATAGCAGTAAGATAAAGCAGCACAGTTGCAAGAAAAAATGAGAGCTGTGAAGAGAAGAATACTTAACATTTGGTTTTAGACTTACCAAGTACTGCAGTGGTACTTAAATTGGATGGTACTTAAATGTTGTAAGAAACTGATATAAGATATTTGCCTTAGCATAGAATCCTCTGCTGTGACTCCCTCTAGTGATCATGTATTAATAACAGTGCTGCACTGAATGTTTACATCTATTTTCAACCATTAGTGGGATGGGAGCGGGGTAAGCATAAATGCTGGAGAAATTTCTCATGTGCAGGACTTCATTGGTATTGTGACCAAGTGGGTTTGTGAGGGATGTGCATATGTGTTCCTTATGTTCCAGCTTTCATCCCATTCTGTGCTTTGCTGCTCTTGATCTCCTTGTGAGTCCTGGAAAGTCCTCTAAAAACTTACCCATGACTTCCTCCCTTGGAGCTTGTTGGTGCTACTGCCAAGCTTGCAAACTCCATCCCATCCTCCCTCCCCTTTCCACATGTGGACTTGTGGATACGTGGAATTTGTGTGCCTGGCATGGTGCTCCACATGGAGACTGCATTTCAAAGGACAAACAAGTATCACTGAAATCAATAGTTCTTTTTTAAAAAATGCATTTAGGACCAATATGTCAAAGACTTTGTCCAAAAGCAATTAATTTGAGATGCTCTTGTTTAGTGCATGCTGGTTAATACAGTTGTATTACATTCTGTTTCATTGTTACAATAGAGTCTATTGCAGGGAATTAGTCATCTGTCCTGAAGGCTTCCCAGTTCTGTGTTTATGTCCCACCTGTAAAACTGTCTAATAGCTGCGAGAGAACAAACTGAAGTTTAAATTGAATGACAACAGAACCAATTTATATAAAACCATTAGGAGAATCTCAGTGAGTTGTATTCAGTGATAGTGACATCCATATTCCATTCATGTAAATGTGTCCACTTTTAAGTAGGATGTAATCCCATTTCTTTAATGCAAGCAGAAACTTCTGACCATTGCGGTAGAATTGCTTTTGTGGTGGAGTGTGAAGCTCCCCCCTTTGTTAGGACCACCCAGAGGGTTTGGTGGGCCTGGAGCAGGTGCAGTGTTGGGGCCTCCTTTTGGAGAACAGATCGGTTTGTGTACAGAACTAGAGGGCCACATGTGGAAAGTCTGTGTGTTCAAGGATTTCAATCATGCTCCGGTAGTTTTGTGTTCCTTGCCTTGAAGACACAGACAAGGATTTTTCCATGACAGGGACTAACTGGTAATGTTTCCCTCAAAGATAAATTACCAGCAAGTAAAGATTCTTGTGCTACAAAGTTAGGAAGCTAAGAACAAAATATGAAGAACAAAGTTCAAAACATTTTGTTTTCCCATGTGCTTTTATACACACTACCTCATGACTGTTTCTCACAGCTTATGCCCCTTCAGGTCAGGTCCTTCAAGTGCATACCTATGGGCCTAAGCATGGGGTCCCAATTCAATCCATTGGGATTTCCCACATGACAACACCCCTTCTCTACCCTGCTTTTTGTCAACCACCAATTGGTTGGTGCATTCCAGGGTTTGGCAGCTTTGCTTGTTTTTGTTTTTCCTTTTTAGAATACCATTGACTTAATTAGTGGCTTTAAAACTTAACAGACTTGTACTGCAATCCCATTTATTTCTATTTAGAAGTAAGTCATATTTTTATGTATGTATTTTTCTAGTACATTTCTATATTACCCCATAGATGAAGCTCCCTGGGCAGTTTACAATATTGATTTCGATGGGCCTCATTGTCAGATAAATGGGTATATGATTAAAGCTAATATATGCTGAAATTCTTGGTATTTCTTTTATTTGTGGCATTTGACTTTGCCCACCATTTTCAGGGGACTGGCACAGGAAGGAAGGGATAGGAAAATCCACTTAAACCTAAATCTGGATGCTAGATCCTGGGCACTAGAGAAAGGCTAATTAGGGTTCCCATGTTTCTGTCAGAGTTGCTGTTTGCCTTTTCACACTTTAGCCCTCATTCTCTAAACCAAAGGCCTGGAACTTAGACCTAGACAAAGGGGGTGTGAGCCTAATAAAATTCAGAGTATAGAATTTGGGTCAACATCTTTGAAAAATAATGGCTAGATTTCCAAATCCTTGCAACATTGCCTAAGACAGAAAACAAGTATTCATCCAGCCTTAAGGCTGAAGTTGTCATCAGGTTTCTCATGTAGCTGTCAAGCTCACAAGTGATAATCTTCTTTGCATATCTTTAAGAATGAAAACCACTCTAATTAAACTTTTAAAGCCTCTTATCTTTCAGGCCTAGCCAAAGCAGTGTTGGAATATATCACTCTGAGTAACAATGGTTAAAACTTCAATTCCCTGAATAATACAAATCTACTTGATTGTAACGAATTATGTTCATTAGAAAGTAATAGATTTTTCTCCTTCTTCTTTGATCAAAGTAGTTGCTCTTTAGTCCAGGCTTAGACATGGAGTCACTAGCTCACACTGAAAGTAGTGATTGGAGTGCTAAAGCTTTGACATTAAACCAAATCCATTCCCTATTCAGCAGGGTAACTTAACATGACACCAAGGCTAAGACTGTGAAAAGACTGTGGAGGGGGAGAGCATCCCATTTAATGGCATATGGATTTGTTCAAATGCAAAGAAACAAAAGCGATGCTTTTCATTGTTAAGATCCCAGAAATGGCCACTGAAAAGCCTTAGTGGCCAAGCTTTTTTTAGAATATGTCCAACCCTGAAAGTCTTTCAATGTCTTACAGAGCATGAGAAGTACCATGGAAAAGGAGGGGTATTTGGCCTGGCTTTATATCAAGCCAGGCAGCTGGTTCATTAGCTAAGAGTTGTCTTACTGTCTGGCAATGCTCTACAGGCTTTCAGAATGGAGTCTTTCTCAGTCTTACCTGGAGAAGCCAGGATTCAACCTGCTATAGCTGTTACTACCTAGCAGTGGGTTCCCACCCACTCCTGCCCCAGTTTCACATCAGCTGGTCCCAGGCATATACAAATCAGCAAAACCTGAGTTTATCAAAATTCTCAAATTCCAGTCTTGAAGCTCATCCCAATCCATTGTTATATCAAAGTGCAACCCTTATGTTTGTGTTTTCGAATGGAAAAGTCTGCATAGTTTCATGTGCACTTTTTACACTTGTGTACATTTTGAAATGTACACATTCTTTCAAAGACATTTTTCAAATGCATTTATTTTTGTGGCATTAATCACACAACAAGCTTGTAAATGTACATATTTTTAGCACAATAAGGTCTGTGTTTGGTTCTAAGAGGTGTGAATTGGGAAAAGAGAACCAGCATGGTGTGGTGGTTGGGCTTTTGAACTAAGCATCTAGGTGATCCATGTTCTAGTCCCCACTCAGCCGTGAAGCTCACAGGATGACTTTAGGCCAGTTACTCACTCTCAGCCCAACCTACCTCACAGGGTTGTTGTTGTGAGGATAAAATGGAGCTATGTAAACCACCTTGGGCCTCACAAGAGGGGAAAAATGCAGGATATAAATTCAATATAACAGTAGCAGCAGTAGTAAATTCTGGGCAACAAATTTATGCACTGAAATTAATTTATGATTATATATCCCTACATGCTACCAGATCCTTTTTTGAAATTGGGACCTCCTACATGCACATGATGTACCACAGAGCTATGGCCCTTTCTTTAAAATAGGAGGATAGGAGCTCCCTCGCAAACTGGTTCTCCATTTCACCCAATATTGTCTGTTGTGACTGTCAACAGTCGAGCAGGGGCCTGGGGAGAGAGGGGCTTCTCTCATCAGACCCTATTTAATAGTGATGCCAAGAACCAAATCTAGGACCTTCTGCCTGTAAGGCATCTCTCATATTTATTATTGTTGTTATCATCCCCATTCTCATCTTCATCCTTATCATATCTATGCTAAGCTACAGCCAAAGCTCTCTGGACAGTTTATAAATGTAAGCTATAATCTTCCCCAAAAGAGATCTCTATCAGTACTCTACTCATCACTCAATTCTGATTGGTAGTTGTGTTCTGATGTCAGTGTTTCCAGGAGGAAGAAGGACGAGTATTCAATCTCTCTGTCTCTGTCACTGTCTCTGCCTGTGTCTCTCTCTGGTACATAAAATGCAGTTTAATTAGAGCCGTGAATAGCAGTGAACTTTCATTACAAAGATAAGCTTTGAGGGAGGCTTTGGAGAAAATTAGCCACCCAAGTGCATAATTTGCACTGAAAATATTTGTTAGAAAAGATTTGGCTCAGCCTTACCAAATATTCTTGGCTCTGTCATTATAGTAAACCTGATTAGGTGACTCCTCAAAAATACAAATGAGGGAGGATGAAAGGCAATTAATTAAGATGAGATGCAACTTATTTTCCACTCTTCCCTTAATTTGCTTCTGGCTCCCTCTTTTGCATCTGGATTGCTTTAGCTTTTGGTTATCTTTGATGCTGGCTTGCTTTGCTTTGAGTTACATTTATTCCATTTCAGTTGTCTCTTGTTTAACTCAAATTTTCATTTGGTGAATTGTTTGCTGATTAGTTCTTCTTTCACTGGAACTAATAAACATGGACAGCCTGTCTAAATCTGATACAAATTATATACCCAAAAGTCATGCAGTGAATGCTGCATTTAGACCCTGCATGCTAATATATTCATAATTAAGATATAATATATCTTAAAAGCAGAGCAGTTACCTTCTAGAGGTGGCATAAAACTATAGGGTAAATTAGTGGAGTAAAATTATCAGTAGTGTGCTCTTAGACCATAAATGTGTAGATGCAAGTGGGAGACAGTCATCCTTGTAAGTTGGGAGTGAAGTATAGTGCTCATATAGGATGAAAGCCAATCTACACGTTATATTAAATACATCAAGAACATTTTGTCTATGTCATTGTTATTGATGATGAACTCTAATGTAAGTGCAGGGGGGTTGGATCCAGACTGAAAACAGCTTATGGGCAGGACTTATCACAGGGGGATCTACAAGGGCCATTTAGCTTGGGTCCTGCATTCACAGGAGGCCTCAAATTTCAATGTGTTGAACAAGCTTAGAAATTCAAGTTATAGGAAGCTAAAATAAACCTAAACACAAGGGATATGTATGGATTCTGTTAAAGTATTCTGAAAATTAATGAATGGAATAATCTTTCTAAAAATAAACATGCTTTTCTTCTGCATTCACTAATTCCTAAGCAACAAATATATTTGGTCAGAGATGCATAGTCAAATGGCTTTGGTTCCTGCTATTTCCATGTGAGAGCATAAGAGCAAAGCTGGATCAAGCTGATGTTCCACCTAGTGCAGTACTCCATTCACCCTGGCAAATAAGCTGCCCACAGGAAGCCCACAAGCAGCACATGGGTGCAAGAGGACCTTCTTGCTCAGGTTATCCAGCAGCTGAAGGGAATAGGTGCACTGGCTCTGATGCCGGAGCTGCCAACCAGCCATCAGACAGAGAAGCCATTAATAGTTTTCTCCTCCATGAACCTTCCAATCCCCCTTTAATGCTATCCAAATGGGTGGTCTTTGTCAGAATCCCAGAATCTCAATTTGAGAAGAGGGAATAAAACTCGGCTTTGTGGGAAAGACCAAGCGTCCAGACCATCTAAGGCTTTATTGTATTTACCCCAAGGTTCCCGCGGTACTCACAATAATGCATGCTGCATTACTGGGTAGGCAGAAATGAACTCTGCTGCAAAGCTTCAACACAACTAGAAAGTTTTTATACACTCACAGTCACATACAAGTACAGGGCAATTGATGACAGAATAAGATTCTGAGGTCATCACAGAACAGATAAAGAAATGTCAGTCAATCACACAGTAACAATGGATTATAATATTTCTAATTGCCTGTATTGACACTTTAGTTCAGTAGCTTGCACCCATCTCCAGGTCTGCTTGGACATGTAAATTCAAGCTACTGAGAAACTGCATGATAAGCTCAAGACTTATCTAGACTCTAGACATTCTCAATTGGCCAGGGCACATGGAGCCTCTGGGCTATCAAAAGATACTTCCTTGTAAACTGAATTCCAACAATGACTATTTACAAAGTATATTTGGACTGAATGGCCTGCCTACTGTAGCCCACTGCTAAAGGTGAGAGAAAGGAGTGGGGGAATACTATTTTAAACAGTGACAGCTTGGTTTTGAGAAGGAAGACAGGATTTGATCCCACAATGCAAAGGCACACAGGAGCAATGCTTTTCAGACAGGATTTATCCAAATTTTCCCAACACCTTCTACACACCTGTATCATTACATATATGCATCCAAGAGTCATGAATGCCAACCTTTAACCTGGAGTCCCAAAGCAGAATTGATTCTCCCTGATGGGAGAAACAAGCCAGGATTTTATAATAATTGAATACACTGCTTCCTACTGAGATGGGCAAAGACCAGGAAGGAAAAAAGAGAAAGAATGAAGTGAGAGGGTGGTAGGAGTACAACAATCAAGCCTCCCCTCCTTTGCCAACAAGGAGAGGAAAATCAAGGAGAGGCTAATGAGGAAGGATAGTGTGATTAATTCTTCAGTTTCAGAGGGAGGATAAGAAAGGGAGCTGAAGCGAGAGTTATCCTTTTTAAAGCTGTGAGAAAAACAGTGAGAAAGGACACAGGAACTACAAATGCAAAGAACAGGGGAAGAATTGTTGCCATCTCTGCTTCCATTCTTTCTTCCCACCTCTAGAAAGGAATTATAGTCCAAGGATGTTAGGAGGAAAACTTACAAGCCAAGGGAGGGCAAAACATAGGATTAAAAGGGTGGGCGTGGGGAAGACAGACTCCAATAGGCCTTGCCAAGGCCAGGAACCATTACCTATCAAAAGGAAAGAGAAATGTTACAGGCATCAGAAAAACCAGAGATCCTTGAATGTCAGAGGAAATATATAGACTTGTTTACTGCAATTATTGGGGTTTTTCATTGGTGGGTAAAAGTTCAGCTATGAACAAAGGAAAACAATTAGAGCTAGAGATGATGAGCAAAAAATGGATTGGGGGTGGGGACTGGTTTGCATTCAGATCTTGATGGATCATCCTGGATGGTGATTACCTCCCTGACTTTTTACATTCAAGATTTTCAGTGCTTCCCATATGGTGACTTCCCTACCCCCAGCATGCTGAATAGCTAATCACAATTTGGGACTCCGCTTGAGTAGGGTCAGGGAAAAGTAGCCTTTTTTGCACCCCCTGAGAATCTTAGGCTGATTTGCACCCACATGGGTGGCAATGGCTTCCTTGTTCAAATCCATAGAGAGTTTTCAGTGAGAAAAAATGTGGGCACTTACAGCTTAAATTGTTCCATGTGGCCTGTCCTTTGCAAGCTCATCTTTTTAGGCAAACTGGATATTTTCCCTGTAGGGAAACGCCTTTGACTACAAAAACGAGCACGTCTCTTGGCAACCTCTTTTCAGAATATATTTGTTTTGTTTCAGAAACAAAATCCCATGACCACCAGGTCTTGTATATCAATCCCCTGTTTTTATTGCAACTTTTATGTATGAGAAGGAATAAAAAAAATATAAAACTAGCTTGATGACTTTTTAGCAGATAATGAAGTCTGCACATGAATATTGAATCTAATCTGATCATAGGATGTATTTATGTTATAATTTATCTCAAAGAAGGGATTGCAGGGCCAGCCTAAACCATCCAGATGTCAGAGGCAAGGGGTAAATACCATCACACCAACCCTATTCCTTGTATAGGAGCCAAGTGGATCAGCGGTTGGATCTTGCTTCAGTGCAGCTGATGGTGGGTGTCCTGCACCTGAAGGCAGGAATCGTGTGAAGCAGGGAATGCTGTGTGCTGCACACACCTGACGGCCTCCAACAACCTACCACTGCTCCCCAACATTTCTCACCTTGCTCTGCCAAATGTAGGGCTTGCATATTCTTGTTCCAGATGAATGCATTTCAATAGTTCATCACTTGTTATTGCTCTGGCAAATCTTGAGACTCTTCCCACTTTCTCATAGTGCAATCATTTGGCATAATGATTGATGATGAGAAATGTACTCAAGCATGTCATGGAGTTGATTGGTGTGCATGTGGAACAAAGGAACACTGAAAGAAGCTGCTAAGATAATAGGGAAAACAAGCAATTGGCAGCTAAACAGCAACAAAATATCAAAGCACCATGGTGTGAAAAGATGTAGGTGGCAGGGTCACCACTTAATAAGATCAATGCTGAGGGATGACATAACCAGCAATAATAGGATAGCTTGACTTTTTAAATATTGCTGTAGTCAAAAGAAAAAGAAGAAATCAACTTTGGAACAGTAACATGAGAAAAGTGAGTAAGTATGTCTAAACTTTCCTAGTAGATCTGATGAATTTGAGTCTTGAAACAAAATATCACAGAGTTCTAGTGTGAAAGCATGTAGGTGACAAGAAGGTGACAGGAGTAAAAATTTAGCAAATTTTCTGCTTGCACTGATGATTCATAAACGTGCTCTTCAGTGATGAAGAGCTGCAAGTTAGGGACTGGGATAGGAAAAAAGGTTCTTCTCAGCATGGCTCAGCAATCTCTGAGTCACAGTTCTCCAAAGAACGCTGGCTTCTAGAGGGTGGTAGAGAAGCATTGCTTCCTGATCATTCATCATTGTTGTTGTTGTTAGTCACGAAGTTGTGTCCAACCCATCGCAACCCCATGGAAAACATTCCTCCAGGGCTTCCTGTCCTCCACCATCCCCTGGAATCCATTTAAGCCCACACTAACTGCTTCAGTGACTCCATCTAGCCACCTCATTATCTGCTGTCCCGTTCTTCCTTTGCCATCTATTGTTCCCAGCATTAGGCTCTTCTCCAGGGAGTCCTTCCTTCTCATTAGGTGGCCAAAACATTTGAGTTTCATCTTTGGTATCTGGTCTTCTAAAGAGCAGTCAGGGTTCTCTGGGACTGACCGGTTTGATCGCCTTGCAGTCCAAGGGACTCGCAGGAGTCTCCTCCAGCACCACAATTCAAAGTCCTCAGTTCTTCGGCACTCAGCCTTCCTTATGGTCCAGCTTTCACAGCCATGCATTGCAACTGGGAAAACCATAGCCTTGACTATATGCACTTTTGTTCGCAGGGTGATGTCTCTGCTTTTTAGTATGCTATGTAGATTTGCCATAGCTTTCCTCCCCAGGAGCAAGCGTCTTTTAATTTCTTGGCTGCAGTCCCCATCTGCAGTGATCTTGGAGCCCAGGAAAATAAATCTGTCACTACCTCCATTTCTTCTCCATCTATTTGCCAGGAAGTGAGAAGACCAGATGCCATAATCTTATTTTCTTAATCTTGAGTTAATGTGGTATCATCTGAATATCTGAGGTTGTTGATATTTCTCCCGAAGAAATAGAACTTCTCCATCTTTGGCCGCAGAGTACATAGTCAATCTGATTTCTGTGTTGACCATCTGGTGATGTCCATGTGTAGAGTTGTCTCTTGGGTTGTTGGAAAAGAGTGTTTGCTATGACCATCGAATTCTCTTGACAAAATTCTACCAGCCTGTGCCCTGCTTCATTTTGTACTCCAAGGCCAAACTTGCCTGTTTTTCTGGTTATCTTTTGGCTTCCTACTTTAGCATTCCAATCCCCCATGATGATAAGGACATCATTTTTTTGGAGTTAATTCTAGAAGGTGTTGTAGGCCTTCACAGAACCGGTCAACTTCAGCCTCTTCAGCACCAGTGGTTGGGGCATAGACTTGGACTACTATGATGTTGAATGGTTTGCCTTGGATTTGAGCTGAGATCATTCTGTCATTTTGGAGATTATATCCCAGTATTGCTTTTCCTACTCTTTTATTGACTATGAAGGCTACTCCATTTCTTCTGAGGGATTTTATCCCCGCAGTAGTATACGTGATGGTCATCTGAATTAAATCCACCCATTCCTGTCCATTTTAGTTCACTGATTCCTAAGATGTCGATGTTCAGTCTTGTCATCTCTTGTTTGACCACATCCATCTTACCAGGTTCCTATGGAGTATAGATCTTTACAGCATCGGACTCTCCTTTCACCACCAGATATATCGGCAACTGAGTGTCCTTTCAGCTTGGACCCAGTTGCTTCATCCTTTCTGGCGCTAGTAGTACTAGCTCTCCACTCTTCCCCAGTAGCATATTGGACACCTTCTGACCTGAGGGGCTCATCTTCCGGCAACATATCGTTTTGCCTTTTGGTACTGTCCATGGGGTTTTCATGGCAAAAATACTGGAGTGGGTTGCCTTTTCCTTCTCCAGTGGATTACGTTTTGTCAGAGCTCTCTGCTATGACCTGTCTGTCTTGGGTGACCCTTCACAGCATAGCTCATAGCTTCATTGAGCTACACAAGCCTCTTCGCCATGACAAGGCGAAGGGGCATTCATCATTACTGGTCACCAAAACCAGACCACTAACCATCATAATATTGCCCGAGCACTAAGCTGGCCAACCTTCTAACTATAACTGCCCATATCTTGAAGAGCCCTTGTGAGTTCTCATGATTCCTCCCTCCTGCAGCCCTTGCTTCCCTTTTTTATAACATCCCCTTTTTTAATTTCAGAGCCAGATTTGGTTTGCATTGCTCTGCCTTGCTAACTGTACTGAACATCAGCTGCAGTTCGGAACAAGGTGGCGTGCAAGTGTAGCCTGGGCTAAGTATTGTTAGAACAAACAACTGGTGCAGATTAGGAATGTGTAAGGAATCTGTTTGGAGATGGAAATCCATCAGATCCCCTGTGTTCATCTCTTTGAACTGCAGTTTGCTTTTCAGCAGCTCTGGATTCAAGTTCCTGGCAAGCGCTCCCTGTATTTGTGAGGTATTTGTCCGGAATAGAGTCCGACATGCTGTGCAAGCAGTATCCTTCTTTCACTCCTGGTAACGGCACTATTGGCTGAATTAGGAATGGAGACTGGTGTGCCTGCTCACAGCACTCTTCTGTGTCCTGTGCCACCACCACCATCAACAGCAAGCATGGAGGAAGGTTGGTTGCTAGGAATGGTGCTAGGCATGCCCACTCGCAGAATCCCTCTTCTGTATCCTGCAGCCACTTTCTGGGAACTTGTGCTTGATGAGGAAGACTGGGGGTCTGCAACCACTTACAGACTTCTTGGCTTGGCTTACTTTGTAGGGCCAGGCTAAGCACAAGAAGTCCACAGATGCTAGAGCAATAGTTTTCAAAGGGGTTCATCCCAACCCTGCTGCAGAGGTAATAGTAAAAACTGAAACTTCGGTTGTCTCCAAAACTGAAAGGAAGAGGATATTCCCACAGAAGAAGAAAGCAGAAGAAGCAGGAAGTGGTGGGACCTGAAAGCTCACAAGACACTTCCAATTGCTAATTGGTTTGGTAATTGGGTAAAGGTAAGGCTTCACTAGGCCTAGATGAATCTTTGGAAATAATAATAGTGATTATGGTTATTATAATGATGTTGATAAAAATATGAAAAACATTTTTTTTCCAAATCCAAAAAGAAACGAGTTGTTTCATGCCTTTCTTTACTGATTTACTATCATGTATTAAGTAGAAATGTGTGACACTGAAAAATATATGCTGTTTAAACTCAACAGATTTTCAGCCCCTCAAAAGTGAGCCTAATCAAGTGTTTGTTTTGGCTTCCATGATATTTCTTAAAATATTTGCACAAATTTGGAAGTCAAGTCAAGATTTTGGAATCCACCCTGACTCATTAGGTTGGAGTGGTACAAAAAGAAGAATGGAAGCATCCTTTATTCCCTGATTATGCACATACTTTACTTTGTCCATCAATTTATTTTAGATTTATCCAGGATGTGGGCTACCATGCCTGTATTTATGCAAATTATTCAAATTGCAGATTAGAGGCCAGCATTTTTCATAGATTGTCTCACTTTAAAAAGAAACAAACTGTAAAGTATCACTTCTTTTAGAAATGAAAGTTCACGTGCTGGCTTAACTCATCAGCTTGAATTGGTGTCAGACAGAACAAAATTCATGGGGCCTGGTTGAGAAAATCTGTTGGATTTTCACTGCTTTATTGGATTCCTCACACATTCCTAGAAATAAACACTGTGAAATTAAAGCACATGGAAGCAAGACCAACGGTTATCTGTTATAACTGCAATATGGAAGCTTTCTGCATTAGTTTTCCTGGAAGTTCTAGAACTTGTGGGAATGATCACTGCCTGCAGAAATAATGAATCTAATAGCATTTGTTCAGCACCCAGACCAAACAGTATTATACAGTCAGAATTAACACCATGGGATTAATACACCTAAATGGGTAAACAAAACATTTCCATGTATACATTAACTCTGATGTTCACTATGTAGCCATATTGTACTATGACATTGTCAGCATGACCTGTTTTCTCAAGTCCTATGATGCTATACATTGGAATTAAACATCCTCAAAACTAAAATGTATTCAGCAATCAATCAACTCTCCCCTAAAGCATGTCTTCATAAAGAGGATTCAAGGCTGCAACCCTATATCCACTTAACTGGGAATAAGCCCCACTGAACTGAAGAGGACATATTTCTGAATAGATATGTATGGATTGTACAGTCAATCACTCTTTTTCAATGACAGACATAAGCTAGTGCTATAACATAATAGTTTCACAACTTGGCCTCCTCACATAGTATTAAGAATTGCCAAAGACTTTTTCAGTATATGCAGGAAATCACCTTTCATTGTCACCTACACAACAGCATGAAGATTGGCTGGTGAATCCACAAATGGTTACATGACTTGAGGAATTAGTCTTGCTGTAGCTCTACTATATGTCTATCTGATGGACACAAGTGTAATTTGCCATTTTAATTGCTTCCACCATGCTGGACACCCTAAGTTGTCTGCTAAAGTGTCAGGGAAAGGGGAAAAATCCTTTTCATTAGATATCATAGTGACTCGAAAGAGCCATAAGTCTTCTCTTAGGTGATACCATATCAAAATATTTCAAGAAATATAATCTTCCAACAGCATGACCCTTTGCAAAAGAGCTAGGATTTAAAATAGTTTTTAAAGAAAAAGCAAGAAGGCACAGAGAATAATAACATACTGTCACCAGCAAATAATAGGTTATAGATTTCCATTCAGAACTGCTTCTGTCAATCAAGCTGTGCATTCATTTTTCCATAATTAAACCTATGCAAGTTATCATTTTAGCTTCAAAAGCCAAATTAAAGGCTGGTACTTTCTGTGCAGCTCAGACCAATGGAGTGCTTTTAACTTAACGACACTAAGCACTATTTTTTAAAAAGATTGCTCACTGCGTTTTTACTACAGAGTCACATTAGCAATATTTTTATTAGATAAACCAAGTGGATTATATTTCCAAAATCCTTTAATAGACTATTTGAGATCAGAGTCAAAAGTTTCACTTTTTAGCCATAGTTAGCCAGGAGAAAACTCTGAAAAGTTTCACCCTGAAAATGACTATTGTTGGAATAGACATGGAGGTGAATATTAAATTTTCACTTCCTGGTTTGGCAGGAACCTCTGACCAGTACTGTATTGCAGTTAATAGCCATATGCAAGTGTCCTAGGTTGTCGTTACGCATTTACTAGAAGGTTCTAGAAGGGACAGGGGCACCTGGATTTTATCCACATTCTTACTTGACCTCCTTGACTCCCTTTACTTCACTTTCTTTTCCAATGTTTTGTTTTAGACTGTTGTGTTCTTTGGAGAAAGAGCTCTTTATTTTTTTCTTTACTGTAAGGAAGCATGTTCACTGATCATGCATTCAAATATTATTGGGTGTGACTACAAAACAGTTAAATTGTTGGCCTAATCTCACATAAAATATGCTTCCAAATATCACTAGGGATGAGAATGAAATTTGTTCAGTTTGCATTTAGTGGGAAAATAATTATTTTCCTACTTTCAAATTAATGTGTGAACCAAAAGTCAGTAATCCTTCAAAATGCACTTTTGGTTCTCCAACCAAAAGATTCATACAGAAATATGTATAGTAGAATAATATGCAAACAAAAATAGCTTTATTAATTTAAATAATATGACATTGCATTATTGTAGGGTAATTGCTTGCAATGGGGGGGGGGGTGTGCATGTGATGTTTGTGTGTGCGATTCTACCCCCAAACTCCATTTGTCTTTTCTTACCTGCTCTATCTTGTTGCCTTGATCCAAATATCTGTTTTACTTTCACTGGGAAACCTTTCAGAAGTGCAAGGCCCATAATTACTGTTTTAAATCAGAACCTTCATATGCCCACCCCCCAAACATGAGTGGAGAACAAAATAAGAACAAAACCATGCAGTTAAACAAAGCTCATTACTATTATTATAATATGTCTACACAGTAGCCAATCAAAGACATTGTTTCTATTTTTCAATTTTATTTGCAGCTACTGGTACTGTACTCAATGGCACTCATGCTGTGATGGGCTTGGTGGCAAATTTCCCAATAAAGTGTTTTATCTGATGATGTACATTCATTGTGTGCGAATTTGAGATAAAAAAGTTAACTCAAAGATTTGCTTATACTCCTGTGCATATTTTGCCAATTGTAGGAGCTCTATTAATCTTTATCCGAAATTCCATTTATGTTTTTTACAGCCCTGAAATATCCAGCAGTTAGAAAAACCCTGGGACTATGACTGTCAGTTGTGAATCCTACATCAAAGAAGACTTTATACCTCCACTTTTAGGTAGCATGGATTTATTCCTTTGGAAAAGGCAATAACCCCATAGTTAGTGAAGATTTCACCCTCATAAATTCTTCACAGCATCACTCATGACCATAAAAACTCATAAAAGTACAGGGAAAACATTCAGATTTATATTCTGAATCAGCACAAAAGTTCTGAAAAATGATCCAGACTGGCAGGAACTTCTGGAAACAATAACACATCCAAAATATTGCTTTCATTATGGCTGGGTACACTCCAGATCCATAAATGTAAGTATACATATAAAAATCATAAATAGAAAAATAAAAGTTTAGTTACACAAATCAATCTTGCATGCAAAAGCCAGATTTTTGTAAACAAAACACTGTACCACTGACCAACAGGAAGGCTGTTGTTGTTGTTAGTTGTGAATTCATGTCCAACCCCATGGACAACATTCCTCCAGGCCTTCCTGTCCTCCACCATCCCCCGGAAGTCCACTTAAGCTCACACCAACTGCTTCCGTGACTCCATCTAGCCACCTCATTCTCTGCCGTTCCCTTCTTTTGCCATCTATCTATTTTTCCCAGCATGGACAGTACCAAAAAGGCAACAGGTAGGTACTTAAATTCAAATGATTTATGTCAAATCTCTGGTCATAAATATATAAAAATGAGATTTCTATGACTGCTTATCTTATTATTGTTGTTTTTTAAATAAGAAAAATTGCTTTAATTGGAAACTGGTCATCTATATAACTTAGAAAGTTGTGGGAGCTAGGATTAGGTTAAGCACCACTTTTGGGTTATTAAACTCACTTATAAGCAAAGAAAGATCTTTCTTAAATAGGAGAAACATGTTTCCCCAGAAGAACAGAAGAGTGCCTTCTGCTAAGGAGAAGTCCACTGAGCTAAACAGGAAATTACATGCAGCTAGGTAATTGAGCACTGATGGCCTGATTAACAGCATTAGACGGATCCATAGTGAAAGAAAAATGGACACAAATTTGGGATCCAGCATTATGAAGAAGGGATAGGATTGGGGGTAAAGACCAACCAGACCCATGAGTTGTGGAATTCGGCTTACATGTCCCCAAGTATGTGCCAACATCTTGGGTAGGGTACTAGACATTTTTATTTGTATTCTGCATGAGAATGATAAGGTCCTAAAATGGTTCATTTCTAATAACCATTAGAAACCTGTGCAATTAACAAACAAACAGTCAGTTGCAAGCCAGTCTTGGATCTTCTTCTGGTTATTCTTTTTAAGATACTCCTAAATAAATATGCTTGCTATACTTGCCGATTCATTTTGCATTTTGCTTCTGTCTCTTAGAACTCTGCCTTTGTGAACAAATAGCAGGCTTTCCCTAGACAATGAGTGAAAAAGAAGCCATTTAAAGCATTTAACTCTAGACCTGCAAAAATGGCCAAGTATGAATATAGTTATAATTTAATATATAAAAATGTATTATGGGATAATTCTCCACTGAATTAGCTGAAGAATATTTCTCATCTTGAACCAGATGGTAAGATATATTTTCATTCTGAAGGGAGGCATGAATGAACCACAGTTAATTATCTTATCTGAAGCCTCATTTTGGTAAGACTGGGCACCAAGTCCAACTCCATACTCCATAAAATACATCAGCTGGCAGCTGAGAGCTTTCCTTTGGGGATGTAAGAAGCAGAGTTATAACAAATCTAGTCCCTCTTGAAGCTAAAATTGCCTTTATTTCCTAGCCTAGAATCTCCCATGAGGTGAATGAGAAGCACTGGGAACAGAAGGAAAGTGATGCAGTAGACACATTTTCTCTTACTTGATATGTCACAAATGATTTAATCAGTCCCAGACATCTTGCTTGGCATTCCCTTTCTTCTTAAATGCTGCTTCCATGGGAGAGATTATCTATCAGTTTACCTTCAGACTTAAATACAGTAAAGTCAGGATATTAGAGAAGCTTTTAAACCATTTTCTAGGTGAGTAAAGGGACTTTTACATATTGCCTTCTTTTACATTGTTGAGAGTGCAGTCCTGTGAGTGTCTACTCAACAATGAGGTCACCTGAGTTCAACTGAGCCTACTTCCTGTTCTAGGTAAGTGTCTATAGGATTATAGCCATATACTATGAAGGCTTTAGGTATTAGGGTATGAGGAAGGGAACAGGAGATAGAAGTGACTCTGATTTCCCCTTTTCTGACTGTGTACATCATTTCAGAAGGACAACTTCATATTTCTGTCACATTGAAAGGCATTTATACATTACCCTGCAAGGACAGAGGCGCAGGTTTCATTTTAGGCATGACTACATGTCAGAAAAGATCCCTGCTTCCTCTCCATTCCATAAGAGAAATCAGATTTTATGAAAGTCTGTCTGCTAAGTATCCATTCACTTGGCATCAAGACATGTTTTGAAGCCTTCCTCGGAGTATGTTGTTGTGGTAATGATGGATTTATTCTAGTAATATTTTCAGCCACAAGTAAAAACCTAAATACAGGTAATGATCCCAAAGCCCAAACACTTCAAATACAGACAGGATTTTTCCAGTGTCAGAAATTAAATGGCTTTTGCTTGTGAATCTTTGCCTTCTCACTTTAAATATAACAACAAATGGGACAGAGTGTGCTGCTATATGTTTATAATAGCAATTTTAAGTTTGGCAGCTTCCAGAATTGCTTTGTCTTCTTTTTTCATAGTATCTACATTTGGTATTTTATATATCATATGTTGTTATAAAGTGTACTGAGCATATGGTTGAAGGGTGATTTATACTTTTAAAAAATACAATAAGATCGATAGTGTAAACACCATGGACTACTAAGTTTCCCTCTTCTAGGCTTGATTTTGGAGCACCGATCCCCTTGCATAATAAGGGAAGCTGGTGCAAATATGGACAATCACACTTGGCACTTTCTGTGAAAATAACATAGAGTGTGGGAGCAGGGGGAATCATATGGAAATCTAATAAATAAACATTTCTGCAACAGGGACGAAGCCAGAGAGTGTGTATGGAAAGACATCAACAAATGGGTCAAATGGGCCACAAATTTACTGAGATGAGCTTATTCTATGCCTTGGCTTATACTATGAGTGTGGTATCCCAGCTACCTACAGTGGTATTCCCAGCCTGACTGCTAGAGAGACAATGGGATAAAAGCTGGGATAGGTGAATCAATGGCTTTTCCTCTCACCTGGTCATGGCTGCCATTGAGGGTTCCAGACAGCCCAAGGTTGGACTGGCCCACTGGGCCTTCACATCCAAGTCCTCATAAGGTCTCCCTCATGAGGACATGACAGGAACAACTGATCACACTCACTAGCTAGGGTTGGTGCTTACAGTCCCAATACCCTCAACAAGTTGCAGAAGAATGAAAGCATACGTGTAACTGTTATTTTGCCACAAGGGCAGTGGGTATCTAAATGCCAGTCAGAATCACAGTTAAAATACCCAGTCTTGGCATCCAGCAACAGCTCATAAGCCAAAGCAAATTTTCTGACACCATGTGTATATTATTGGGAAGGGAGGTGGGAAGGCTGGAATAATGATAGCTAGCACCTTAGTTGGGTGTTATAAACATCCAGCAGTGGACTAAAGGAAATAAGACTTTCTTGAGACATACCATATTTTTTGGTCTATAAGACGCCCCCATGTATAGGACACCCCCCCACTTTTCTTACCTAAAATTCAGAAATCAATATCTTAAACACTAAATAGAAGACATTTTTATTTAGTGATTAGGCAACGTTTACATGCCAGTACTGTGATATTATGCATCACACTTAGCTCTGAGCAAATCACTTTATTCAGCCTCTATTGCATCACTGGTTTCTTCTTCATCACTTTAAGCTTGGTCAACACACATAAGCCACTCTGGCGCTGCTCCAAGTTTGGCCCTTTTGCTGGTTTTCCTCTCAAGGCCTTCTTCTTTTTTGGCATCTTAAGGAGTTGTTCTTCCTATTTTCTCCACTGTCTGATCATACACTCAGTGGGAAGAGGTCCAGACTGTCTCTCTGCAGCTCTGTTTCCATACTCTTTTGCATACCTGATTACATCCAGTTTAAATTTTGCAGAGTAAGATATTCACTTACCGGTACCAGTAATTATTATTTTTTTTGTTTGTTTGTTTTCTGACATTTTTATGGGCTCAGAACACTCCAACATTACTGCTCCCTGTTGCACCTGGGCACTGGCTACACACCCTCCGCAGCATCAGCTGACGTCAGTTACATAATATGCATGATTGGAGGAAACCTATTAGCTTGTCTCTGAAATCGGAAGTTTCGCTCATGAGGCTAGTTTGCAGAGATAAGGTATTGGCAGTTTTGCAGCTGCGGTTCTCCTTTCACTGCCCCCCCCCCCCAGTGTATAAGATGCCCTTCCATTTTTAGCTAAATTTTTTAAAGAAAAAGTATTGTCTTATATATGGAAAAATACGGTATTTCAAATCTGTCGCTCCTTCAATAGCTGGTCATGAGGGTTATGCCTATTCCATTCTGATCTTGACTGCACTGGTAGAATCCCTCCAGCTTCTCTCTAACATCTTAAAACATGTCAGAGACCAACTTTGTGGAATTCAGATTTGTCTTTATGTTCCTTTTACTATCAAAAATGCTGAATAGATCAGTGCAGGATCAAGGTTATTACCTACAGTCTTCTATGCTTTTGGTTTAGGAAACCTAAAGGAATGCTTTCTCACACATCATCCTTCCTGCACCTTACAACCTGGCATAGAGGTCCTGTTTCCCAAAATAAGCTGGTGTGAGGCTGCATCTCTGTTGGTAAGCTTTGTTCCAAGGAGGTCTATACTTCTGGTTCCTTCACATTTCGTGCGCCACTTTAAGTTATGATAGTCCTATTTATGTGACTATTTCTATTTGCTGTGTGGGTTTATGTGAGTGATGTTTTACTTTGTCTGGTACAGTTTATCTTTGTTTTGATAATTTCACTATTGCTCTTTTATTACATTCTATGACTGTATCATCTGGCTCCCTGTAGAACTCTTTTTAACAGACAGGTGAGTTATATATTATTCCAATAAAACAGAGTAATACTTGGACACATTGCAAGGAAAATATACTGGAAAATAGGATATCCTTAAAATATAGAACAGTTATACAGCTTTTAATTAAGACTCTTTTTTCTCCTAAATTTATGCATGTATGTACATATGTATTATTATTACTGTTTAAATCAAAGTTCCCATATGAATTCATTTTCCAGGCAGATGACCCTATAACATCGCAAAACAGCACAATATTTAAATTTACCTTGTAACATAACCTTAATAATAAAGTGAAACTGTGAGGAAAGTTTGTTATCAGTGATTCTCATTAAATTGAAAGAAAAAATAATAGAGTTGGAAGACCATTAACACTTGGCCATTGAAAGGGATAAGAATAGAAATAGCCTTTCCATTTATAGGCATGTGTCTCTGAAAAATTCTCCCAATTGCTAAAATTTGAAGAATGCCTGAGGGCACAATCCTATGCAAGTTTAGAGAAAGAAGGGGCCTACAACTCCTAGCATGTTCCAGCCAGCTATGCTGCAGGCGGTATCTTTAGTGTAGTAGCAGACATATTTTTACTGTACTCCTAGTCATATTTACTTAGAAGTAAGTCAGCTGCTTCCAATGGGACTTACTAAGGATGCTTGCAACTTAATTTGGTGTGCCTTCTAAAAATCTGTGGCATGGGAGCCAAGCTGTGTTTTAAATCCTTGTAATGGTAATAGGTCGTAATCTGTTTTTGCTTCTTTTTTATATTGTCTTTTTAAACATTTGATCATTTAAATTTTATGCTACACATTCATATAGTACAGTATAGTACTATACTTGATACTATATGAATATATACTATATATGTTCATATAGTATAAAGGCATATAAAAGTGTATATAAGCAATTTATGTTTTAAATTGCTTGTAGGTTTCTATGAACTACCTAGAGAGATTTGCTTATAATAAATGAAGAAGTAAATAAATATAATTTAAAAAGCAATGCAGTTTAACTCTCTGTACTGTGTAATCCTGTAACTGGGTGACCAGTGTGCCTGCCTGTTCCGCCTGCTTTACTTGTCAATGGGCAATTATTCTTCCAGTTTATTACTTTTCAATCAACCACCGGGGTCAAACTGTTCCATCAATTGGATAAAGTGCAGCAGCTTACTTTTCCCCTTTATTCTAGTGTAAGTGCTCATTGCCCTGATTTGACCTGTCATATTCCAGGGAAGGATTAAACCTCTTCCCCATCATCTGTGTCCTAAAATTATTTTTAAGTGTCAGGGCTTAAAAACAACAACAGCCCCAAGGAGGGAAGCATCCATTTATGCCAATGGAGACTGTTGCATTTACTTCCTTTTTAACCTGCATGCATTGGGAAATTTTAGGGAGCAAATAGTTGCAGGTTTAACCTTTGTTGTGTGCAGTAGACCAGATATGAACTGAGCTGAAGCAAAATTTATTTTATTATTATTACTATTATTGATAATAATTTGCTGTAGCACCTAATGGTTGAAGCTCTCTGGGTAGTTTCAAAAAGTCATTCTTTTTTGAGTAAATTGAGAGAGAAAGATTGAGAGAGAGAGATTGAGAGAGGCATCAGCTACACGTTACATCTCTAATACATGATTTGAAAGGAAGCCATTTTACCTGCCTGAGGAAGAACAGCAAATGGCCCTTTCCAAGTTCTGATGCACTGCACCCAAGGCCACCCAAGTTATTCCAGTGCTTAAGGCAGAGGATCCTGCCAGAATCTCTCTTCCTCCCTCAGAGTAAGATTACCACAATAATAAATTAAGTAACTAACCATGACTTCACTTGCCTAACTCCCCAGATCAGAGCCAGTGAGTGATGACCTTGCGGCTAACATGGCAGAAGGTTGAGCAGGGAAGGAAGAACCAGGATGTCTGGGTTGCTTAAAAACATTTGTCTAATATGCTTCGTTTGTCATTTTCCAGTTGATCCACAATGTTAAAGTAAATAAAAGAATGCAGTACATACAATAAAAATGGCAAATAGACCAGCAAACAGAAAGGCCATTGCTTACCACTTGTGGGATTTGAAATGCCTAGGTGAGTACAGGGTTTTACCTAGTGCTCAAAGGGAAACAGCAGTAACATAAAAGCATAGAAACCTAGAAACAGAGTGAGTCAGAAGGGGTCTCCCAGGCCATCTAGTCTGACCTCCGGCACCAGCCGGCTCTGCTCACAACATGTCCACGTGTGGACGTCCAGCCTATCCTTGAACACCGATGGGGGCTCAACGATCTCTCGTGGAAGCCCATTCCACACCCTCGGGGTCCAAACTGTCAGGAAATGCTTCCTGGCATCCAAATGGAACCTTGGCTCCATGAGCTTTGCTCCATTGGAGCCCCTCCTGCTTTGCTCTGCAGGGGAGAACAGGTCTCTACCCATCTCCATGTGACATCCCCTCACATACCGCTCACATATCCCCTCTGAGTCTCCTCTTCTCCTGGCTGAAAAGACCCAGTTCCCTCAGTCTCATCTCATACCCCATTCCCTGCAAACCAGCCACCAACCTTGTGGCCCTACGCTGCACTGACTCTAACCTGGCTATATCCTTTCTGTAATGAGGGGCCCAAAACTGAGCACAATACTCCAGTTGTGGGTGCACCAGAGTCGTGTAAGTGGTAGTAATACCTCTCTTGATCTAGAAGCCACACTTCTGGCTATGCAACCAAGGGTGGAGTTCGCCCTCTTGACCACCGCATCACACTGCTGACTCATGTTTAGCCTGCAGTCAACCAGTACCCCAAGGTCCCTTTCACAAGTGCTGCTCTCCAGCCACTTGTCACCTACCCTGTACTTATGACACCCATTCCTATGCCCCAAGTGCAAGACCTTGCACTTATCCTCATTGAACGCCATCCTATTGTCTCCTGCCCACTTCCATAGTCTGTCCAGATATTTTTGGATCTGGAGTACCTGCTCCTCAGTTGTGGCCACTGCTCCAGTTTTAGTGTCATCTGCGAATTTGATCAGCAGACTGTTCACCCCTTCTCCCATGTCATTAATGGACTGTAGTACCAGTGGTTGCGTTATTCATTTATATAAAGATATTCTGGTTAGGAATGTGTGAGAATTTAAAAGAAGGGTGAATATCCAGTAGATTGTCACAATTCATCCTTCCAGCATCTGTGTCATTAGCCCTGAGCTGGCACTGACTTCCTGTGGTGCAAGTTGAGCCTGCTCACAGACTTCTGATTTTGCACAAATTGTACCAGATCCATATGGTATTTTGGGTGCATATCCGTGCAACTTTCATTAGCAGTTTAAAAAATGAGCAAATTGTGGTCTGTCTTAAAGATGGAAGTCCACCAAGCTCTCCCAACTTGGTCTGCTTCCAACCACCAGACTAAAAGTGGGCAGGAAATGCATCAAATTCACATGAGCTGGACCGCTCTGTTTCAGTACATCTAGTACAGTATGAGGTATTGGCATATTTATTTTCATCCCATTCTCAATGACCCTTGATAAACAGAATTTATTTTTTTGCTCAGTCGCCAAACACTGTCAGCATTTTCCAATCCTTTTTTTATTTTTTGGTTACTCTGAATAAGTTGATGTCATCAGCAAACTTATGCATCTCACTTCTCACTCCACAAGAGCCAATTTATGAACAAGTTTAGAAGCAACAAAATGAATCCTTGGGGAACTTGAATGTTTACACCCTCTCAATTGTGAGAATCATCCTTTTGTTCCAACTTTCTCCAGAAATGGTCATGTCATGTTATCCCATGACCACTAAATTTTGCTCAGGAATCTTTTATGGGGAAATATTGCCAAGAGCTTTCAAAAGTTCTGTGGCAGAATGAGAGCTGAATCATTCCATGAAGTTGATTGGTGGGAGATTTGGGATATATACAAAAAAGCATTTCACACAGCACATAGTTAAATCATGTCATTAACTCCCACAACAAGAAGTGATGGCCACCAATTTGGATGGCTTTAAAAGGGGATTGGACAAGTTGGTGGATGGAAAAGCTATCAATTGCTACTAGTCCTGAGGAACATAAGCTGCCAATATCAGAGGCAACATGCTTCTGTCTGGATGGAATGCTCAGGTACTCCCCATGCACATTTGGTTGGTTGTGAACAGATGCTGAAGTAGATGGACCTTGATGTTCTCCAGCATTAACCTGGAGAAACAACATAATGAAATAATCCAATGGGATTGTTTCACAAATAAACGTGAACAGGAATGTGCAACTTGCACAGAGATGGTTGCAGGATTGTGGGAATGGAATGTCTCCAAAAGTTACTTCACATGCTGATGTCCTGTTGTTGCTCCATCATATGGTCTAATCTATCAATCTCATCTTCAGTCAGGTTCATATTTTTCTAATGCTAAATTTGTTTCATACTAATTCTGCATTAGATTGTAGAACTTTTTTAGCCACATGAAAATGTGTGCATTTCTTTTTTGTCAATATTTACAACATATGTTTTGCATGCATTTTTCTCAGACATATGCATTTTGTGTGCACTTTTTTAACGTATACATTTTTGGATTTTCTAGCATTTGTGTATTTTTTAACAAATATATTTTACAATCTGTGTATTTTTGTATGGTTTTTGTTTGTTTGGAAATGCCACTGAAAGCATAGAAATGTATGGATTTTAACTACAAACTGCATGCCAGTTCATGTTTAGGTTTGGAAAGTACACATTCTGTAAATTTGCACTGAAATGCAAACCAAACAAATTGCTCCCCAGCTGATGGCATTCCTTTTCTCATCATATGCACAACTGCCAACTTGTGTTGACAGGGTTAGAGCTGATCGTTACCTAATTTTGTAACCTCCATTATTTCAGAACAAATATGGAATTCTGCTTGAATAAAGCGGCCTTTTGCCAGAGTCCTTGCTTCCATTTTTCTCCCTCATGACTTGATGTTTTTTCCATTAATGTGAGGTGTCCGTTAGTCAGTGAAAGATAATGGAAATGAGATGGGGCCCAGATTTATTATGAATGTCATTCTGGAGTTGTCTTGCCATTGTGAGCCTTCATGACATGTTCCTTAAAATCTGTTTAGACATAAACATCAAAGTTGATCAGTCATGATCTGGTGAAAAGCTGCCATGAACCAAAACCATCCTTTTCTATCAGCACATAAAGCTCTTTGTAATGTCAGCTGGTACATTATCTATCAACCAACTCTATTTTCTTAGAATTTAGATTTCCATGTTTATCCTGAAAGTATGACAGGCTCTTAAGTGGTCAACAGAAATAATTCTTTATGTACTTTGGCACCAGCAATGAAAAAAAACACTTTGACCTTTTTGCTTTAAAACAGGAAGTCCCTTCTTTAGAGCTTTTCTACCTTAGTCTGAAACATATGTTTGGGACTGGAAAAACACCATTTGTACAGTCCAGGTGAACCTGGGGACAGAGAAATATGTATATTCTAAGGCTGGATGTTTGTTTTCTGCAAAAGTGTGTTGAGGGTGATAGTGTAAAAGTAACAACACTCTTCCATTAGGGATGTACATACAGTTTGACAACTGGCAAAGAGTTTGCTTGTTTTCACCATTTAGACACACAGCCCCTCAGCATCCTAGCTACCATTTCCTTTAAAAGTGTGACCAGAATGCCCCTGGGTTGCGGGGAGCCATTACCTCCTCCATAGCTTCTTTGGGAATGCTATGGTATAACTGAGCCCCCCTTTGCCATTTCTGTAGTTTTAGCCCCATAGTAAAAGGGCACAGGAGTGCCTGTTTATTTAAAGCTCCAATTTACTTTGCCCAAAAGGCATCCATTTGTCATCCCACTAATTCCCACTCTAGTGACCTGATCCACATTAGGGCCTGCTGCATCCTTTTGAGGTTATGAAAAAAAATCTTTTAAATAGCATATAGTTTGACCTTCCAGGAATTGCTGTGTATGTGGAATTCACAGGAAAGGCAAACAGAAGGAAGAGGGCGTCAAGTTACCTTTCCAAAATTGGAAAGTAGCCCAGGGAAGCCTTCCTGCTCTTCCCTTCCATACACACATAAAAGAAACATGGAGGCAGAGGCAGAATTATATCATTAGTCCCTGTTCTTGCTGTGTTGACTTGCTGTGTTCATCAGTTCAGTCAAGTATTTATACATTCATTCAGCTCAGATTCAGCTGCATGCACCTGTACACATGATTAAGTAGTATTATAATGTCTGTGTATGATTCAGGCATGAATGCATGTAGAGAGCTTCCCACAGACTGATGTAAAATGTAGCCCACTGAAGGATGCCTGGAATACAATGCTTTTCATTCCTACAAACGTCTCTTTCCTTCCAGCCTCTTATATGTGACTAGATTATCTATTAAATAAACACCTCAACATTTTCCCAAGAAAAATGTCAATGAAAGTGATTTATGTTCACAAATAAAGTTGGATTAAAATAATAAAGCAAATGCATTAAAATACCATTAAAACCCCATCAATAATGGAATAAAACGACATATAACCAAACATATCCATTTGTACATCAAATCCCTTCTTGAATAAAAATGTCTTTGCCTGCCAGTGGAAGAAAAGCAGAAAGGGGATGTACCTCACCCTTCTCAGAAGGGAGCTGTACAGGTTGAGAGTAGCCCCTAAGAAGACCACTGTGTCTGCTTCAAACACACCTCTGAAGGGGGCAATGTAAAAAGAAGGGTCTTTTCCAAGGATCTTATGACCCAGGCATGTTGCTGTGAAGATCAAGTGAAAGCGTATGAAAATGACGAAAACCACCTTGAGGAGCTTCTTTCTTTGGTACTTAACAAAAATAAGTAAATAATCATTATCCTGGCATGGCCATATTTACATTAAAAAAGGGTCAGGAGAGAAAAGTGTGGGAGCTAGGAGTGACTGGATAAATTGACTTTTGTGAGTAGCATGAATTTCACTGAAATTGGATCAGTGGTTGATTGGTTGGTTTAAATGTTAAATAGCCATTCAAGTCCATAGTGTTTAATAGTCATTCAAATTCCCATCATATATGTCAAACATGTGCAGTCTCCTGTCAATATGGCAACAGTGAAGGAGAATAGCAAGAAACTGTGTTATGACCCAGGACTGGCAACCCTTAGAAACTGAAGCTTCCATTAACAGTGACTGAAGGAAGGTGCAAGAACAAGTTCTGAACTGGGGCCCAGTGACTTGGATTCAATCAATTATCAATTGTATCTTTCTTGTAAAGACTTCACAACACCTGCGGAAAAGGCGCTGTCCCTCTGCCCCCTAGGCACAGCACCTGAGGGGTCAGTGCTTCCAGAAAAGTTTTACTGCCCTGACTGTAAAACACTGTCATTTGCTTTCAGTGAGTGTGGAGTAATGCACTAGTTTTCAAGCTCCTTTATTGCTGTCCATGGTCCTGAAGCTAGTTCTAATGTGACCCAATTACCTCTTCCATGTTGTGCCTCTTTCCTGAGTGATTGCCTAGAGCAGATGCCTGATTCCCTGATGAAGCATGACATGGAGTCTTCTAGATTCTAGTCAAATGCTCCAACCACCACACCACACTGACTGTAACTTTCTTGAGTGAGTTAAGAGTAAGAATTATGCCCACAGACAAGGATCTTTACCTGGATTCTGGGTGAATCACTGGTACAGATATGCTTACTGGCAGAGAGAGCCCAGAATAGTAGTTCGTGTGGAGAAAGAATATTGGCCATACTCTGGATGCCTGTGGGTAATTCTGGTGCATATCTAGACTGCGGTTTTGTATGTTGCAGTCCTATCCCATCCAGAGTATGGGTAGAATTGCCTTTTTCCAGTGGAAATAGATAAATTCAGAAGTCAGCAAGGACCATGCATAGATGGCACATCCACTCTGCTCCTGAAGCAGGCAATCTAGAAACCTTTAATGGGTTCATTTAGATATTCCCTTTCTCATGGCACACTAGTAATTTCACCATGGCATCAGGATATGCCATAGCAAACAGTTTAGAAATTAATGCAGCAAACATGTAGGATCAGAGCACTTTTTTAAAAAGGTGATTGATGTGATGATTTTTTTTAAAAAAAAACCTTCTGCTCATCTTATATTGGGAGGAAAACTCATCTGTTTGGGATGTTTGATCTTTAAGGGCAGAATTCCATGTCTACTAGATGCTGCCCATGGCATAGGGAAATTTCTAAGGTTAGAGTTCTAGCTCTAACCTTAGAAATTCATTGCAAGATCAGATCTGGGACTGCAAATTTGGAGTGCCTTTCCTCCACCCTCAGAGGCAGCACAGAAAGAACTGTGCTGGCCATGGCTCTTGGCCATTGGAGCTGGCATGTGGGACATCCCGGGCTTTACCAGGATATTATAGATCCCAGTGGCTCCTCAGTCTTTCCTTGTAAGCAAGCACAAAAGATATAAACAGCAACAACTGAGAACCAGACCTGAACGTCCATTCAAGTCTTTTTCTGGGCAGGAAAAGTGCAGAGGTAACCTTTGCCTTTGCACTCCTTTGATCCTCACCAGGATGCCCACATCTGGAGGGTTCTAGGCAGCCACATTGGATCATTCTTCCAGTCATCATATCAGTGTTATTGAGAGACACTAAACCAGCTGAGCTTGTACACTAACCTCTTAGTGATGTTTGAACTATTTATCAAAGATATACTTGGACTGAAAGCAGTCAGTAATTGCCAAGCAATTAATATTTCAGTGCAATCCTCTGGATACTCACAGATTCTGCTGCTTCTTCAGTATATTTGTTCCTGGAAAGATTCCATCTCTGTTCAGATATTGTGTCTAACTTTTGAAAAAATCTATTCTATCTGACAACCCACAAAGAGCAGTATATTCATGGATATTTATGTGATCATGCCCGACTGTTCTTCAACCAGTTTTCAAGAAAGAGAACTTAGAAAATGCTTGGTCCTCAAGGTTAGAAAGGAGCTCAGACTGCATTTTGATTGTTTTATTATAGTTGGAAAAAGCTCTTGGGGTGGGGGGGGGAGCCCTTCAAACTGCAGTATCTTTCTTTTTCTTTTTTCTTTTCTTTAATTAGCATTTCACACTGATGTAAAACCACATGTATCATTGTATAAATTAGACATGGATGAAGTAATGTCCTTCATTTTGTTCTGCATTCTGCTTTTTAAAACTTAAATTATTTCCATTCCATACATTAAGAAATTTGATAATTTGATATTCTTATCACAAATGAACCAAAATGAAATTCTCACACATATGTCTTGGCCAAATTCAATAGGTACTCTGAACATGAAGTTATTCCAAACATGATGATGACTATTTTCTAATTGCCTGATATGTAGCTATCACAGATGAAGAGCCTGAAAGAAAAGGAAGGTTGAGAGAATTTAGTAGCACAAACATAAATGAATATATGGGGATCCAAACTAACTACTCTCTTCTGGGCCTGGAAGAATCTATGAGTTTTTGTTTCTTCCATATGAGTATTTTTTTCCAAATTGTAATTTCTTTACATCCCATTCATGAACACAGAAAATAAATCCTGTTAATTTTTTTATCAAAAATATACACAACAACATTCTCACTTAAAATTTTAAATGATAAAACAGCAGATAAAAATCAAAAACATTTGAACTGCATGTTAATATGCCTGGGTAAGTGAGCACATTTTTGCCTGCAAATTGAAAGATCCCACTGAGGGTCCAGGTGAAACTTTAGGGGATGTTCAACAGTGTTAGTGATCTTAATAAATGTTTCCAATATTAAGACAGGTTTAGGACCAAAAAGATACTATTTTAAATGAATGCATAGCAATTACATATTTGATTTGATTTAATATTTTTAGCAGGCACAGTTCACCTGAGCCAAATTGGGATCCTAGCATAGGAAGCGATGGTATGGAGAGCATTAAAGATCTGGACTGGGACCACTGTGACAACTTTAGAGTATTTTTTTAATTGCTAAACACACACTAAATAAGCAATGCCTTTAGACTACTTATTTATCCCTTATGGGTTATTTATAAAGTTTGGCAAAAAATACTTGGGAACTGTTTAGGTGGCTTTTATTCTTGCTTTTGTAACTCCCTCTGCACAGTAATTAGGCTTACAAAGTAACTTCTGTTAAAGTTTTTTTTAACTTGTATAAAAATAGCAAAAGTGTGATGAGAGGTCATAGCTGGAGAGAAAAGGTGTAACTCACTCCTTCCCCAAAAGAGTGACTTCCAACACAAAATTTTTCCCATGTGCAATTAGGCTTGAGGAAACCTTATCCTGAAGACATTGCCCTAAAGTATGTTATATACGAGAATTGTCATGGTGTGTGTGTGTTTGTGCATGGGAGAAAAAGAGAGAGTGTGTTTTGGGTAGTCATGCCAACTTTAATTTTGAATCCATTCACGTTTTGCAAGGATGTACCCTCCTCTACTCTAAAAGTAGAAGAAAATATAACCCTTCAACCAAAAAACGCCCCTCTCTCCTTCTCTAGAAAGAATTGAGTGAAAACTTCCAATGGCTGGTTTTAAAGATCCAGCTAATTATGCAGTTTCCAAGGTCATCTCCAGTTAGAGCCAGGGCACCTTCTGAGCTTTGGGATCAAAGATGATGAATATCCCTGAATTAGTCCCAGCATCCTCCCCACCTGCTTCCAGTAAGTGGTGCCCATCGTATGTTACTGACAATAGATTTACCCCAGATCTTCCTATATTTACATAAATAGGGCAGGGTTTCCAAAACACGTATAAAGGGGGCATCTCTGCTTTAGCTCAGAGAGATCCTCATGCTACCTCCTGCACTATGTAGCTACTTTCATCCCAATGTGCAGATTGTCCTTCTCACAGTTCAAGGATCCTATAAAAAAGCTCAGACAGCTTTGCCTAACCCACCATTATCGTTCCAGACTGAGAAAAGCAGAGAAATACATTCCTGCGTGGGTTGCTTCATTGTTCCATGAAAAGTTGTCCTTCATCAAACATGTACATTTTAAAATGAAATTCAAAATCCATGAAAATTCACGCAGCCTTAGCTAAAACATAAGTTGTCTTGTGTACTCCTGGCCGTTCATGACTCTTCGTGGATAGAATGCTGCGACATTGAAACCTGTCTTTCAGCTGAATACCTCTCAAGCTGTAGTATCTTTTTATTGTGATTTCCTGCTTTTTATGAACAAATGTTCACCTTAAAAGGTCACTGTGAAACAGACTTACAAGAAAGAAATTCACTTCCTGAATTCTGACTCACAGAATTTTTGCTATATTCATGCTCATTGCTTTTACTTGAAAGCTTCTTTTCTCCATAGGTTAGACTATCAAATAGAACATCTAAGGTAAGAAAAGTGATTTCTCATTCCGAACCCCTGGGGGTTGTGCTATAAATGCATCTACAGTGAATGCATTAGTCAGTTCAATGAAGGACACCTGCATGACAAGCTAGGGAACAATGTCAGATGTATGAACAGGATAATAGAAAGAGTTGGTTTGATTCTGTTTACACGAAGTTGCCATCCTATGCTGCTTTTAGAAGAGCTTTCATATTCCAGGATGTAAAAAACTGCAAATGCAAATATTGGCTTAAATTTGTTTGTGGTAACTCATATGGGGAGTGGTGGAAATGTTGCTTTGAATGCCTAGAGTTCCTGGTTGCACACAGTGGAATGGCAGCTCATTTCCCATAGTGCAAGGATGGGGAGTAAAATCAAATGTGAGCAGAAAATCACTCACCTTGCTGAATGCCACTGAGGGCAGAGCTATAGCACCTGATGTAATGGAGTAGGGCTGTACCATGAGATGTAATCTGGTCTCTGGTCAGCAGGCTGAGTGGCATATTGGTTCAGAACCTGATTCACTGCATGAGAGGCTCCCATTAGAGAAGGACCTGGTGTACTAAAGCCACTTCACCTGCCCTAGGTCTTCTTTACCAGTTGGCTTCTGTGCTCTGCCAAGCTTTGGTTGCAGAAGGAGCAATGAATGAACAGTGAACCCTTGTCCAGACCATGCAAGAGGCCAGAAAGCTGAGGGATCTGAGATAAAAAGATATCTGCTCCCTGCTTCCTCCCAAAGTTATTAGTAGCCTCCATACTAGGAATGTAGTTTGAAAAGTGGGCATGGCCCAAAGAGGGAGGCCATGTGGGGATCTACACAAGGCTGCATTGTAATGTCTGAATCTCTGGTGTATCAAATGATCATGCTGCTCATGTGATTTCTGTCATTTTATCCTACTTTTCTTTAGACCCGTGATTTCCTGATGTTTTTCTGAGTAGCCCTTCCCCACAAGGTAGAGATTCCAGTGCTAAAATTGAATAATGCTCTGGCTGGAGATGGCTTCTATGGCCTGGGGCAAGGGGAAACTACAAGAGACATGAGAGGAAGTGTCTTATCAGACTTTGACAAAACAGCAACTCTGTGAAGGAAATAAGCTGGATCATTTGCTTTTCTTATTTCTTTGTTCCCTACCAATGGCTTCTCCCTCTCCCCCGTTCTCCAGTGAACTGGAGGGTAAACACAGTGTTGCTTCCCCTCCTCCTTAAGGAACATCTAACTGAAATAGTGTTACAGTGAAGGTCCATAGAATCCATCCCTTTTCAGTTTGCAGAAGCCCAGTTACTGAACCAGCAGCCTTCTTCTGAGTCACAGACAACACAAACAATAGCTGCGAAGTCACATCTGCAGAAGAGGGATGCTGCTTGCACAATGATTGTGTGGGCTCTGTTCCTGGCCAGTGTTGTGCAAATGTTCAGCTTACTTGTGTCAGACACATGGCCCTCAAGACTTGTGGCCTGATGGTCAGGGAGCTGAGCTCAGGAAGCCTGGCAGATTCCCACCACCAAATTGGATTCTTCACATGTCCCTAAGTTGAAGCCACCCCTACAAACATAACAGCTCAGAAGTAAATCACATTATCCTCAATGGTGTTTCAAATTATGTATCTTTGGAAGGGCACCTTTTGATAGAAAATGTGAGGCTCAAGGAGATTTGTTTTAATCTAATAATGTTATAGCTGGTAGGTTGTATCCAATGCCAGTACAACTTAGAGTAGACCTGTTACAATGAATGGGACTCAATTAGGCTAACATTGCATATAAGCTGATAGTTTTACTGTCACAACCAGTAATGGCTCACTGAGAAGCTTTAGCTTTCATGAGGCCAGTATGTAAGTGCTAGCCTACATTCTTTGACGAAAGTACAAAGTGTGATGCTATGTTATTAAAATATATTTGTGATGGTAAATTTTTGAATGAAAGGAGCATTGGCAGCTGGATGACTTTCTTTTAAAAATAGCATTTATATTATAATATAATTGCTGAAAGCCTTTTAATGGGCTGCAGTTGTTTTCTTTTATCTTTATTTTTCACCTGCTGGACCTGCTGTTTTATATTGATGTTGGTTTCTAACTGCATTTTATTACATTTTATACTTTTATTATTTGTAAGCTTTCTCACAACTATCTGTGGCAAAAATAAAGAAAAAAGAGAAAAAGGAGAAGCTGGGATGTAGATTTCAAAAACAAACATGCAATCCTCCAAGCATTAATTAAAAAGTGATTTACAGTACCCAGTCATTAATGAATGAGCCACAACGAGCAATCAAGCAAAACATGACATTTTTAAAAAAAAAGCAATAACAAACAACCCAAACAGTTGTGGAAGTAAATGCATGTTGTCATTGGCCTCAGACCTGGAAATATTCCTGGCAATACCCCGGCAAGCAAGTTCCCTAGGCCTGATGATTCTGTGGCTTGTCCTGGGCCTGATGGTTCTGTGGTTCTGTGGTTCTGCTGGGCTGGGATTCAGGAAGCCAAGCTGCTAGTCCCAACTTGCTATGAGGCTCCCTGGCAACTTTTAGCCTAACTGGGCTTCTGTGAGGATAACATGAGAAGAGGGATAATCATGCTGTGGGCTTCTTGATGGCAGAACAGTGGGATAGAAATATAATAGTATATTAACTAATATGACTGTATTGATTTATAAACAAATATTTTATACACTCCCTCTCAGACATTGCATGGAAGTTGGGGCCTGGGACATGATGAAGGGCAGCGGGAGCAAATGCAATCAATTTCAGCTCTGTGCATTCTCTGAACATGGGTGAGCCACACCAGATGATGGGGGTACCACTCTCTGCAGCAAAAAAGGACACCTTGGGGATCACTGTGCCTATTCCAGTCTCTCCAGATCCTTTCAGTGTGAAAGGGGGTGTTTTCCTAGATGCTGAAATCACCAGTGGGGTGGGAGATGACACACACTCTACTGCTTTGCGATGTCTATGTATGCAGTGCCTCATTTTACTTCCCTTGGAGACACTTGGACATGAAACTCATCAGAAGACCTGGGATACTTACTGACCTGCAGCCTAACCTACCTCACAGACTTGTTAGAATCAAATGAAGAGGAGGAAGAGAAAGACATATGCTGCTTTAGCGTCCTTGCAAGGAAAAATGAAGTCAGGAGATAAATGAAATAAATTAAATAAAACCAACTAATCAAAACATATATAGCACCAGAAGAGCTAATTCTTGGAGGACCATCTGGATCTCAGTTTCAGCAAGGGGATATAAAGCAACTTACCTCTATGTGATGTATAAATGAAGCATCAGTGTTTGCCTGTGCACAATAGAGAGATCCAATTTATTCCTTATTTCAACTACCCATAGCTCTACTGACAATAAACCGTCAAGGCTGACTAATCAGCCAAGCAGTACAAAATAAAATTAAACAATCCCACAACATTCAAAGCTTTACATTCCATGTCACTCTCTTAATTACCAGTATTAGATCATAAAAGGAAAGGTGGAGAAGGTATTTGTGTGAAGAGAAGGCTTAACTCTCTCTGTTTAAAGTATAAAGCACAAGGCTGCTGACATCTTGGGAATCTAAATGAAGAAAGAGAAGCATAAAAGATTTCTTTTTTCTTTCAGAGATGGAAGGGGGTGGGGTGGACAACCCCTTGCTTCCTCCCAGTGGTACAGACTAGTGGAGCTGAAGGCCATTCAAGAAGTCTGTCAAAAATGAGCACACAGCTCCTGCGCATTCTAAAGTGTATTCAGTCACAGATCACATATTTTGTGTGTGCAGTTCCCTGACGTTTCCAGTGGAAACTATCTAAGATAGCAGGGTGATAGGAAATTTCCTCAGCTGAGATCTTATGGAGCCTTCTGTGCAAGAATACAAGCCGCAGTCCAACACTTCTAGGGGACATCAGGTTAAGTACAGCAGCAATAGATCATAATCAACTAGATGATCAATGGTCTGATGGACACTGGACTGATTAGAAGAAATTATCTATTTGCACAGGCCATTGCAAAAAGATCGAATGGTGTCTAGACCCATTTTATCTAACCTGCAACTGCCTTTCATGCCCAGCTGCTACAGCTACTGTGTATTTGCATTGTGCTGGCAGAACACAACAACTGTGCAAAGTCAGTGGTGCTTGCTAGCACAACTGGTATTCTGAGAAACTTCTTGTCACTAGCAAGAACTACTGATCTAATGCAAGTGTTGTTTTCTGAAGGCACAGCATAAACAGCATTAGGAGGAGTACACCAGAGACAGCTAGAAGAAAGTAGGCTGGTGAATGGGTCAGATGAACATAATGATTAAGGCATGGAGAACTAGAACATAACATTCACAACCAACCCAGGACTGCAATATGGGTCAGACTATAGTTGGGCACCATGTGGATGTTGTTTGGGGAAGGAAAAGAAGAAATTGCACCAGAACACAGGAACAAGGATAATTTTGTTTCAGTATGAAAAAACAAGCTCTTTCAGCTTGTTGTCGTACAGTCTGTTATTGTATATTAGTAAATGTATGCTCCTGTAAATAAACTGATTGTGTACACCATTGTATATTATGAACCAAATGCTGCCTAATATAAAATAAAAGTACATCTCAAATTGTAGGTAATGTCACTTTTGACTAATGCGAGCACTGGTAATAATCACTTTTATCACGTAACTTATGTGTACGGTTGGGAAAATCAACAAGACATGAGCCCATGGAGCTTCTTCAGTTTCCTTGATGCTCATTTCACTTTGTTTCCATTTTTAATGTAAATGTTGTTCTTTTCCTTATTCAAATAGGTAAAATACACACCAAAAGATATGTTTCCTCCCACTATGTTTTTTTTTCAAAATGCACATTTAAAAAGTACACTTTTTTTCCTGATAAACACATTATTCAAACACTATCACAAGCTCAGGGACATGCAAGCTTTGACTAAGAAATCAGCCCTATTCACTTTTGGATGGCAAGTACAAGCCTTGAGGCCTAAGGAACTGAAACCATTTTTCCATACATCCCTATCTTTTCACCTCATGTGCATAGATTTTCTACATGCATGTGTGTTTTGGACTTAATTGCAGGGTGCCACAAGGAATATCTTTCCCTTGGAGATGTTTTCCATGATTTCCATTTTCTTTACTAATTCTGAGGCTGTTTTACAGATGTCACATTAGAATGAATTTTCATAGTCCTCTGTCCCTGGTGAAGATAAATATCTTGCATGCTTTCATGTCTAGGTTTGCTTTGTTTCCAAGAGAATATCTTTATGTATTTTTCAAATTAACCCTATGATGAAGGTGACTGGCAATATAATGGTTGGATTATAAGAGTTTGAAACACTTGATTTGAATATATTTTGTTTGGTCATCTGATAAAACAGTAAAACTTCAAAAAACAAAATCAGCACCATAGCTAAAACAGAACTATCTGTATCATTTTGCACACTGTTAATACTTCTGTGAATAAGAGCTGAAATTAAATGCTGAAGGTTTTGTGCTTTAATGAAAATCTGACCTCATTATGAACCTTAAGAGATCCATGTTTGCACAGCTCCAATTCAAACATTTATTTTCCAATTCAAAGTGTGTACCCACTTCTGTACTGAAATCAGAAATGAAATGTCAGCTAGAGTGGCCATTAAATATGAAAAACACACATTGTGTATAAGCATGTAGAAGAAGTAATACCACTAATGAGGCTGACCTTATGTACATTATGTTAGGCTTAAGCATGGAGCTGCATTTTATTTTCCTTTTATGGCAAAATAATTGAAACAAATAAACAATGTTCATGTATTTATACTAAACTGTCAGTTTACTTTAGCTCACTGAATGAAGACAATATAATGTGTTTCAAGCAGATTCCTCTGTAATGAAAATGGACAGTGCAGTGCTGAAGTTCATGTCACCTTTTTAGCTGATAGTCATTGCAAAAGTTTTTTTTTCTTTTTCTTGTTCTTTCTTTTTAAACCCCAGAAGTAATTGTAAATCCCAGAGTTAATGTTCTTCTCGCTGTCTGGGCAAAACGTATTAGCATTATGGATGGCATGTATAGACATGCTGTATTACACTGCTAAGCTGCTTAGAGCAACAACATTTTTTGTCCTTAAGGCTACTACATCTGTAGAAAACACTATAAGAGATGGAGGGGCAGAAATATTGCTGAGAGTGAAAGAGTGTTTTGTGAAATGATAGGCAGAAAAGCCTCAAGTCCCAACTAAAGAGAAAGGGAAATGGCCTTGCTATCAGCTGTGACTTTGTAAACTTCCCACCTGATGAAAAAGTAATATGTTCCTATAATGGTGAGAATGATGTTTCAGATGCAACATAATCCTACTCAAATCAATTTACTGTTTAACAGAGTCTTCTTGCTTCCCATAATTTTTGTGTGGGTTAATAAGTTGGGTTCTTTCTTTTCTATACAATTGCTTATGCATCCTCTCAGACAACTCCTATGCAAGTTTATTAAGTTAAGTGGGACTTGCTCTCAGGAAACTGCATGAAGGATTGTAGCCTAAACCATGCTACAGTGTACAAAATAAAATATATTTTTTCTCTAGCTAAAACTGGTTTGGATTGCAAACAGTTCTTCACCTGCCAGCTATAGCATGTGTACCCATACTAGAATGTCACAGTTGAAGACTGCAAACAAAACATGCCTTATCCAACTTGTAACTTGAAAACTATCCGAGTCTAGGTGTGACCCATACTGTCACGGGCAGCTAAGATGACCAAGGAGATTACTTGCATACAAGCAGAAAGGAGTAAAAGTAGGAGAACACTCAGGTGGTAGGCAGAATAACTTTTCCTGCCACAATTTGAGAAGCCCTAAGGGCAAAATGAACATATCTGTCAGTTTCACTTTCCTCTACATTCATGTTTTAGAAATCAAGTTCTTTCTTTCTCAGATATGAAGAACTTTGGGTATTTTGGTACATTTTTACCATGAATGAACTGTGACTAAAGTCTTACACTTTCCAAATTCAGTGGGTATGGCTGTTCCAAGCCCACTAGCCTTGGGCATACATAGAGAAAACTGTTGGTTGCATGTTCCCATGCAATAGAATTAATATCATTTTATCTTTGTGCCCAAAATTGAGATTTTAGCAAAATCTGTCAAATTTTGGAAAAATCTTATTAAAACTGAACTGAACTGAAATTCTTGGGATCCTATTAAGACTCTAACACATAAATGATCCCAAATCCATAGCTGTCCAGTGGTAATATCAGTAAATAAGGCATGAAGGATTAAAAATCCATTTTTTATTTATTTGTTTATGACCAGAAATATTTGGTCATGAAGACAATCTAAATAAGATTGAAATTGTACTCTACTTACTTCTGAAGGGACATGCATACAACTGTGCTGCTGTTGTTGTTGTTATTTGCAAAGTCATGTCTGACCCATCGCGACACCATGGACACCATTCCTCTAGGCCTTCCTGTCCTCTACCATCTCCTGGAGTCCACTTAAGCTCATGCCGACTGCTTCAGTGAGTCCATCTAGCCACCTCATCCTCTGCTGTCCCCTTCTTCTTCTGCCTTCAATTGTTCCCAGCGTTAGGGTCTTCTCCAGTGAGTCCTTCCTTTTCATTAGGTGCCAAAGTATTTGCGTTTCATCTTCAGTATCTGGCCTTCTAAAGAGCAGTCAGGGTTGATCTCCTCTAGGACTGACCAGTCTGATCACCTTGCTGTCCAAGGGACTCTCAGGAGTCTCCTCCAGCACCACAATGCAAAGGCCTCAATTCTTCGGCACTCAGCCTTCCTTATGGTCCAACTTTCACAGCCATAAATTGCAACTGGGAAAAACATAGACTTCACTATACACACTTTTGTTAGCTTTTTAGTATGCTGTCTAGATTTGCCATAGCTTTCCTCCCAAGGAACAAGAGTCTTTTAATTTCTTTATTTTTTTATAATAAGTTTTATTTGAAATTATAATCCTAAAAACCAAAGAAAAACTAAAAACAACATCAATCATCAAAAACGTAGGGCCTGGTGGGTTAGCCCCCACATCTTTCTTTTTCCAATTTATTTATTTATTTATTTAGAAAGCTTCTATGCTGCCCCATTCACCGAAGCCTCGGGACAGCTCACAACAATAAATAACATCATAACAATATAAAAAACAATATAGTTGGAGCCGTCCTGGCCAAAATAGTTGGCAACATCCTAGCTAATTTATTTATGATAAACTTAAAAGTTAAAAGTTATTTATGACAACTTAAAAACATATTTAAATCTATGCAAAGTCCCATTTCTCTAGCCAGTAATAAAAATAGTCCCAAGTTTGACAGAAGTCGGTATCTTCTTTCTCCTTCAATGATAAAGTCAATCTATCCATTTCTGCACAGTCCAATATCTTTTTTAGAATCAGTTCATCGGTGGGTATTTCTTCACTTTTCCAGTGTTGAGCAAATGCAAATCCTCGCCACAGTAATTACATGTAAAATCAAATACATTTCTTATTTACTAATGTCCACCAGTATAATGCCTAATAAAAAACTTCTTGTAGTATGTTTTTATTTAAATAAAAATTTCAACCTAAAAAAATTTCAATCTAATAAAAAACTTCAGCTTTAAGAGTTTTAATTTCTTGACTGCAATCCCCGTCTGCAGTGATCCTGGAGCCCAGGAAAATAAATCTGTCACTACCTCCATTTCTTCCCCATCTATTTGCCAGGAAGTGAGAGGACCAGATGCCACGATCTTAGTTTTCTTAATGTTGAGTTTCAAGCCAACGTTTGTGCTCTCCTCCTTCACCCGCATCAAGAGGCTCTTTAGTTCCTCTTCACTTTCTGCCATGAGAGTGGTATCATCTGCATACCTGAGGTTGTTGAAAGCCCTGCCTTTCTCATGATGTGCTCTGCATATAAGTTAAATAGGCAGGGCGACAGTATACAGCCTTGCCAAACTCCTTTCTCAATTTTGAACCAATCAGTGGTTCTGTGTCCAGTTCTCACTGTTGCTTCTTGACCTGCATATAGGTTTCCCAAGAGTCAAATTAGATGGTCTGGTACTCCCATCTCTTTAAGAACTTGCCACAATTTGTTGTGATCCACACAATCAAAGGCTTTAGCATAGTCAATGAAGCAGAAGTAGATGTTTTTGTAGAACTCACTAGACTGTAAGTTCTAAAGATGGACACTTCATTGTATTTCTTATCCACATCAACTTCATTTATTTACAAGTTTGTTCTATCCCATTCCACACCAACCCGCATTAAAATATTATTTTAAAAGCTCAGCAAGAAAACTCATATAACATTTGTATTCGTTTTGCAAGTTTCTTTGTCCAAAGCACATATTTTTTAGATATTTCACCTTATTCATTTTTGTGTGCATTTTGCTATGCTCTTTGAGCTGAAAATTATACGTCTAACTTCAGAGAAGCATGAAAACTGAAGGATAACAATGTATCCTTTCATGTTTCCAGGAGTCCAGGAACTGCAAATCATCTTGATTCATTTAAAACAGGCAGAAACTAACATTACTGGTAAATGAAGAAGGTTGTCAGATGGTCTTGGAAAAAAAAAAAACAATGCAGGTGCCTGGAGAGCCTCTCTGAGAAGCTGCTTCCATAGCCAAGTTGCCACAACAGGGAAGGCCCTCTTCTTAGCGCCTCCCACCTGACTTCCTTTGGCAGTGGCTTCCACAGAAAGAGCACTGAGAATGATTAGGGTCTAGGCAGGTATCCCTTGGATGAGGTAAGCCTTCAAGCAACCTTCTCAAAGCCTTGTAGGGTTTTGAATGTTAATACCAGCACTTTGACCTGGACCCATACATGGACAGACAGTCTGGGCAGATGGTAAAATATATTGACCAGTCCCTACTAACTGTCCTATTTGGACCAGCTGAAGTTTCAAAGGTAGGCCCATGTATAACCACATGTAGAATTTCCATCTATACATATAAATTAGTACAGGCAAATATCGTATAAATCAGTGCCCTTTTAAATTTCTCTTTTAGATTACATTTTCTCTTTGATGTAATGATGTATAAGTAGCAACCCCAAAAAGCAGGTGGGTTCTTTTATTCCTAATAATGGACTTGGAGCCCAGCTCCTATTTTAACACTGGCATCTCATTTCCAGTAATTGAATGCAATGCCAATCACTATACATGAAAGTAAGGATGGATCTTACAACAACAAATAAAGTAATCCTAATCACTAAAGAAAAAGCTGTCAGTCTAGGAGACTACAAAAAGCAACATTATCTGGCAAATAGTAATGAATAAACTGAGTCCCTGAAGAAGGATTTTAACCCCGGACACATTGGACTGCAGTGTCTTTACAATAAACTGTTTTCGAGCACCTGTTGTGGTTTTCTCCTTTCCTGTTTCCTTCACTAATTGATGCTACTCTTCTCCCCCCTGTCCTTAAAAAGAAAAGAAAAAAGCACAAAACTATTAAGTTTGGATAGCAGAGATGTGAATTCATTTCACTGGCGGCTTATAAAGATTGCATTTTTATAAAATTTCCATGACATCCATGGCAGAAACATACACGAGATGGTTATTTTAGTTGCATTATAATTGAAATCAGATAATTATGTTAAGAGATAAGTCAAGCTATCTGCAAGTAATGAGATAAGCTTGTATATAATTAGTCTGCCTTTGTAACAAAACATGGACATTTTGTGATTTGATATACTGTAACCACAGCATCACTTTGGAAGAAATAGTGGAAAGGAATCACAGGGTTTATGTGGAGCTCCATGGAAACAAAACATACTCAGCATTAACGATAGTATCATTGTGTATTCTTCAGTTTTCTGCAGTTAATAGAAGTGGAACCTGCTCCAGCATTTTTATTCCTTTAGTAATTCCTTGGTTGAACCAACCTAACATAACAACTCCAGCACATTTCTTCAGACCAACATTTGTGAATACAAAACATACTAAAATGATTTTGCTTTGGGTTAGAACCTTATAGGATAAGCAAATACTTTGAACTTTGCTAATGAGAGAGCAGTTTATAACCTATGGGAAGAACATTGAAGTACGTTTCTACCCTGTTTCATTTGCGTTGCAAAAGCTACATAAATCTATCCTTATAGGTAAGTACCTGTGAAGTCTCATGGTTCAAGTACTGGACAGCAACTGGGCTGGCTGAGTCACTTTGTGATCGTAGGTCAATTACCTTCTGTAGCACTCACCGTTCCCATCAACCAACCTTCCTTCCCACTTGCTGCTGATGGTGGTGTCATGGACAGAAAAGAGGTGGAGTGAGCAAGCATGTCAGCCACCCTTCCCAGCAGCCAACGTTCTTCCCCGCTCACTGTTGCCAGTTGCGGCTGGCATGGGAAGAGGTTGTATAAGTGGGCACACCCAACTACCAACCTTGCTGCTGCCAGTGGCTGCAGCAGTGTGTAGGGGAAAAGTCCCAATGAGCATCCCGTGAATGCTGGACACACTCACCAGAACTTGGGCTCTGGATTGCTGCTGGAGCGTGGGGAGCTGAGATTCCTTGTACAACCCTACATTTGACAATAAGAGCATGTCATTGTTTTGTTTTGTTTTTAAGCTCAATTGATGTGTACATTTGGAAAAAAGACTTGGGTTTACATGCAGGAGAACAACAACAAAGCTCCTATCTATTATGGACCCAAGCAGAATGTCCTTAAATATGGAATTCAGAGAACTCTGGCAAGCTCAAGTGTTGCTGATTCACACATTCAGCACTGTACCAGCTGGGGAAAAAGGTCTTCCAAACATAGGGCATGCATGGGATAATAAAATGGTGAGGGCCAATTTTTTCTGAGCCCCTTGTATTCCATTTAATAATAATTAACCCCCACATACTTCCTAGACAAGCTAGCAAACACGTGCCTACCAAATCTGCACACATTTGACTAGGCCCTCAATTTCTGAACATCAACTACAGATTCATTGCCTTTCAGATATTTGCTGTAGCGCAGAGTGACAAACATACCGTCTTTCAAATGAAAAAAAGTGTGGTACATTTTAAACTGACTAATAAATATTGCACAGCGTATTTGCACATACTAGTGAGGAAGATCTGAAATGCCAGGAATGCAGTACAGGGAAATGACCCCCGCCTTCAATTTAAGAACACTGCTGCTCTCTGGCTGCTGTGCACCGGATGTCATGCACTAGGTGTCTCTCTGAGGTGTTCAATAGAAATGACAGTGGGGTAGTTCTTGGACTTCCTAACTCCAGAAGCAAAAATGGAGTTTCTTGAAAAAAAAGTTTTCCCTTTAATTGTCAAAGAGATTTATTAAATCTGACACTGTTCAGTGATCCTACAACTGAGAACATTTACCTTTAAAAAAAAAAACCAAATGTTAACAAAAGCATATTTTTTATAGTATTCTTATAATTTTTCTCCATTACCCAATTATATTTCTACACCAACATTTCACACAGACATCACAACTACAGCAAGGCTAATCCGTCTGTGAAGATCACCTGTTTGGCAATGTGGACAGCAACATTTTGCCTTTGTTGAGAGCACTGAAAATGGCATGACATAGAATACTTTTTCAAGAAATATGGCTGAAAAAGATGCCTGCACCTTCAAATTTCAATATGATTAAAAACATTGCGAAAAGGGCAGATATAGGATGCTCTTTTTTCCTATGAAGTCAGGAATTCAAACAATATTTAGCACTCTAAATCTCAATGCCTACTAATGTTTGTGTCAAGAAAATTAATATCTCATGTTCTTGGTTCCCATTCTGGTTCATTAGAACAAGCAACAGTGACCTTCAGACCAGAGCTGTGATAGATTATTGCTTTGCTAACTAAATAGATTCTCTATTAGTACCTTTGGCACTTAAACTGATGGTAAGTTAACTGAGTATATTGGCTGACCACCACCAGACTAACAATATCTACTTAACTGGTCAGCTAAAATGTTAAGCATTGGAAACAACAGAGGCATGAAATAGATAGATGAGTAGACTTCTGTTGGGGAGACTTGAACTGGTCTTTGAGATACTCCACAAGGGGAGTTGTGTGGGTGTGTTTCATGATTAACAGTTCAATCCTATATGTATAGTCTTTGGTTAGTCTTTAGTCCTAATGAGTTCAGTGGGACTAAATTCTAGGTTAGTATATATGTGGTAACAACTTTACAGATTCTAGATAAACCTCTCCCAACCTGATGCCCTCCATGTATTTTGGACTTCATTTCCCATCAGCTCTAGCCAGCATGGCCAGTAGTCAGAAATAGTGGCATTTGGGACAGCACCAGGTTGGGGAAGGCTATTATTTAGCATCTTAGACCACTGTCAAACATATTTTGGAATGGCAGCTGGCAGGCTTTTATCTCCTTTACCCGTTCTTCCTTGCTATTTCATGATCGGAGGTTTTTGCTTAGGCTGGATATTTCCTTTCGGTTCCTATTTGCCTTTCTTTTTTTCTTGTCCAGGAGACAACACAGAGAATCAGAAATTAAGGATGGAACCTATCTACATAGACCTCTGGAGAGGGAAACTTTACTCCTTCTCCAATTATGGTCTGTGGGTCATGAATAATCTGTTGCTATCATTTCTGCTGTGGAATGGTCAAAAATGTTTATAACTGGCCCTGCATGTCAGATGCATCAAGATGGAGATTTTAAGGCGTATTGTCTATTTTGTTTGTGGAATTTTATAAGGGTTACAGGAGATCCTGCGTTCTACTCACAACCTTCCATGTTTTCCCACTGTCAACTTTTGTCTTACCATAGAAAATCTGTTAAGAATGGAATAGCTGCACAAAACCTCCACATTGGCACCCCCCCCTCTGTCTTTGATGTATATTTTCCTGACAAAGCTTTCCTGACTAGGAATAGACTATTGAGAAGCCTTGTCCTAGAACTCCTTTTGTTATAAAGAGCAAGCTAGTTTGTGGAAGGCATAGAAGTTTTGGAGCCCCAGGTCCAGATTCTCAGTTTTGGAGAGGGAACCCCACTTGCATAGTCAGCATGGAAAGGACTATGGCAGCTGGTTCCCTGAGGATGTGATTGAGTCTTGGAAAGGACAAAAAGGAGCATGGCAGAGGAAGGAAGGGAAGGAGGCAAAGGCCTTCATTTTGGCACCCCAGCCTCATTCTCTTCCCCATCCTGACATTGAAAACAACCATTTTGAATAACTACACAGGGCAAGGAGCAGAGTCCAAGCTTCATGCTTTGGATGAATGTAAGCACTCACATTCAGAGGCTTGTGTGCATCTGCCTTAGAGTGCATTGTATTGCCCCAGAGGGCATCGTCTTGGTTGCTGGGCCTTATCCCCTTGATTTTCATGATGTGCCACTAGTTTGGATGATGATGAAGACATTTGTTTAAATTACAAGATAAGTTGTGTGCTCTGATCTGTGAACAAATGTTTTAAAAGTTCATAAAGTAGCCTCTTGAGATCCCTACCCAGTACTTGGTGGGGCAGCAGAATAGTTTGATAATTGCTTTATTAGACTATCCAAAGCTGCTGAAATTTTTGACAAGTGCGCTACATATGCTAAATGTGCAGGCACATATTTGGAATAGATAGCACTACACAATAATTTTGTAGCAGCACGACCAGAGAGTAGATTTACATTCATAACTGTTAAAGAATGTTTTCTTCTATAATGTCTCAGGAGTGCACTGAAAGCCAAACAGATATAATTTACACTAGCATTAATTCAATTTTCAATTACATCCATGAACTAAGTTTACATACTGCCTGATTTGTTACTTTGGCTGGTATGCCTTTAACATGCCCCCCTTCTTTTCCTAACCTTATCTGCAGTTTAGAAGGAAAAATATTCTACTTTATTTCAGGGTCTTTTATTTAAGTGTCTGTGATGTGATGATAGGATGTAAATTTACTGTAACTAATCTTTCTGCATTCCTTGTAACTCTGGAGCAATTACTCTTAGCAGATAAGGGTACACGGCCATTCAAAATGAATTAAATGTGGGCAATGTGCATATTCTGCTTTAACTCTGATTATATTTTATTTATTTATTTATTTTATTTGCAGCAACTCTTTCTTTAGTAGAACACATGGGAATATAAGATGGTTTTATGTGTCTTCAAAGATTGTGTCTTCCATACTTCAAATATTCTTATAAACCATAAGAGTGAAGTTTAGGAACGTAAGCAACTGGTTCACACTTGGTCAATTTAGTTTTCCACTGTGCCCAGTACTGTTTCCCTTGACAGAGGAAGTTGTCAATCTCCAGGATGCCAGGCAGAGGTCTTTTCCACCACCTGCTATCTAGTTCTTTATATCAGGAGATACTATGAGTTGATCCTTGAATATCCTGCAAGCAAAGCATGTTTTCTGCTAGTGAGAACTATTGTCCTTCCATACCTTATTCTTCACCATGGTACCATGATCATGGATGCACTGAAATTTATGGGACTTAGGTCAGCTTAAGCCTCATAGATTCTGACAAGTTAATTCCAAGCAGTGGTCCATCTGGATCCAACCCTACAACATCATAAAATGAAAGTGTCTAACCACAGAGTTTGACATGCTCTACCTCATTGTTGTTGTTAGTCGCGAAATCGTGTATGACCCATCGTGAACCCATGGACAACACTCCTCCAGGCCTTCCAGTCCTCCACCATCTCCCGAAGTCCACCTAAGCTCACACCAACTGCCTCAGTGACTCCATCTAGCCACCTCATTCTCTGCCGTCCACTTCTTCTTCTGCCATCTATTGTTCCCAGCATTAGACTCTTCTCCAGGAACTCCTTCCTTCTCATTAGGTGGTCAAAGTATTTGAGTTTCTTCAGTATCTGGCCTTCTAAAGAACAGTCAGGGTTGATCTCCTCTAGGACTGACCGGTTTGCTCGCCTTGCGGTCCAAGGGATTCGCAGGAATCTTTTCCAGCACCACAATTCCAAGGCCTCAATCCTTTGGCACTCAGCCTTCCTTATGGTCCAGCTTTCACAGCCATACATTGCAACTGGGAAAACCATAGCCTTGACTATACACACTTTTGTTGGAAGGGTGATGTCTCTGCTTTTTAGTATGCTGTCTAGATTTGCCATAGCTTTCTTCTCCAGGAGCATCTTTTAATTTCTTGGCTGCAGTCCCCATCTGTGGTGATCTTGGAGCCCAGGAAAATAAAATCTGTCACTACCTCCATTTCTTCCACATCTACTTGCCAGAAAGTGAGAGGACTGGATGCCATGATCTTAGTTTTCTTAGTGTTCCTAATGTTGAGTTTCAAGCCAACTTTTGCGCTCTTCTCCTTCACCTGCATCAAGAGGCTCTTTAGTTCCTCTTCACTTTCTGCCATGAGAGTGGTATCATCTGCATGTCTGAGGTTGTTGATATTTCACCCAGCAATCGTAATTCCAACTGGTGATTCATCTAGCCCCACCTTTCTCATGATGTGCTCTGCATGTAAGTTAAATAGGCAGGCTGACAGTATACAGCCTTGCCAAACTCCTTTCCCAATTTTGAACCAATCAGTGGTTCCATGTCCAGTTCTCACTGTTGCTTCTTGACACACATATAGGTTTCTCAAGAGACAAATAAGATGGTATGGTACTCCCATCACTTTAAGAACTTGCCACAATTTGTTGTGATCTACACAATCAAAGCCTTTAGCATAGTCAATGAAGCAGAAGTAGATGTTTTTCTGGAACTCCCTAGCTTTCTCCATGATCCAGCATATGTTGGCAATTTGATTTCTAGTTTCTCTCCATCTTCGAAACCCTGCCTGTACTTCTGGTAGTTCTCAGTCCACATTTGCTGGAGCCTAGCTTGTAGGATTTTGAGCATAACTTTGCTAGCATGTGAAAGGAGTGCAATGGTGCGGTAGTTTGAACATTCTTTGGCATTGCCCTTCTTTGGGATCGGAATGTAAACTGACCATTTCCAATCCTGTGGCCACTGTTGAGTTTTCCAAATTTGCTGGCATATTGAGTGTAGCACTTTTACTGCATCGTCTTTTAGGATTTTGAATAACTCAGCTGGAATACTGTCACCTCCACTAGATTTGTTGTTGCTCAGACTTCCTAAGGCCCATTTGACTTCACATTCCAGGATGTCTGACTCGAGCTCAGTGACCACCCCATTGTGGTTATCAGGGACATTAAGCTCTTTCTTGTATAGTTCTTCTGTGTAATCTTGCCACCTCTTCTTAATCTCTTCTGTCTCTGTTAGGTCCCTGCCATTTTGGTCCTTTATCATGTCCATCTTTCCATGAAACGTTCCCTTCATATTTCCAATTTTCTTGAAGAGATCTCTGGTCCTCCCTATTCTATTGTTTTCTTCGATTTCTTTGCACTGCTCATTTAAGGAGGCATTCTTATCTCTTCTAGCTTTTCTCTGGAATTCTGCATTCAATTGTTTGTATCTTTTTTTTTTCTCCCTTGCCTTTCGCTTCCCTTCTTTCCTCAGCTATTTGTAAAGCTTCCTCAGACAGCCATTTTGCTTTCTTGCATTTCTTTTTCTTTGGGATGGTTTTAGTTGCTACATCTTGTACAATGTTGCGAACATCTGTCCATAGTTCTTCTGGCACTCTGTCTATCAGATCTAATTCCTTAAATCTATTTATCACCTCTACTGTATATTCATCAGGCATATGATTTAGGTCATACCTGAGTGGCCTAGTGCATTTCCCTACTTTCATCAACTTAAGCCTAAATTTTGCAACCAGAAGCTCATGATCTGAGCCACAGTCAGCTCCTGGTCTAGTTTTTACTGACTATATAGAGCTTCTCCATCTTTGGCTGCAGAGCACATAGTCAATCTGATTTCAGTGTTGACCGTCTGGTGATGCCCATGTGTAGACTTGTCTCTTGGGTTGTTGGAAAAGAGTGTTTGCTATGACCATCGTATTCTCTTGACAAAATTCTACCAGCCTGTGCCCTGCTTCATTTTGTACTCCAAGGCCAAACTTGCCTGTTATTCTGGTTATCTTTTGGCTTCCTGCTTTAGCATTCTAATCCCCCATTATGATAAGGACATCATTTTTTGGAGTTAATTCTAGAAGGTGTTGTAGGCCTTGATAGAACTGGTCAACTTCAGCCTCTTCAGCACCAGTGGTTGGGGCATAGACTTGGACTATGGTGATGTTGAATGGTTTGCCTTGGATTCGAACTGAGATCATTCTGTCATTTTGGAGATTGTATGCCAGTACTGCTTTTCCTAGTACAGCTTGCCTTGATCCATGGATCTTACATTCCATGGAGTATAGATCTATGCAGCATCGGACTCTCCTTTCACCACCAGATACATCAGCAACTGAGCGTCCTTTTGGCTTTGACCCAGTCGCTTCATTCTGGTGCTACTAGTACTGGCCCTCTGATCTTCCCCAGTACCATATTGGACACCTTCCGACCTGAGGGGCTCATCTTCCGGCGTCATCTCTTTTTGCCTTTTGGTACTGTCCATGGGGTTTTCATGGCAAAGATACTGGAGTGGATTGCCTTTTCCTTCTCCAGTGGATCACGTTTTGTCAGAGCTCTCTGCTATGACCTGTCCATCTTGGGTGACCCTGCATGGCATAGCTCATAGCTTCACTGAGCTACGCAAGCCCCTTTGCCACAATAAGGCAGTGATCCATGAAGGAGCTCTACCTCATACATGGAACATTTTGCAGAATGGCTCTTCCAATCAGTGCAGTGAAGATGAGATCTGTTCTCACAGAAACCTGCTTCATGGATTCATTAATTATATTAATTATATGTTGCTAGTATACAAAGTAGCATGTTCATCTTGCTTGGGTAGGGTTGATCCATTCAGCTAATTGTCTAAAGTAGATTCCAGGGAATACCAATATGTAGCTGGCTCTCTTATGTGAAAGAACAGACAAGTTCATTGATTTCCAAGTTGCAACTTGAATGCAAAACATGCTCACACACATACCTACACACCCTGAAAGACACACTATATTCTCCTTATCTGTGATCCATTTGGCTTTACTCTGCACCACACTGAAGACTTCTCAGAAGGCCAAAGGCTTGAACATTGGCTCTCTTTTCATGCACTTTTGTTTGACCCTTTTCTAAGAAACAGGTTGTAGTTTCCATCAGTTACTAAAATAGAGTGCTGCAGGTCAGAGTAGCGTAGGCTTATGCTAAATGCATTCAGTTGTCCATTTCTCTATTAAACCATTCCAATCAGTTTCAAAGAAACATCTGACAATTGTCCAAACAAAAGATCTTTGTTTCATTTTGCTATGTGTTAAAAAAAAACTGATAAAATTTGTACTGAAGTGAGCCCTAATCAGATTATGTTTTATACATTTTGATGGTTGACCATAGTGACTGATTTTTTTTTCTTTTAAAGAAGAAGAGTAACAGACTAGCCTTTCATCCAAATGTAAAAAAGCAATCACCTACTCTTTCTTTCCTTTTTACAACTGCAGGCTTATTAATATGTTTTTGCACTAGCTTATTAATATTATTTTCAGGGCTTGTTTATTTTGTGAAATGGGGAAGCTGATTACTCCCATGTCCAAAATCCATTGAAGGCTTTCCTTTGAACCTCATAGGAGCTCTCCATGGTACTGAACTCCATCCCAGACTATTCACAGAACACCACGGATACCTTCTATAAAGCTCTAAAGAAAACCTGCAATAGTTCAGCTGCCATTATCTGCAATAGAGAAGAAGTCCCAGTGGCATAGGAGATTGAAGAAGGGATGCAGTAAACAAATGATCTAAAGCCTAATTAGGTAATGCCAACAACTCTGGTAACTTGCAAATCCATTTCAAATGAGCAATGGGTCCAAGTTGTTGTCCTCCTGGAAAAGAATCAATAATGAATACATTACCATAATAAGTGTACAATATTTGCTTTGATCAATATGTAATCTGAAGAAGAGACTTCTTTTCTCACAGATCCTAATACATACCAGTTTCCAGCCCAAAACAGAACCTTACAAATACACCAAACTTCATATTGCATGGAATTGTTAAGAGCATTAATTATGAGATAATACAGGACCTTTTTTTTATCAGGGCAAATCCTCAAGGAAAATCGATTCCATTCTTCTTCCTGTGCTTCAGTATCTCTATAACATATGGTCTTGGGAAATAATGTTCCCTCAACAAAATTCAATGAGTTTCATCTTTCTCTTTCAGAGGACAAAGGAAGATTGGAGGAATCTGGGCTGGCAAAATGGGAAACACGGGAAAAATGGGCCAATGGGAAGCCATCATGAGCTGCTCTTTGTTGTTGTTGTTGTTAGTCATGAAGTTGTGTCCGACCCATCGTGACCCCATGGACCACATTCCTCTAGGTCTTCCTGTCCTCCACCATCCCCTGGAGTCCACTCAAGCTCATACCAACTGCCTCAGTGACTCCATCTAACCACCTCATCCTCTGCCGTCCCCTTCTTCTTTTGCCATCTATTGTTCCCAGCACTGAGCTGCTCTTACTGTGTCACTTACATAAAGAGGGAAGCATCTCACCCTTGCCCTTCAAGCAAAAGCTTAAGATAGCCAGCAACTGGTTGATGGGGCTAAATCAGAAGTGTGGTTTGTTTTTGTTTTTTTTTGGCATAATCTCAAGTGGACTTTGAGAGCATCTTTTTTCATCTGTTCCATGCTTGGTTAATTGGCATCCTATACACTTTACAGGCACAATGCAGGGGAATGCAATATGGGCCGGGAGAGGAATCAGTCTGAAAGGCAGTTCATAATAGTGATAAAATAGTGGCTGCCCTTGGGCTGTACAGTTGTGTTGACTGACACCTGTCATAGAGCCCTTAACTTACAGTCACACATGCTGGCAAGGAATGGCCCCAGTGAGAAAGTGGGCTGATTTGGGGCTTGGAGTCTGGATGGATCTTCTTGCTTGGATCTTCTGAACCGCAAACTTGCTGCAGGTTGACAGCAAGGGATCAGGTCTCACCTGAGGATTAATACCATTTTGGAATAACCCATTGTTCTTTTTGCAGTTTTGTTTTAATAAACAAAGTTTGTTAATAAAGTTATGTCTATTTCGCCCAGCATAAGTCTCATGACTTCAGACTTGGAGGAGGAGCCAAACTTCCTTGCTTACAGCCTTCTGCAAGTGGGGTGAGGCAGGAGGCTGCCACTTGGTCTGCTGAGTGTGCATATGGATTGAAAATGATTGGATGATGGACAGAATTTTCTTTCTTCATGGATTCCATCTATACAGGAGATTTGGATGATGTACATGTGGCCTGCAGGGAGGAGAGGAGGCAGAAATCCCATTGTATCAGCAGCATATTTCCACATGCAAGATAATGCTTCTGGATCCACCCATGTGACTGTGGAACTATATGGAAACTACTTATATAATCTACATAAATTAAGGGAATGGGTATTTTGCATAGTTACCATAACCTTAACCCTTACCCCTACCCCAACCCCAACCCCAGTCCCAGTCCCAGTCCCAGTCCCAGTCCCAGTCCCAACCCAAACCCCAACCCCAGTCCCAGTCCCAACCCAAACCCCAACCCCAACCCCAACCCCAACCCCAGTCCCAGTCCCAGTCCCAGTCCCAGTCCCAACCCAACCCCAGTCCCAACCCCAGTCCCAACCCCTACCCCAACCCCAACCCCAACCCCAACCCAAACCCAACCCAATACTACATCGTGATTGTGATAGTTGACCTTTTTATGGGGACATTCTAAGGTTGGAAATGGTATATTAACTAGTACAATTAACTAGTATAATTTTGTGCATGCCTACTCAGCAGTAAATCCCATAGAGTTCAATTAGAGTAACTCAGAGATGAATTAACATAGCAATTTGGGGTCTCCAGATGCCTTGGACCATTGCTCCCATCAACCTGTAGCAGCACTATCAGTGTTCAAATATTATGGAAGTTCTCATCCAGAACATCTGGAGAGCACTTAATTGTCTTCCTCTGGTGTATAAGAATATCCAAGGCTGAAAGTTTATGCATTCATACATGAAAATAAGTTCCATTTTACATAGTAGGGGTCATGGGGCAGGTGCTCCTTCCCAACAAAAGCAATTACTCCAGTTGATACTACAAATGTCTTTATTCTAAACAATATTAAATGTACAGTCAAAACAGGATAGAAAGTTGTTCTCTCGGTCTAACTAAGTTCAACCCACACTTGGTTTATGAATCCTCCATGGCTGCTCCCTACCCCCCAAGGGTGGAGTGCTGTGACCTCTCGCTTTGCGTTGCTCAGTCAGTCTCGATTCTAGATAGCCCAGCCTGTGCGTGCCCCTGTGAGAACGAGCATCCTCAAATGCCCCTTGTCCCTTATCTCCTTGGTTCTAACATTCCATATCAGAAGACTGAGAGACTGTTTTCATGTTTACTCCCAAATTGTCCTGTTCTTGCACCTTTGTTTCATCTTCTCTCTGCACCTCCTTATCTGACCCATTCTTACTCTCAGCATCTGTGAGAGTGGGGAGTAAAGTTTGTTCTACTGACACCAGAAATAACTCTTCATCGACGCTCTGGTTCTCATGGGAAGTTTCCTCCTCTTGTGCATGTGTAAGGGAATCTTCTGAGCATGCGCGCATGACAGTAGGACTTACTCCTGAATAAAAATGCATAGGATTTGCTGCTTCTCTTAGGACAAGGATCTCAGCTTGCCTAATTCTTTCTTCATCTACAGATGTACAGTTAAGGGCTTTTACCTCTGTGCTGGATTTCTCCCTGTGTTATTTGCTGTTGATGCAAAAGGATATTGGTCAATATGATGTGGGAAGAAAAGCTGCAGGGAATCTTACATCTCAAAGAGCACCAGAATCAAAGTTAGGAGATGTTTAGCTTCCCCTCGCATACTTGGAATACTATACTGTGTACATCTCCCTCCAGTGTTCTTTCTTTGGAAATCTGTATTTTTGAAAATCCAATGAATCCACACAAACTTTTTCATTTGCGTACTACTTTACAGTTCAGATTTGAAGTAAGTGCTCAGCAATCCTAATGCATGTTTAATATAAATTATTCACAATGGCTCTGAATTGAAAGTGCTCTTTATAAAAGTTGCCTTTGCCTTCTGTTTACTATTTAGAATTTATTATCCCAAGATGTCAGTTTCCTTCTGTTTACATCAATTTGCTTGTGCTCTCAGGAAAGACTTTGCTCCAATATTCATTTAAACTAAGCCCCCCACCCCTTCGCTGATCTATGTTGCCTCACTATCCCTTTGTTCACCTGAAGCACTTAACTTCATCTTAAGGCAAATGTGAATACAGTACTTGAAGATAAATGAGAATTCAGGGCTTTGAAGATGAATGTGAGCTGCCCTGAGGCTTCGGCGAATGGGGCGGCATAGAAGTTTCCTAAATAAAATAAAGGTGGACAAATTCACACTTCAGGGTAACTTGGCTTCACAATAATTTATTCCAATATTTAGGGAATATTGTGAACTATAGTTCTATCAGGAGGCAATGAAGGTTCAACTTAATTCATCATCAAAGAACTCTCAGAACTGTATTCAATAAAATTCCCTGTATTAAGAGCATAAGAGCTAGATCAGACTAAGGGTCCATCGAGTCCAGCATTCTGCTCACGCAGAGGCCAACCAGCTGCCCACAGGATCCCACAAGCATGGTATGAGCGCAGCACAATATTCCCATGCAGGTCCCTCAGCAGCTGGTTCATATGAGCACACTGCATCTGACACCAGAGGTAGCATTTAGCCACCGTGGCACATAGCCAGTGATAGCTTTCCTTTCCATAAAGTTGCCCAATCCCCGTCACATTGAAGGGACAGCATTATATGTTGGGAATGAATTCCATAGTTTCAACTATGTACTGTGTGAAGAAGCACTTCCTGGAATGACCCCAGGTTCTAGTACTGCGGGAGCAAGAGAAAAATGTCTCTCTATCTGGTTTCTCCACACCATGCATTATGCTGTACGCACCTATCATCTACCAATACTTGCCTCTTTTCTAAGCTAAAAAGTATCAGCTGTTGTAATATTTTCTCACAGAGGAGTTGCTTCAACCCCTTGACCATTTAACTTACAATTCTTCTGCACTTTTTCCAACTCTCCAATATCATGCTTTTCCTCATAATGTTAACATGGAGTTTACCTTTTTCACAACAGCCAAGCAATGTATCAACATTTTCATAAAACTGTCTGCCCCAACTCTAAGCTCCCTTTTCTTGGTCAGTCACCATGAGCTCAGTTCCCATCAGCTTATACTTGAATTTGGGATTCCCCCCCCCACCCCCCAGGGTGCATCACTTTACATGTGTTTGCACTGAACTGCTTTTGCCAGTTTGATTCCCATTCTTCCAGTTTGAAGAGATACATTTGGAGCTTATCTCAATCCCTTTTGACTGTATTGTTTTGAAGGAACCATTGCAATTAAAGAAATAATTCATGAAGAGAACCCCGGGGATGCTCTCAAGGCCATAGACATTTCTGTAACTTCAGAGTAGAGATTCCAATATCTGATCCTTTCTCCCATCCTTTCAAAGCCACTGTGCAAAGAACTGTAGCAGCTGATTTTGAAAAGCAACCGTGGATGAATTTGTAGAAGTCAAAAGGGAAGTGCACTACCAGGTGGGGCAGGGAAAGGAAGGAAGAGGCCAGACTCAGAATTTAAGTAGTCCTATGGTGTCTCCATAGCACTGCAGGTGGCGCAGTGGTTTAAACCGCTGTGCTGCTGGGCTGGTTGATCGAAAGGTCGCCGGTTCGAATCTGCACAACAGGGTGAGTTCCCATTGCTCCGTCCCAGCTCCTGCCAACCTTGCAGTTCGAAAGCATGCAAATGCAAGTAGAGAAAAAGGTACCACTTTGGTGGGCAGGTAACAGCGTTCCGTGCACTTTGGTGTTTAGTCATGCTGGCCACATGACCATGGAGACTGTCTGCGGACAAACGGTGGCTCCCTTGGCTAGGAAATGGAGATATGCACCGCCCCCTAGAGTCAGGCATGACTGGACTTAATGTCAAGGGAAACCTTTACCTTTACGGTGTGTCCAGTTGTAATATACGGCCATAAGGAAGGCTGTGTGCTGAAGAATTTATGCTATTGAATTGTGGTGTTGGAGAAGACTCCTGAGAATCCCTTGGACTGCAAAGAGATCAAATCAGTCAATCCTGAAGGAAACCTGTCTGCTCTTTAGAAGGACAGATACTGAAACTGAAGCTCAAATACTTTGGCCACCTAATGAGAAGGAAGGACTCACTGGAAAAGACCCTGATGCTGGGAATGATCGAAGGCAAAAGGAAAAGGTGGTGGCAGAGGTTGAGGTGGCTGGATGGGATCATTGGAGAGGTGGGTGTGGGGTTGGGTGCACTCTGGGGGAGGATGGAGGACAGGAGAGCCTGGAGGAATGTTGTCCATGGGGTTGTGAAGAGTCAGGCAAGACTTTGCGACTGAACAACACTAACACCAACAACATGGTGTCTCCCGATTTACTTTTCAGTCTCTTCCTTGCAGTGAGATTCCCCTAGATAGTCTCATAGGTCAGCCTAGAGGACAAACATTTGGCCAAAGAGGTGAAAATCAACTCTCTTGCACCTTTCATTCTGGCAGCTGCAGACTGCATACCACGCATTACTTTGAAGTCTATGTGATCAGTTTCCTTCTAGTGGGCAAAAATGCAATTCAACATCCTAAAAGCTATATGAAATCTATATCACTATATATGTCTAAAATAGATATGGATCAGAGAACAACCCTGTGCAATTGGTGGGCAAGGATCCACTTCAGAGCAATTAATCTGTCGAGAGTTCTGTTAGGCATAAGTGAGGGCCTCAATCCATTGACTTGTCTGGACAGTAAGTAAACAAGCATTGGATCCAGAGGGATCACCCTAAGTCCCCCTCAACTATTTTTTTGGGAGATACAGTCAGCATTGTTGTGTTAGTGGGCAGTTTATGACCATGCTGCATTTGCATTGATAGTAATTATTATAATTAGTATAATTTGTAGGAAACAGGCTCCATGCAAGATTTTGAAATGAATAAATGGATTGAAATTTGAAATATATCCAAATAATATATCTAAGCATGCAATCTGGTACATATTTAGCCATTTTCCTGAATGTCCTAACCCAGCCTAATTATTTTATCCCTCTTTGGGAGTTTGGGGTTGTAAAAGGTAAAACAGCAAAACAGAACAGAATGCCTTTTCTCATATTTATAAAGCCTGAATTTTCTAGACACAGCTTCCTGTAAACCCATGTCCTCTTTGGTTTGTCATTCAAAGCTGTGGCTCTACGTTATTATTCAGGTAATTATTTTAAAACAGTCTGCGATAGCCCCAAAATCACAGAAAAATGAAAAATTGAGGTGATTACAGAGCTTTTGATAAAGTCTGCACTTGCTACATTATTTCCACAAAAACACACCATTTGATGAGAGTAATTCCAGAGGGGAAAGAAAAAATATGTGAGCAATGAACACTTTGGCATGTTTTCTCCTTTGCCCCCTTAGTTGCACAAAGAAATCCTGCACACCATTTCAAGATACCTAGTCCTTTCTGGAATCTAACTCCATTCAAAACCTATTAATTCAACCAGTTTTTCAAGCCACAGTGACTTCCAAGTAGTGTGAAAGACACCATAATGCAGTGAAGGTCATGCAACTTTCAGATATTAATTTATTTGAAACTCATGGGAAGCTATAGGTGTTTGTTTGCAAAGTTTTGTTCTTCAAGGGAATAAAATGCTTCTTCTTTTGATACTGCTGGCTATCTCAACACTCCTCTGCTGCACTGAGTGAAGCCATGAACTTTGCAACAAGACAATAAGCCTTTAAATGGGTTAAATAAAGCAGAGCATCTATAGAGATGTTGCTTCTCTAAGGAAAACATGTCAAGTGACAGTGATGGCATGTATGTTCAACAGCTTCCATCAACACCAGTTGTTACTTGGGAAAAGAAAATACTCAGTGCATTATTTTTTATTAGAAGAAAAAATAATAGTACTTAGAACAATTCTCATACCAGGTCTTTATTTCACTCCACACTGGTATTGTCTGTCAGCTAAATCAGCATATTATCATATCAATTGTATATGTTGGATTTCTGGCATTTTGTTCTGTACCATAGAGTGTGGGCCTGGATATCTATCATTTTGCCATTTTATTTGTGAGACTAACATGATTTATTTATTTATTTATTTATGAAGAGTTATTCTTTTCTTATTTAAATAAACTGGGTACAAAACTTTACTTATTGAAATAGACAAGCGCAAAACTGGAAGCTGGGATGGGGTGGGGAGAGAAATGTTCCGAACGATTTTTGAAAGAAATTTGTCAATTAATGTGCTGAGTAACAGTACACATGATGGCTTTTACGTGTGCCTCTCTGTAAGAGACTAAGGAAAAAGACAGATGCACTGCTATACAGCAAAGTCTTCTACTTCCCTCTGAAAGTGTCATGTCTGACCCATGTCCAGACGGATGGTCCTTCAGATGAAGACCTGAATTACAGAGCCTACACACTCTGTGGGATCTCCTTTCCCCAGTAATACCCCAACTTCTTATGACATCGGTGGAAAGTCCTTCACCATAAGTGAACCCTACAGAACTCCCAGGCAGAATTCCTGAGGATCAACCATCATTGTTGAGATCAGAATTGGTGGCTGAATCCAGCCCTTGAGTGTGCAAACTTCAGAATGGGGAGACATACACCACTACCTGGAGATAAACCACAGATTTGCCCCATTACAATGAAATAAAGAGATCAAGTCTCAGGATGTTGGGGGCAAGCTTATTTGGTTCATTCCACATTTATTCACTAGGGTCCTCAATGAGGCCTTCTTCAAATCTTAGTTTACATGCATCTATTCTTCTTCTATATCCACAATCTATGCTTTTGGACATCTCTGAAAAAGATGGTATGCAAGGTGAACCCTGTGACTCTCTTTTTCAGAGATCCTTGCAGATACCCATATATTAAAAAAATAGAACTCAAAGGACTTAAGCCCTTAAGAAGACTCATACTTAGGGCTGAAGCATGTAAAAGTACTTCCTGGAATAAAATCATATATACTTCTTCAACATTCCAGGACCTCATATCTTTATTCCATGGGGGCATTTTGGATGTCCTCCAGTTTTGTTTAACCCTCAAGAGTTTCACACTTCTTGAGAGAAAAGTATATTATAAAGATCTATTCATGAGTCCAAGTCTCCTCAGAAGTAGGCAGTCTCTGAAGCCAGCACTAATGGCTTGTCTTTGGACATGGGCTGAAGACATGATAATATAAACCCTCAGTTGAGGCCTGCTAGTTGCCAAAGCTACAGCTTTATTTCCGTTCCCAGTACTTTAAGATTTTGCTTCTTTGCTCTTGCTTTTTCTTGGACTGATTTCTTGAGCTGCTGACCTCTGAACCTATGTTGAGACCCTGATTTTGAACTGCCTTTTGGCTGGCTTAGTAATACAGTGCTCTTAACTATTGTCTGCCTACTACCTCATTTGCTTTGAACTGCCCTGTTGCCGGAGTGATAAAGCAGTGTGCTTTGACCTTTTCCCTGACTTAGCTAAACTGATTTGCCCCTAATTTGTTCACAGACCTGAGCTTGACACAGTTATAGAAGGCACATAGCAAACTGCAGCAGTGAGTGCCTTGAGAAATGAAGCCAAAATGGGACCACGGAGAAAGGCAAGGTAGTATGAGAACACTCAGGAAAAGCCTGGCTGTTGTAAGAGTATAAAAAACCAGTTTAATTCCAAGGGGGTGCCAATGGGGCCTCTTCTCAGAAGCACCTGAAGCAGAGTAACAGTTTTCACCAGGCAGTATGATGTTCGAATTTAAGCACAATGATTCCCAGCAAGAAAATATTCTTTGTGCATTCTTTAATGAGGAGACAAAGGTCTCATGTTGCTTTCCATCGCCTTCAAATGATAAAAGGGATTTTACTTTCTTTCTGAGATCTTTGGGCTTGTAATCAAATATCATGCTCTCTACTGGGAAAGGATGTTTCTTTCAGTCCCCTGCTGCCTACTGTCCCTTCCTCTTCCTCAAAGGAAAGCTTCATTTGTTTGTGTTCCCTTGTGGAATGAGCATTCAAAATGTCCATAATTAGCATTCAAAAAGCATCTTTTGTCTTGATGGGGACCTGCAAAATCAACTTTATAGAGCAATCAAGAGGGAATTAGCAACATGGCTGAAGATTTCTGTTGTGTCACATGATCTGGCCACGCATATCGGACTATTCCAGATGGGCTGGGAAACATGAAGTGATATATTTTTAAAATATTTTACTTTCCATGTAAATTCCAGAAGACCCATTCTCAAACTCTAATTGAAGAATTTCACACTGGTACTTTTACAATTATGGTGTTAAAAGCATTTGGAATAATGTCCCAACTCAGTAGATTCATTGCAACACAACTTGATTCAATGAGCTTCTAATTTATTTTAAAAACAAAATCAATAAACACCTGTGGTGGTAATAGGAAAAGGTGGAGGGAAGCAAACGACCTCAAAACAATTTTAAATAGCATTCTCCAATAAGTCTACACATTCTTTGTGCTTAAATCTTTGAAATAGCTCTGAAAGATTACAACTTGCTGCAGAAGTAATTCGGTAAAGTGACCAAATGCCCCCATTTTTAATGGACTGTATCAGCCTCCAAGGGATTTTCACTGGAACATTAACTTGTCCCTTTTATAGCTACGTTCTCAAATGGTAGTGTGTTTACTGACTTTCTGAAAGACGACAGGCTAAAGCATATTTTTCTCTGACCCTCCTGTCGGTTCACACAAGAAAATTGTAAGTACTGGGATAGCTTTTTTTAAAAAAGAAGAAAAAAAACAAACTAAAAAAAATTGCTTTCATAATTGCTGTGCATTACGTGTTTTTTTTTTTTTGTCAGAAATATACCTTCCTATAAGATCCTAGGTTGTCTGATTCATGCATACACTCTTCTCCATGGAAAAAACAGGAAGACATCAAGGCCACAAATAATGCTTTAGTGACTTGATGCCAATAGTTTCATTGTAGAAAGTTTCTGGAATCAGCCTATATCATGTTTTGGATCTCATCAGTCAACTTTGAGGTTAGATATTAAAATGGCAAGCGTGATTTGATGAGTCTAATCTAGACCAACACCAAATATTAAGTCCAACACAACTTCTTCATATTTGGATTGGTGGAGACATGAGGGGAAAATTCTCCTCAAGCTTGGATAGAGTGTAATCAGAAATTCAGTGTTCATATAAAGTTGGTGGCAGTGATTTTTTGTTTTCTTTTCTTTTTCATTTGAAATACTTTTCACCATTTTAAAAACCAGCAAGCAGTGGGGCTGTGGCATTCCTTGAAAAGTGGACCACTAACACCCTCCAGAATGAAGGGAGCATGATGGCATAACTCGATTTACAAGAGCATTGTACAAAAACATTTTGCCACCCACCCAAAACACTCATTTCCTCCTTAGACTGCCTACACTACTCTGACATATAGCTTAGGTTTATAATACTTAATGATGGGCAACTCCTCTTAGATGGATTTGGAACTGCATCACTCCGTATGACCTCTTGTGAGAAAGTGTTCAGAACAACTCATCAGTTTCCTGAGAATTCTCACCCAGCCAATACTATTAACTTATGGCTACAGAGTGATTGTCTGCTAACTTTGTGTGTTCTTTCCACGCTTGGCATTACTGGAACAATTGCAGGATTGTTCCCTCTGCAACATCTTTACTCTGAAAATCTGAAGCTGCTCTTGTGCTGTGTTAACCTCCTGCCACACAAACACACACACACACCCTGCAAAGTAACTAGACTGGTTTAGAGGATGCATCAATGGAAAAGCAGCTTCTGGGAGTGAATATAAACACATGCCACTGAAATATGCTGCATTCCAAATGGGAAGCTTTGTGCTACCATGATGTGCTGCATGGTATGTGGGGTGATCCGCTATCAGGCTCACCAGCTTTCTCTAGCAGGGCCACATGAGACTTCTTTAGAAGAAGAGAATCCCATTGCTGGTATCATCATGTCTAAAACTGAAGGAGAGTCACTGGAAATGGACAAATTTGTATGACCACTATGAAGAGAGGTGCTCCACTGGAGAAGGTGGGCTCAAGCAGAAGCTCAGCAAGGGTTTCCTTCTTTCCACTCTACTTGCCCAGAGAAAACCAGACCCAGTGCATTCTCTGGAGCTTCATTCTGAAGATGCTTTAAAAAGTGGTGGAACAGCTGGAGAAGGCTATAAAGCTCTTCCATGGATGCCTAGCCAATTGCTGATGCAAACTTCCCTAACTCAGCTCCTCTTGCTGTTGAAGGAAGCCTGCTTTATAAATTGCTGAAGAAGTCCCCAGCCTTGCTAGTAAGAGGAGACTTTGAGCCACAGAGTTGCAGCCTGGGAATGGGGCAGTATTCACTAATTTTAACACATGCAACTCAGCCCTAAAGGAAGACCTCTTCACCACCCCACAGGATGGGTGGCTGATCTAGTTCTCCTAGAAGAAGAAAACAGTCAGTGAGTCAGTGATCTATAGGGCCAGCAACAAGGGACAACTGGCCCACTTCCTGCCAACCCCAAAAGGCATGAACTCACAGCAATGCGGGACACATGCCCTGAATGAACTAGCAGAATGTGCAGTTCTTCCAGTGCACTGCAGAGCTTATGGTTTCAGTAGTTCATCATAAGGAAGGAACCATGGGACACGGGCATGAAAAACTGCAGTCATTCTTCTAGGAAAGGCTTGATATGTAGAAATATGCTTTCCAAGCATCTAACACCCTTCCTCAGTCACCCTCATTTAAAAATTCTAACAACATGGCCCAAAAGGGTTGAATGGACATACCAAAATTATGTTATATACCATTGTACATTGCCTTTTACAATGCATGCTAAGTTGTGGATACTTTCTACCTTTGCGTCAATTACCTGATCACCAAGGCTTAGCAGGATCAGAAACTAAACATGTAAGAAATTTTAAAGAGACTTCAGAAGACCATCTGAATCCATCAGCTTCCAGCGACAGAGAATAATTTTCTGCAGAGGATAAAGGTAGCCCAAGGTCCAATTTAATCAAGTAGTGATCTGTAAAAGCCAACAAAGCCACGACTGCTCCACATCCACAAAACACATTCCTTAGACCAGCTTAGAAACCCAGATCCAAAGCATGTCTTCTTGACAGAGGCGCTGGGTCATATAATCCAAGGCATTTCCATTAAGTGATATGGCAAGTGTGAAATTGTGCAGCATGTTCAAAAATTAGCCTTGGCATTAAGGGAGGACAAATTCTGCCAAAATTCATTCATCCAGAATCTGAACCTCCTGTCATGTTCAGTTGGGCTGTGCAAAGCAAACTGAGCCAAGGGGAAGTCAATGAACATGCACAAACCTCTGGTTGTTCAACCAGCAACCTTCCCCATCAGGAGCAGTTGCAAGATGCAAAAGAGGGGAGCTGCTGCCAGCAGTGACACACACAGAAAGTGGCACAGGGAGCTGGTACACAAGCTGTCAGGGTAAATTCCTAGTCCAATCCAACTCTACCCGCCCTCCAGATTTGTGTCAGCGCTGCACAAGAAGATCTGGAGGACACATCTGAGAGGGATAATTTTGTCTCCTTCATTCAACCAAGTTTCAGTGACACCAAACAAGTCTCCATGCTTTTCCAGAACTAGGTCAGGCAGGAAGCAGAGCTCTCTATCCAATACAGTTTCCATCTAGCTTACTCTTGTGTTGAAGACTGCAAGTGGCAGACAAGCCTATGGATGTTTTTGTGCTGGTGCTGATCTTGAAGGATTTCCCCAAGAAAGTGGAAAGTTAACATAAGTGGAAGCTTTATCCAGCATACAAAATGTTCAACTTAGGACATTTGGTCCATTGAACATTGCACATCCTTGCTACGAAGTTAATTTAGCATTCCAAGCTAGAAATGAATGGAGAGGTTGATGCTCAGTTTGTAATAGAGCTCCAGAACAAATTTGTACACTAAACCAGGTAATTATGAATGCTGACACCATTGGTAACAATGAAGTAGAACACTCTTTGCTCCAGTATTGCCACTGATAATGGAGGAAGAAGTAGAGGTGTCCTTTGCCTTCAGCCTAGATATGTGGGGCAGGAAAGACTAGAAACAAGGAACAAGCAGAGTCATCAATGGCACCTTGATGTAGCCCCCTAAGGGGAGTGCAGTGAGCTTGTCTCCCCAATAACATCATGATATTGCCACTAGCTCTCAATGCGGCTCTCACCTGCGAAAGCTCACACCATGATAAATCAATGACTCCAGAGAATGAACCTCTTGTCTCCACTCTATTACATTTCCCTTCCAGCAGGAGCTAAAACGAAGCCATCATGCCCTCATTAAGGATGGCGACGTTCCGACGGGTCACCTGACAAGAAGCTGCTCCATGAAGAAGAAAGTTATGGCAAGCTGACCTAATATCAGACATCAGGACCAAACCCTGGAGGAAAGCGCTTAAACAGTTTTCTAAAAGAATGACTCCAGTGGGAAAATAAAATACTGTCATGGGACATCAGGGGACAATTTTGCTTCATAATTTCGCTCAGCTGAAAATGCTTGTGCATTTATGCCTCTTAAATACTCTGAAGAAGAGCACTCCCTTGCCACTGCAGAGTCTATTATGCCTGATACTGTGCTGTTCATGACAAACAGAGTGCCACTAGTTTACTCTGGAGAGTTGAATGAGCAGCATGATAATCAACTTGGGGAGCAGCTCTCCTGCATGCATGTCATAATGCTGAACTGGAAAGGAAAAGAGGAACAAACATGAACCGAGTCAGAGAGGGCAAAAAGCAAAATCAAAAGGAGCCAGGTAGAAATGCAGGGGAGCGTGGCTGGAACGAACGACTGAGGGACCTGACATAAAAACAAAATGTTCAGTATCTTGTGAATTTGGTACGTCGGAGCAGGTCTTATTCCATTTTTAAATGCTCCTAAAAGTAGATTCCCATGGAGAAAATAGGTATGGAAACTACATGTGCCGTTTAAATTCTATATTTATGGCTAGTCTCTCAATGTCAATAAATTGCTCATTTTTATCCAGGTGCTTAATATTTTAGACTTGCACAGTACTTGCAGTGACATTGTATCATGTGTTTTGAAGTCTTTAGGAACACATGTCCTGATTTACTCATGAAATTAAGGGTTTTCCATGTATTTCTTTGGTCATTTATCTATATAGTCCTTCCAATAACAGGACCCCATGGTCAACCAACAAATATAAATTAATAAAAGATTATATTAAAATGCAAAAACCACAACGCAACAAATAACAATAAAACATTGTTATCAAGTCAGTTTTACACTATCATGAATAATACAGAATATATAAATAGTGGATGAAAAATTAAGATTATAGATTTTAAAGGCCTGAGAAAGTTTAAAAACAAACTTTTGACCTGGGAAGAAAATTACCATTTAAAAAGTTCTGGACAAGCTTCTGCGGAGGACATTCCTCAACCAGGATTTCATCATGGAAAAGGCCATCCTGCTTTTAGCTACCTGCCATTTGGGATAGTCCTTTGGAGTAGATATTTGGAGAGACTACTCCAATATTTGGGAGAAGGCCATCTTTTAAATACTCTGGTTCCAAGCTTTTCTGAATTGTAAAAATCAAGATTGGCAGTTTGAGTTGACCTCAGAAACAGACTAGCAGTCGGCGCTGCTAATAAAGCTAAAAACTTAAAGCTAATAAATTAGCCATATGGCCTCAGTTAATTTTGCAACCTTGTTTTGGCAAATACAGACCATTTCCACAGATAACCGCAGATTCTTAAAGGGGATAACCAGAACATGAATATCCAGAAAAACTTGGTATATCAACCTAAGATATTTAAAAATAATTTGCTAGCTTGATCCCAGAGCTTCTTAAGCCTCCCAGGTCAATGCTGGATCCATAAGCTCCCCAAAACTACGACCAGATGTTTAAATAAGTGAATTGATAACATTTTAATAAATTATATCTGTGAAAAAGCAATTGATAAATATAATAAATATAAATTTATTGTATTACAAGCTTGAATATGCAAGCTTGAATGAGCCTCTCTTAAAGATCACTGCTAATAAATAATTTTTCCCAAAATAAAAAAATCCTTTGTGAATACAGTCGAAGGCCCGTTTCATACAGCAGCCTGGTCCTGACAGTGTCCAGTTACATGATTTCAAGGGGCCCAGCTGTAACATTTTCTAAAAGTCCACAGGCAACCCCACTACAATTCTACATTTTGTTTATAGCACTGCAGAGACCCTGTGGCCCACACTCCTCTTATCTCCTCACCACCTTCCACCGCCGCCCTCCCGCCACAACACCAAGACTTTTGGGATGTTTTTGACCCACAAGAGGCTGACAAGCTGCTGCCTCACCGCTCATGTGACATGGAGATTCACATACAACCAGGGGCGACCCTCCCAGTCGGCAAACTACGGCCTATGTCACCTAAAGAACTCCAAGTCCTCACAGACTTCATATCAACCAATTTGAAAGGCTTCATCTGCCCGTCCTCATCGCCCACTTCAGCAACACCCATTATCGTGACCCAGGAAAATTCTGAGGAACCTAGGGTTTGCATCGACCGCTTGAATGCAATCACCGTTCCCAACAGGCACATCATGCCACTTATCTCGGAGATTTTAGAATGCCTGGGCCAAGCATGTATTTTTACCAAGCTGGATCTCTGCAACGCCTACAATTTACTGCGCATCTGCCCTGGACATGAACATCTAACAGCTTTTTCAACCCATTTTGGCACCTTTGAATTTTTAGTAACGCCTTTCAGACTTTTAAATTTGGGACAATAGTTTTGCAGATTGATTAATGAGATCTTCCACAATTTTCTTGATGACTTCTTAATTGCCTACCTGGATGATTTATTAATCTTCTCAAACGACCCCGAGTCTCACGTACACGATGTACGAGCTGTCCTACAATGCATGCGAGAGCACCACCTCTCTGCTAAACTGGAAAAATGCGGATTTCACACTACTTCCCTCCTGTACGTAGGCTACCACATTTCCCCAGACGGGCTACAGATGGACCCTGAAAAGATACAAGCAGTTCTATCCTGTCAACCACCACAAACAAAGAGAGAACTGCAAAAGTTCTTGGGATTCACAAACTTCTATCATCGGTTCATACTGCACTTCTCCCATTTAACTGCGCCCTTGACAGACCTCTTGAAAGACAAGGGGCATCGCCTGAATTGGCCACCTGACACCGCATCCGCGTTCGACACTTTGAAATGCCAATTCACTTCAGAACACCAACTGATCCATCCCATCACGTCCACACCTTTCCTACTACAAAGTGATGCCTCCGACAAAGCCATTGGAGCTGTTCTCCTACAACCACAAAATGGGTCTGCCACTGACCTCACACCAGTGGCTTTCTATTCATGCAAACTCTCCAGCTCGGAAAGGAACTATACAATTTGGGAGAAAGAACTGTTAGCGATCAAAGCCACCTTAGAAGAATGGCGACATTTGTTTGATGGTTCCCCCCACACGATCCTCATTCAAACGGATCACAAGAACCTAGTCCACTTCATTTCTGCCAAAATTCTCAACCAAAGGCAGGCACGATGGGCTCTATTCTTTGCTCACTTTCACTTTTGTATCGAATACATACCTCCTTCAAAAAATCTCCTGGCTGACGCTCTATCCAGGAAGCCCGAATACTTCCCCGACAATGAAGAGCAACACGACCCAACCCCAATTCCACAACCCGAAATTGCAGCCACAGCAACTATCTCCACCTCCTACACTGATGACCTCCGCCACGCACAACAAGCTGACCCCTTTGTCTGGACAAAAAGGGAACAAAGAGGGACAAGCACCCTTCCTACCACCTACTCGTTTGAGGATGACATCCTACTCTACAACCATGTTCCTTATTTTCCGTCATCACTCCGTGAACAAATACTACAACAATGCCATGACTCTCCGCCTGCAGGACATTTTGGGGTCTACAAAACACTATACACCCTCTCTAGAGACTATTGGTGGCCCCGCATGTACCATGACGTCAAATCATATGTACTCTCCTGCCCTACGTGCCACCACAACAACCGGGAAAACCACCAGGACTACTCCACCCAGTGGAAACCCCCCCCTCCCGGACCCTGGCACACCGTTTCGATGGACTTCATTACTGATTTGCCCAGATCGAGTGGCTTCAACACCATACTGGTCGTCACAGACCTTTTCACGAAAATGGACCACTTTATCCCCTGCACAGGACTCCCCTCTGCCAAGACCACCGCTTCCCTGTTCATCCATCATATTTATAAAGCACATGGGTGGCCCCTTGCTTTAATTTCTGACAGGGGCAGTCAGTTCACGTCCTGATTTTGGCAGGAACTCTTGACCTTACTCAAGGTCGACCTCCACCTATCTTCAGCTCATCACCTGCAAACTGACGGACAAACTGAACATCTCAATGCGACACTCGAACAATACTTCCGCTGCTACGTGAACTACCAACAGGTCGACTGGCTCTCTTTTCTTCCACTGGCAGAGTTCGCCTACACCCATCAAACTCGTTTCTTCGCAAACCTTGGTTACCATCCTCGCGCCTTCCCTTCATCACTCCCATCGTCTTCCGTCCCCGCCGCCGGAAGTTTCCTGCACGACTTAGCCTCGGTTCAGTCCATACTCAAGCAACAATTGGACAGAGCCAAGGCAACCTACAAAGAAGTCGCTAACCGGCGTAGAAAGCTCAGGCCTTCTCTGCATGTCGGCGACTGGGTCTAGTTATCCACCGAATATCTTCCCCTTTTGGTCCCTCCCACAAATTAGCCCACAAACCTGCTGGACCATTCCGCATCACCTCCCAAATCAATCCCATTGCCTTCCGTTTGGCTCTACCCCCCTCCATGAGGGTTCACCCGGTCTTCCACTGAGCACTACTATCTCCAGCTCTGCGACAACACCTCTCCGCTCTCAACTTCCGCCTCCTCCACCCGTTATAGTCAATGGAGAAGAAGAATTTGAAATTGAAGAGATCCTTGACTCTAGATTCCGGAGGGGACACCTGCAATATCTAGTGCACTGGAAAGGCTACCCCCCTGAGGACTGAAGTTGGGAACCTGTTGCCAACATTCATGCTCCCATCCTCCTGAGATGATTCCACTCCCATTTCCCGCATAAGCCAGGGGGCACTCATCTCCATCACCACCAGGGAGGGGGAGGTAGTGGAGGGGGGTTAGTGTCATGTCTGATGCCCTGACAGAGGCAGCACCTCACGAGGAGTTCTTGGACCATGTACCCAAATGTCAACTCCACAACCAAACTTGGGAATGGCTGAGCAGATAGCCGTACCTCATCCTGACCCTTTACCCATTGAGCAAACACCCAAGCCTACATCAAAGCAAGAGAGCTCTGAGGAAAAAGGCACTATGAGTTCTGCTCATGAAGAGCCTGAGCAGGCTGACCCATCTCATCCTGACGCTGAACTTCCTGAGCATGACACAGGAGACACAGGGGGCGGGATAGACTTTTCTCTCGCGACCAATACACAAATTCTGAGATGATGGGAACAAAAACAGGCTTTGTCCTGCCTCAGAGAGGAAAGGCGGGTCCAAGATAGCTAGTCCCACGTGGGCTCAGGAAGAGACGTCACTAAAGAGTTAGCATCTGACTTGTAAAGACCTTAACAGTAGAGCTTATCTGTAGTGTTGTAAATCTCGTAGACAAGTAGCAATAAAAAACTTTAGTTTTATTGTCCGTGAGCATGTGGGTTGCTTATAGGTTGAGCCGTTCTCAACACAGTGCTATTCAACTCTTGTCAATTCAAGATAGTGGCTTCCTTTATGGAATCCATCAATCTCACATTTGTTCTTTCCCTTCTTCTGTCTTCAATATTTTGTAGAATTTTTGTCTTCTCCAATACATTTTGCCTTCCTATGATGCACCTGAAGTATGAAGCCACAGTTTCAATGCTTTTGTTTTACATTGAAAAAGCAAAACAACACATTTCAAACACATTAATTTTCTTCCTGTCAGTTTTCTTCACTTTCCTGCTTTCACATAGTAATAAGGAATGCAATAGTGTGAATAATCTTTATTGGTATTTATTTTATTTAAAATACACTAATCATTTCTTCTGAAGATGAAACTCAAATACTTTGGACACCTAATGAGAAAGAAGGACTCACTGGAGAAGGCCCTAATGCTGGGAAGGGGATGGCAGAGAATGGCTAGATGGAGTCACAGTCGGTGTGAGCTTGAGTGGACTCCAGGGGATGGTAGAGGACAGGAAGGCCTGGAGGAATGTTGTCCATGGGGTCATGATGGGTCAGCTGCAACTTCTTAATTTACAGCTATATATGTAAATTAACATATAATTCTGTGTCCCCTCTTGTCTCGTTTGGTGATGGGTTATTGATCACCCTAAGACAGTTGCATTGTAGCTTTCCCTCTTTAGATTTTTTTTTCATTGCTTGAGATTAACATTAGATCCACTATGTAATCAGAAAAATGAATGATGAATAAATTTAGCAGGATGTGGAATCTTTATTCTCTTTTTCCATGAAGATATGTTTTTGTGAACAAATGGATCCTCTTTCAGTATTGAATCCCATGTTTTCCCCATGATAGATCACTTGGTTAAAGGGTTCTGCTAAGGAAAAAATCTAGCATAATCAGCACCTCCGACATCTTCAGTTTATGTAGCAATATTTTCAGTTAATCAAAAGATCAGGCAATGCCTTCTTTGTTAATATACACAAGATTGTAGATAGTTTGTTTTTTCCACATAGATCATAGAAAAGTCAGAGACATCTCTATCCACACATAAAGATGCACTGAAAGACACTAAAGACAAGGGTCACGTTTTATGTGGAATTAAGCTTCACGTGAAGCTTCAGTGGAAGAGAAATGTACACTGAATAGAGAATTTAAAATTCAGTCATATCATAATGTGAAACATTTTATTTATTTATTTAAACCATTTTTATGCCACCCCATTCACGAAAAGTCTCGGGTGGCTTACAACATTAATAAATAAACATAAATAAGCAGTTATATAATTAGAGTTAAAAAACCAGAAACATCTCAGCACGTACATAAAAACCCAATAAATACAATTCATAAATTAACAATAAATTTATTATTTATTTATAATGAATAAATTAATAAATTAACAATAAATAAACATAAATTTGCTTCAATATTAATCCTGGAATTTATGACCCAAATACAGAAGGATAATAGTAGGAATGCTATTTTTATATCAGCAATATCTCTAACCATAGATAATCGATCTGATTAAAATCACAGTTTGAATACAGCACATAGTTAAACTATGAAATTCACTTCTATGAAAAGTAGTGACGGCTGCTCATTTGGTGCCTTTAAAAGGAGATTGGATAAATTTGTTGAGGAAAAGGCTGTTAATGGGTATATGCTGCATCCAATAGAAGAGGTACTGTGCCTATGTAGTCAGTTGCTGGGGAATTTGGGCAGGACGGTGGTATTGCACTCATGTCCTGCTTGTGAGTTTCCCATGGGCAACTGCTTGACCACAGTAGTGGATTAGATGGACCATCAGTCTGATCCAGAACAGCTGTTCTTCAATTCTTGCATTCTTTTGATGCAGGTCAGGCTATCCACGTCAGGAAACAGATTTGCTACTGGAAAGCAGTCCTGCCCTTCCCACCACCCATTACAACAGCCAGTCATATTTTTCCTGTCTCAAGTGAGCAGGGCCAGGGAAGAGGCCATTAGATTCTGGAACTCAGGTAGCTGGCAAAGGCCACAGGAGCTAACACTAGAGCAAAGCACTACATTCTGGGGTCTTGGCTTTACTGAACCTGGTAGGCCAGGATTGGCCTTTAGAACCAGTGGCCACCTGTAATTGCCCAAAGGAGAGGACATACATCACCAGATAAAGAGGAAAACAGATGACAGCTTTTGCTGGAAAAATGCACTTGTTGATTTATATGTATGGTTGATTTATATGGAATGCTTCTAAATACAAATTTAGAAGTATTATAATTTAACCAGAATGTTACTTTTAATAGATTCCTTGCACCGTAATGTAGAACTTGGGTAGTCTGCTTTGCTCATTCTTCACCAGGTGCTCCTGTTAAGCCCAGCTACTTCTTTTGAAGGTTCTTTATGTTAGACCAAACTGGATAGCCCTTGAAATAGAGGACACCTTCAAATAGAAGCTTGTTCTCCATAGAAAAGGACACATGGCCACCCAAGATCAGCTGGCTAAATGTTCAAGTGGAGTGGCACCACCACTTAATGTGATAGAGCAGACCTACCAAATTTGCAGAAGGATCAGAGCACTGGTGATGTCAAAGATAAGATTCTGAAGTTCCGCCTCTAGGATTTCTTGTTCATGACCTGTTGGTGCATTGCAGATATTGGAAAAGCAACTGCAACGTAACAAGACATTATTTTGAGTAAAGAGAAGAGCAGAGATGGGAGTTATGGAGGATAGCCATGTGGGAAAGGGCTCCTTGACCTCCTGCAGCTCCATTGGAGCATCTAATTTCAAATGGCTAGTTTAAGGGAAAAAGTGCTCTGTGTCTACTGATGGAAATTCTGAACTCATCAGACAATGCTACATGGACATTAAACATAAAAAGTTAATTAACGTTAAATTAATAATAAGTGTTAAAATAAAATAAAGAATAAGACATAGATTATAATAAAATAATTGTATAAAGATCCTTGTTTAATACCAACCACACAAAATTATATAAAATATAAAAAGCTAGATTTTAATTATTTCATCATAAACAATGATAAATATTTTTTTTCTTAAACATTAAACAAAGATATGGTGTTATCAGCAGTTTCTTAGCAATTTATTTTAGGAGTATTTTTTGTGAGTTGAAGATGTGCCTTTACATTCTTACATCCTATTATCAGCAGAAACATTAACCCAATTATTATGAATCCAAATGGTTATAATTGTCTTAATCAACCCAGAACTCAATAGTCAATGTCAGTAATACTACATCATGAAGACAAACTTCCTCAATGAGTACTATTAAGTTGAGCAATATGGTAGAAAGGGGATCATTTTCTTTATATCAATTACTAATTACATTGCAATGTATGGTCACTTACTCTTTAAATAATTGTGGAATTTTGATGAATCTTTAATGTTCCTTCTGCTTCTTGGTTTTTTCTAATGTGCAACACCTCATAATACTGAGGTGATGAGCTTGACATTCACCTCTGGAGGTTTGGACGTAGGAAGTGAATGACATGTGCTAGTTGAACCTTATGCTGTTTGATAATACAAGCAATTTGACTTGGTGGCATGCAATTCCTCTGTATTTGTTGCTCCTTGATCTTAGAAACATATGGAAATGCCTTGTATTGAGCCATATCATTTTACTGCTCAAATATTCTCATAGTCATATCTAAAGGCAGCGTCATATGAATATCATATTAATTAGTTCTGATTTCTTTGAGAGATTTATATGTTATATTCAATCAGATTCACAGATCCCCCTAGAAAAATTAAAATTGCAACCATACAAATCTAAACTCCTGGTCAAATAATTAGAATTCTATCTTTTGCTGGCAAAATGTAGCAATTTTGCTGTATTTCAGTCTATTAAAATTGCCTAGATGGACATAGGTATTATTGGGACGTAGAATTGTGGGGTGAAATAGATGGGATAAATTAAAACCTGCCCTCTGATCTGAATGAGGACCATGCACATGTATGGGACAGTAGCTCCGCTAAGCAGAGCTCCTTTCATAGAACCACCTTCTGCAGAAGTTAGAAGTCTATCTGGAAGGATACCAATCAGTGTTTTGTCTTTGATTACCCGAGACTCTGGTAATACCTGCTGTTTATTTCCTGCTACTACTTTGCATGATGGGTTTTTCAGGATCCCTGTATTATGCTATAAGATTAATTGCCTATGTTTTTGTTAGTTTCCTTAAATGGTACAAAAGAGGAGGTTGAAGATGATCTGATTAAATATATAAGGAACAAATGAACAATGCAACATATCAAGAAATAAAGCAACAATTACTATGATAATTCTGTCAAGAACCCATCATAAATTGATGTGAAGTTTTCCTTGAGAACCAGGGAGAGAATCTGTGATACAACCATATTATATGTTCAGACATGAGCATTTCAAGAGCAGACCCACTGTTGCTTTCTAGCAGGTTCCTGAAATGCATGAAAGATTGTCCTTGGTCATCACCCCTAGTTCCATACCTCATGTTCCTTTCCCACTGGCCACTGTGTCTGTCAGAGGCCTCAGCACACACATGATATATAGTCTATGTGACTCCTCCTGGACAGCAGCAGATGCTTGTACTTGGTTCCAAAGCATCTGATAGACCACATAACAAGCAACATTGCATTTCCTTAAGCATGTCCGAGACCCTGGATCATTTGCAGAGTCTGTTTTCTGCCTCTCTGCACAAGGCATACTAGGAAGTGGATTTTTCCTGGCGTGGTCTCCTTACTGTGGAATGAACTTCCCAGAAAAGCTTGCTTGGCACCTATATTGTACCAGCTGAAGACCTTCCTTTTTTGCTAGAATTATCCTAGGTATTTTAGCTTTAGTCTCTTTTAAAATTTAGTCTCTTTTAAATTCTGATTTGTATTTTAAAGCTTTATGCTACTGCTGAGTTTTACTGGTTGGCAGTAAATAGAATAGAATACCTAAGTTCTATTGGGTGGTATAAAAATGTAATAAATAAATAAATACTATAGATTATGCAATCTTTTCCAAATGCCATTTCCTATCAGAGAGAGAAAGAGAGAGGGAGAGAGAAAGGATGGAAGTTGTTCTCCATTAAAACATTTCCAGAAAGAACCTCATGTTTGCTTCCATGCTGAGATTTCCCAAAGGCTTGGACCAGCTCATCTAGTTAATGGTTCATCACATCTCAGCAATCTGGTAGACATGGTTTACTTGGACTTTTAAAAAGCCTCTCACCAAAGCTTCCTGACCAAAGGTAGCAGCCATGGGATATATTTGGTACATATATATATATTAGAGAACAAGGAGCAGAGAGTGGGGGATAAGTGGACAGTTTTTGCAATGGAGGGATGTAAATAGTGAGGTCCCTCAAGAATCTTTATTGGGACCTTTAGCATGCTCATAAATGATAAAGAAGGGTGAGTAGTGCTGTGGCCAAATTTTCCAAATGATGCCAAATTATTTAAAGTGGTTGAAACCAAGACAGGTAGTGCCCAAAGAGGTTGTCTTGGGATGGATGTGCATTGAAATCAAAGGAGAAATGTGCATTAGAATGTCCAGCATGGCTCCGGGAAAGTATATTCATAAAGTGATGCATGGTAGGGCAGCGAGAGCATGAATCTCAATACCATTTTGGGGGTAACATGAGCAGGAAGATGCAACTGTGCTCAGGTCCTACTTGTGAGCCCCTGATGGGGGCATCTGTTTCCCCACTGAGTAAGCAGAAGGTTTTGGTCTGATTCAATAGAGCTGTTATCTTCTTTAGCATGGAGTGCTGTAACATGAAAAAGAAAGATTTGTTATCTTTTCTGAGAGGGGACATAACGTTTATCACTACTAATTCCAATCTTCTGACTTCACTATCTTCAATCTATTGTATTGGCGGGCTTTTTAGCAGCTGTGCCAATTCCCTGATGACCTAGGGATAGAATACGGGGAGTATCTAGTGTACTCTTTGATCCTGTCTTCCATGCAGAACACTCTGAGTTAGTGAATTCCAATAGAATTGAACTAATAATGACTTCTTTTCTTATCGTATATTAGATGCTTCAAAAGTATATTGCATTCCCCTCACAGTCAGTGTTTCTAAAATATTCATTTGTTTACAAATCCTTCTGTCTGAATGCAGTTTTACCCATCTTATATTGACAGCATATCTTTTATTAACAGTCAGCATTATTTATTGTGAAATAACCAATCCGGGAATCAAGGTGGTTTATTCTTGCAAGGAAAAAAGAATCTGATTGGTTTCACAGGGCATCATATTAGGTACATTTCAAATATTAAAATATGAATGCATCTGCACTTTTTCATAAGCTTATTTTTATTACTTCTTATCAGAGAAAATGCTAGGAATAACCTCTAGCCTTATTTATGCTGTTAATATTGGAATGTGTGATTTTTCCATTAGCAAATTTAAAGCCAGGAAAAATACTTTCTGGTTTAGTGGATATATTAACATAAAATAGGGAAAGTTTTTTTCTTCTTCTTTTAACAAAGTGAGAATGGATTGTGCTTATGAATATTATGCCATCTTCTGAAGGCCTACAAATTTCTCTCTATATTACACACATCGTCAGAGGTCCTTCTCCAAGTTCTCTATGCCCTCTCAGGTTAGGCAGAGAACAACTGAAGGCAGTTCTAGCACTCATATTATGGCATCCATTGCACTGGAGCTTCTCCAGAGTCAAACTTAATGTATTCCTGGTGTCAGATGAAGACATTTTATATATCCAGGTCTTCCAGAAATTCACTTGACTTGTTTGTTTGTTTTTGATGTTTTGCCTTCTTTTGTTTCTGCAAACTTTATTGTATGCATCACTCTGCTTTATTAGAATTGACTCTAAATTGTATTTTATGTCTATTTTATTTTACTTTATTGTTCATTTGTTACTTTTTTCCTCTGACCATTGGATAAAAAAGTGTGTGTGTGAGAGAGGGGGGATAGTCTGCTAAAAAGTAATTTAACAGCAACACATATTTTATTCATTATTTATACTTATTTATAGTTATAATTGAAAATAGCTTAATTGAATACATATCAATTCAGAATGGTAAAAGGCTAAATTTTGTTTTCTGTTTCTATAATCGATAAGGCATCAAAAGCAGTAGGAACATAAGAGCAATCGGGCCAGAGTCCATCCAGTCCAGCATTCTATTTTCATAGTAGTCATCCAGCTGCCCATGGGTATCTACAGGCAGGGCATGAATTCAAGAGCACCCTCTAGCACATGTTCCCTTACAGAGGCAAATAGTGTACAGAGACATGTTGCCTTTGGTATAATATATTGGGGTGGCCAGATGTGCTCAACAGAACAGCCACATATGGTAAATGTCAGATGCTTGAGAACCACAGTTCACCCAGTGAACTTTGTGGACAACTGGGGACTTGAAAACTTAAAAGGACAGATCTCTCCACAGAAATCTCAGCCTTGTTGAGAAACTGGAAGTTCATACATTACTGGGCCCAGGTGTCTATCTGTCCTAGAGTTCTTAAATAATCCAAAGCTGAAATTGTAAAGATCTGCCAAGATCTGTACCAGAGCACAAGACAATGACCAAAGTAACACCATTTTTTAAAGGGATACAGGAGAACCTGAGAAATTACAGGCTAGTTAGCTTGGTATTTGTTCCTGTGTAAATAGGTTGAAAGTATTATTAAAGGCAAAATAAGTAAGCATTGTTGTTGTTCAGTCACAAAGTCATGCCCAACTCTACATGACCCCATGGGCAACATTTCTCCAGGTTGTCCTGTCCTCCACCATCTCCCAGTGTACACCCAACCCCACACCCACCTCTCCAGTTACCTCATCCAGCCACCTCAACCTCTGTCAACCCCTTCACCTTTTGCCTTCAATCGTTCCCAGCATCAGGGTCATTCCAATGAGTCCTTCCTTCTCATTAGGTGGCCAAAGTATTTGAACTTTAGCTTTAGTACCTGATCTTCTAAAGAGCAGTCTGGGTTGATTTCCTTTAGCATTGACTGATCTGATCTCTTTGCAGTCCAAGGGACTCTCCGGAGTCTTCTCCAACACCACAATTCAAAGCATCAATTCTTCGGTGCTCAGCCTTCCTTGTGTTTCAAATCTCACAGCCATACATTACAGCTGCGAAAACCATAGTTTTGACTATACGAACTTTTGTTGGCAGGGTGATGTTTTTGTTTTTTAGTAATCTGTCTAGATTTGTCATAGATAACTAAGCATACAAAAGTACAAATCCTGCTTAAAAAAAAAAAAAGGGATCAGCACGGCTTGTGAATGGGGGTGATCCAGTAGCCCTTGCTAACTTGGATTTCCAAAAGGATTTTGACACAGTGTTTCACCAAAGGATCCTGAGAAAATTCTGTAGTCACAGAACAAGAAGGTAAGTCGGGCCACTGATTGGGTGCAGAATAGAAAGCAAGTGTAAATGGCAGTTTCTTCAATGGAGGTATACAAACAGTGGGTTCTAACTGGAGTCTGTATTATCAGCCTATTCATAGGTGATTTGGAAATAGTGTGAGAAAGGAAGTTCACTGATGACAACCAACTATTTAAGATGGTGAAAACCAAAATGGATTCTGAAGAACTCCAAAGAGATTTCTCCAAGCTGGGAGAATGGGCATCAACATGGCAAATTTGGTCAGTGTAAGCAAGAATAAAATAATTTTTAGAGGAAATAACCCCAATTATAGGCTGATGAAAACTGATCTAGTGATAATAGGACAACGAAGAAATCTTGGGGTTGTGATGGGCAACTCATTGAAATGGTCCACCTAGCATAAGGCTGCTGTGAAAAGGATGAATTCCATGTTAGGCACAATTAGAAAAGCCACTGAAAAAACTGTCAATGTCATACATCTTATACATATATGCAGTGCAACCACATTTAGAGTATTGTGTAAGTTTCTGGTCACCATACTTTAAAAAAATAACTGGGGGGTAAAAGTGGAGAAAAGGGCAACTAAAATGATCAAGGGGTTACAGCAACTTCCCTGTGAGGAGAGGTTATAACTGCTGAGATTGTGTAGCTTAGGAAAAAGGTGGGTAAGGAGAGATATGGTCAAGGTGTCCAGAATTATGCATTGTCTAGAGAAAGTGGATGAGACACCTTTCTCCCTCTCCCAGAATGCTAGGACCCAGGATCATTGCATGAAGCTGATTAGTGTGTGAGACAGGACAGATTAAAAGAATTACTTCTCAGAACAGTGCATAGTTAAACTATAGGATTCTCTTCTATGAGCTGTTGTGATAGCTACCAATTTGGGTGACTTTGAAGGGGGATTGAACCGAGAAATGGCTACTAGTCCTGATGGCTTTATGCAATGTATACCAGTTGTTGGGGAACTCAGGCAGGAGGGTGCTTTGCACTCATATGCTGCTCAGGAGATCCTGTGGGAGCTGGTTAGCCTTTATGTGAACACTGGACCCTTGGCCTAATATAGCATGGCTCTTAGAATAGAACTTATTTAGTCTTACTTGCTTTCTTCTGTTCTTTAACCAGGTATTGATCTGTAAAAGGGTGTTCCTCTTTATTCCATGATTGCTAAGTTGCTCTAGCATCATTGGTGAGTAACTCTGTGAAAAGCCTTTTGGGACTTTAATTAAAAAGTGCTCACTGGATCACTCCTATCCACATGCTTATTGACAGTTTTAAAGAAGTCTAGAGGTTAATGAGTGAGGACTTACCTTCACAGAAGCTGTGCTGATTCTTTTTCAATATGTTTTTTTTCTTTCTATATGCCTACTATTTTTTATTTAATACTATCTTCAACCAGTTTACAAAGAACACATATTAAGTTTTCTTATCTGTAAGTATGCCTAGTAAGTCTGGCAAAACTATTTATCTGAGTAGGAAGGATTGGCAACAATTACATCCTGTGTGCAAGCTATTATGCCTAACTGAATTACACATTCTATAATATTCTGACCAGTCATACCCAGTGGTATGATTATAAAGCTTCACAAGAGCCAGCATTAATGCAAATATTTTCCAATGGCTATCGCACTAGAATTGGGAACACTTTGGACACACTGGAGTTCAATTAGGGTACAATCATATGTCTTTCTGGCTAACAGAATACTGGAAATCATAGAACATACATAGGATTGCACCCTTAAAAATTCATATTCGTAGAGAAAATGGATTTTATAAATATGCATTTCAACCTGTGTTCTCATGTGTATTTCTTTTTAATTCACAACTTTATGCAGAAGTGGGACACAATGAATGGACTTCTCTAAGAAAGGGGCATGGAATAGTAGCCAATATTAATTCTATGTGGAGTAAAACCATAAAATAGATAGGACTTGATTAGTTGTGACTAACTAATGGAGTGTTGACTCTAAGGGAATGCAGTCTCACTCATTCCAGTGGGTCTACTTTACATATGGCTATACACTGGACACTTCTCCTAGGTCTGGAAATAGAATAAGCCATGTATCCCTAGTCTGAAATTGTTCCTTTATAGAACTTGAAACTGTACACTTTTATGAGACAGAGATATTTGTGCATGTCTGAGATGCCAAAACTTTGCTGGTGGAAAAGTCACTACATTAAGATTAATTAGCAGCTGATTGAATACTCATGGGACACATATGCAAAGGAATGTTTGGCCCATCTGCCTTCCATGGAAAAGACAGATGAGACAAGTCTGACAGGTTCTCAGCTGAAAGCTTTCCTAGCTTTGGAAGATGACAGTGAAGATTTAGATGCTTTTGTGCCTTTGGATGAAAGAGATGACATTCAATTCACAGAAGAAAGTTGGAAATGCTCCTGAGACATTTATATGCAAGAGGTACTCACAGTTATCTACAGCAAGGGCAGTGAAGGACCTGGGGGTGGAGGGTGATGGGAAGCCTCCTGAAACAGAATGAAGAATGGGAAAATGTGCCCCGACTATTCTTAATACGAAATTCAGCCATTTTGAATTAAGGTATTCCATAAGGAAAATGTAAAAGTCTATGGGCATAGCTGTAGGACGTTAGCAACAAAACACAGTTAGTAGTACAATGAAAAACAATACTAATTGCCAATCCATAATTTTCAGAGATGTATTTTTAATTGGAACTGAATTAAGCAATAGTTCATATGGTTGCACAGAAGATAGCGTATAACACATATAATCTAGCGATCTGATCTTTGCTCACTATTCATTTCACGTTTTCAGTACATGATCTTTATATTTTTGAATGTTTTTTACATTTTTAGTTTTGGCTGGAAACTGCTTAATACATTTTCTCTTAATGACTTTCCCCTGTTGTTTTCTTATTGAAGAAATAAATGTGCATCCGCTCTCCCTCTGTCTTTTTTCTTTGGTACATTTGGATATTTACTTTCTTTTAATGAAATGCCAGAACTTCCTGGTTGAGAACTCATCACACTCGCTGTTCATTTCAGATAATAACAAACCTACATGTACTTTTCCAGCTTGGCTTGTAATGACTTGGTTTCCCCGGAAAAGAACTACTCTGCCACTACTTCTGCTCTTCTGATCACACTCAGACCGATCATGTGTCCCCTTTTGCAGAGGACAATCCTCTCTATTTGTAAGGCTTTCAGAGGCCTGTACTCTGTTTTCAAAGTTCTCCCATCCATGTCTGGTATACAGGCATGAAGAACAGATAAAGAACCACTGGAACGAAGGACTAGGCCTTGACATTGTTCATCAGCAGCAGTCCTCAGACCGAGAAAACACACCCTTCACTTAGTCACAGTCTTCTACTCCATGGAGAGATGCCGCATGTTCTTATTTAGATCATAATACTTGTTTCTAAAGTTGCATGTATACTTATGAATTAGCATTTTCAAATCAATGTTTATTTTGCTGGAAATAGAGACACAAGCTCTTCCTGTTGCCACTGACAAACTTGGTATGTGGTATTGCTGGTTTTGAGAGAGGTGGGGATAACAGGGGCTAGAGGAAAATACTGGATCCTGTGGTGCTTCCAAGGTCATTATAGCACAAGAGGTTATGAAGCTTGTGTTGATCAGGGAATGATGCCGAGCCATTTTATAACTTGAGAAAATGGAGACAGTTAACATTATGGCATTCAGTTCCAAATTACCATGGAAGAACTGAGGTGTCACAAATGAGGACGCAGCAGCTCACTTCCTCAGTAGCTTCATAGGTCAATGAAAAGCCCATCTTTCTAGAACCTTATTCTTTTCATTAACTGCTATTCTCAAATGAAATGACTCCATTTCAGGTATGTTTGTAATAGGACAGGGCAACGTTAGGCATCTGAAAGTTGCAGTCATTAATCACCAACCTGAATGAAGGCTATTTATTAATGATAAAACCCAGCAACCCAGAACCTCCATCTGACTATACATTCATCTCTGTGACCATCTGCCTTCCATCAGAGAGCATTTATGGATGAAAGTGCTGATCAGCTGAAAGCCAATGTAGCAGATCAGTGAAAGGTTCCATAATGAAGACTATTTAACCCATCTGCTTTGTGCTAGAAAATACATAATGCCAAGTAGAAAGTCAAGGGAGCTGATAAGTGCACATGAAAATGAACATTACCATCGTCATCAACATCATTTTAATATATACTGCCCAATAGCTGAAGTTTTCTAAGCAAATAACAACTATCCATATAATAATAGCAGTAGTACACAGGTTAAAATTTAACATAACATTTTCAGCACAGATATGCATGGAATTATGCAAGGAGATCATTTTTGACTTACCTAATTATGAATCTGCCATGTTATACATATATGGATAGATGTGACTGATTTTTCAAAAATGAATGTATAGCCTGCCTACAACTTTTGTTTTCTTGGGTTTTGATTTTCCTATGAAGCATAGGAAGTTAAGTTACCAGTAATTCTTGAATCAAGCCATACATCCAGGAAGCATTGGGAACATCTTTTTTTTCATTCTCTGGAGCACTGGATGCTCCTGCAAGGAATTCTAGGAAAAATCATTTATCACTAGAAACATAGGAAATGTTTTTTTTTTTTTTTAAATCAACGGGTGGAGGTAGGCAGCATTGGTAACTGCATTGCCCATGTATCCCAGAGACAGTGGGAAGTGTCCAGGTCTTAAGACTGATGCTTTGGTTGCAGACAAACTCTAGACTACTGTCTTCCCAAAGGACAATGGGTGGTACAGGTTAGGAAATCATTGCACTGAGTCCCTTCCAAATGGGAACCAAGCTAGTCTGCACCTGATCTGAAAAGTGTTCTAAGATATGATGGGAGAGTATTTAATTTGTTAGACATATTCATGTAATTTTACTTAACTTTGCATTTTTGAACCACTACACAAACTAAGTAGACTGAACATACATTTCCAAACCTTGCAGGTGAGTTCTCTAATAAAACACTCATTCAGAAATGTGTATGTCATTGAAATCTGTACTCTAAAATAAGTATATGTGTATACTCATAAATACAACATTGAAATGTATATTAGGAAAATTGTTTGCAAATGTATTTAAGGCAAAATGGCATACAATGTCATTGGAAGCGTTGATTGAGGCTGAACAACTATATCAGCTCACAATTTATGTTTATAAATATTTATTATTTGCAAATAAATATGATGCCCAGGCTCTTAAGCAAGAATGGAACAATGAAGTAGAGTATCGTGTTTTGCCTAATCATGGGCTGCTTTGTTGACCTTCGTCAGAAAGGGCAATTAATTTTAGGTTATATTTAATCCAGCAAAGATGGATGTTTCAAGTATACTGGAAGCCACAATATAGGTTTATTCAAATTAGCCCATTGTTGGAGGTGTAATGCAGCCAAGATTTATCTAACTTATAAACTATAGCAATGCCCAGTGGCTGCCTCTTTTTTGAAGGAGATAACACTGATAAACTTGAATAATTAAAAATATGTATGATCTTGTTAACTACCCACACTTGGAACTTAATACAAAATCAACATAAAACAATTCTCTGCACACTTTTAACAGCTAAAAGATTAATGTTACAATATTGGAAGGACAAATGGCCACTTGTAATAACATAATGAGATGAGGTTGTAATAAAGCATTTGTTTTTTTAATGAATGACTTTTAGGTATAATTTACACATGGGCAAATATTTGGATATCTGGGCTGCCTTTGTTTAAGTCTATGCATTAAGTCTTTGTTTAAGTTTCTGTAATAATAACTGTATATTTTGCTTTATATGAAATATGTAAGGGCTCATAGTATATACTCTGTTGTAATAGATTCATTCAGATTTCCTGCAAGTAAAATTTACTACTTTATTTCATGCCATTTCTTTTTTATTTTTGGTTTTGGATTTGATTTTGAAATGCACCAAAAATAAGGGAAAATTGCATGCAAGAAATTTCTCAGCATTTTGGTTGAGCTAAGTTTAATATTGTTAAAATGGGAAGTAGAGAAATTAAAACTGAAAGATTCATTCATCCCACTGAAATGCACAGATGCATCCATTTCAGATTGCGGAATATTATATCTGCACCTGAACCCCCAAATGCAAAATTTCTGAGAACAGGTGGAATAGATTTGGCTACCTTCAGGGCCACTGTCCCAAATGGTTCTCTAGGTTCTCCAGGTTCACCCCCATGGTCCTGGTCCTTCTCTCTGAGCACCTGCTGTTTGTTGGTTTCCTAACTTTTGTGCAGTTTTCTCTCCATTCTACAAGGCTGAAATGAAAGTAAGAGTTTTAAGCTAAAATATGCGTGTGTGGGGAATGTATTTAGCTCTGTCCTCTTTGTCTTTGGTCTTCCCCTTTCGCCTTTGGATCCATCCACCAAACTGGAATTCTGCAACTGGAATTCAGCTTCAAGAGTTTGTATGAAATAGAAGTGGCCTTGGCTTAAAAATGTTCCCCAGCCTTGCAGCAGGGGTTGTGTCTCTCGAGTTCAAGACCTGGAAAAATGCAGCTCCAAGATCATATTATTATGAAGGCTCAAGTGTAGTGGGAAACAGGTTCTCTTCATAGTCAGGTTTTTGCCCTGGCAGAAAGTTCTTGAACAGATGCCACAATTTTGTTTTGCTCTTTGCTTCTGGCTTGCTCTTTGCAAAGGTGTTTGTGGCCTAGTTCTTTTTCTGAGATCTTACCCAGTCTTGTTCCTGGTTCTTAGCCTATTCTTGAGTTGGCATGGAAGTTGGCTTCCACGTCATTGGCTGTTTAGCTAAGATACCATTTTTTGATGGAGTGGCTTCAATTATTGGCATCATCACCTTCTGAACCTTTCTTCTCTGCTTGGTTTATCATACTTCTATTGCTTAGCTATGGTGGCGAGAGCCCACAAAGTTCTAAAAGTCCATTTGCGAAAATGTCTCATCATTGTAATCAATATTCTTGTATCATCTATAGAGAAAAGAAGAAAAAGAGATCCCTTTAGAAAATGCGCTCAGTGCTGTAACATAGGATCAATCTGTACATGCATCCCAATGTATGAACATGTTTTGCCCTCCTCTACAAAATTTATCCTGATAATAAGAATATTCTTTTACATTAGTGATGCTTCCTTGACTCCTATAGGTTGTTGTTTGGTGTTGATGGTGTTCTTCCTTAACTTAAAAGCACCAGTAAAAATGTGGTGCTTTTATATGTTTTCTAAATGTGCATTGCATTGCATAGAACAATTAAATCACAAAGTAAGCAAAGCCAATTCAATGGTGAATGAGCAACCACAGCTACAAAACAGTATTAAAAATTGAAACCGAACACAGTTTTGCTTTACCATCTAATTTACTTAGGTATCACCCTAAGGCATCAACACTGTTTATCACCATCACTCCAGCCTGCCTTGTCTGCTCCATCACCAGCAAAAGAAGCCATTTGTATAGAATAAATCCACAATACAGCATTGTTCTTTTCATATACATCAGAAATATGGAAAATGTGCCAACTTATGCTTCACCACTGAGAATCTCATGCTGCTCTTTAGAACAGCTATATAAACAAGAGGTTGGAGGCAAGCAAGTGAGGATAATGAATGTAAGTAATTCAGACATGTTCAGAAGATCTGTTAGTTAAGGGAAAAGAAAGGGAAAAGAAAGTGACAAGGTACAAACCTAACTCTAACCCAAAATTTGATGGGATCACTGTTACTACATTTGAACCAGGATCTGTATATAGGGAACTAATCTTATTATTTCACAGAAGGTTATTTTGCCCCATATCTAAGCAAACTTGGCCAAGTGGTTTATAATCCTCTCCGCTTCTCTTAACCCTTACCTTGGGGTGCAAAGGGGGGCTTCCTGTGTTATCCACTCCCAGGTGACTCTGGGCAGGTGACCTAGGTGAGCCACACCAGTGAGCCAGGGATCTCACAGCCCCGCACACCAAACGTCAGGAATCACTAGTGACCATAAAAGTGCACATCTGGCCTGTTGCTGAACCCAGTTCCCACACTGACTTTCCAATGCGAGCACAACGTAATTAAGGAGACCTATTCTAATTCTTAATTATAGGTTTTATAGTACACAACAAAGAGTCCACAAGGTTCCAAAAAGCTTAGTTAGGGGATGAGATTTGGGCAAGGAGAGTTTAGGGCAGAAACTCAGGAATAAAAGACCATAGAAAAGAATTGCAGCCAGACAATATTAACATGATGATTTTATAGTGCATTGTCCTCCAGTGTCAGTCCTGTTGAGTTAGGGTTGTTCATAGCTAATTGCTATCTGGTCCACAATGCAGGAGAAAAAAACTATCTTCAGCCCCAGTAGTACCCAATTGTTTTCTATGGACATTGTTATTAAAGGGGAGGGGGAAGCAGTTGCAAAAAGTATGTTCCCCACTTCATTCATAAATACACATGCCCCTAACCAGTTGGAGTGAAGAAAATTTGTACAAGTGGCAGCCTTTTCCATCTGTAAAGGTTCTCTGGATTGTGCAGAAGGATGGAAAGCTTTGACAATGTTAGAATCACCTGTAAAAATGTTATATACATTACAATGCTGGGGCTCACACATGGGCATGCTCGGATGAGAATTTCTGTAAATGTACACTCCCACACCATGTCTGCAGGCTGTCCTAAGAAGTCTTGTGACCTGGCAGGGCTTCTCACTGAACTGTTGAGACGGGAGGGATGCTGCAGTTGGATTCATATCTGCTCTCTGAAGAAATTCAGCAGTGCAGGTAGGTATGTTCTGCTGGGGCTGCAAAGGGGATTATAGGATCACCAAACACAGAACAAGTGTTCCTCAGGCTTACTGAGAAAATACCATGAAACTCACATCACACTTGAAAAGATAGCACTGCAATTATCTTGGAAGCATTCAAAATTGTGATAAATTACCCACTCAAAGAAAAAGTGAAAACAGTGGGTAAAACATGGGAATTCAATTAACAGCAATCTATAGTTTAAAATGGAAAAAATACATAAACTCAAATATTTATTTATTTATTTATTTATTTATTTATTTAAAACTTTTATATACTATCCCATCACAAACATCTCGGGACAGTTTACAATAACAACAATAAAACAGAATACAGATAAGAGTGTAGACTGTTTACAGTGGATTGACCCAAATTTAGTCATAGTTAGACCCACTGAAATCAATTAGAGTTGGTTACATCAGCAGTAATGATTTCAATTGGTTTATTTTAATTTGGTTTATGTGTGGATCCAACCTGTATTTTGCAGGGTTAGTCAAGTGAAGTTGACCAAGCCCCCTCTCAGTCCATAAGGAAACACTGTGAAGATCATAAGCGGAAAAGGACCATAGCACAGACGTCTAGCAACCTGCAGATGAAGAAAGAGTGCAAGCAGCCTCTTTCTCATTTGTATGCATGTGCACCACTATGAGGAGAAAGCTTCCCAAGCTGCATGGAACCCCGGATTGGGACATAAGAAAACTAGATTCTGCTTTCTACATGTTGGGATTGCTTAGATCCCTATCACACCCACATGCCATTGACACTTTTCTTTCCCACATTCGATTTGCAAAACCCCCATCCCATCATGCCCAGCTAATTCATTCTCAAGTCCTTTGTTGTTCCCTGGAAGGAACAGTTTCAGCTTCTCTGGCCAGAACACCACAATGTTTAGAGAGCAGGGATTTTCCGCAAGTCAGCTGAACTGTGGAAATTTGCAAGCATATCTCCATCTAGACACATTGGAGATGAAAATCCACAATTTAAAAAAGCAACAGAAAAATACCAGCATCACTCATTCCCAATTATAAATACTCTTGCTACTAACGACTGCCAGTTCCTTCATTGCACGCACACTCACTGTATCACTTGAATGGGGCTGAGAACAGGACCACTCCCTACTCTGCATCTCACCCCAACAAAATGTCAATGGGAAAGGAAATGGCCACCATCTTCTGTTCCACTGAGCATTCCTAGAAGGATTTTCTTTTCTTTACGATCCTAAGAAGGTGTTGGGCTGGTTCCATGATGCCCTGGCAATGATGAACTCTTAAGAAGCTAGAGGACAGCTAATCTGATTTTGCTTTTTGGATGGCAGCTAGGGAATGGTCCTGAGTGTTTCCAGCTTTGATGAAGATGATGCTTCTTTCTGCACAAATGCCTTTCCCCAACACATAGCAATGTGGACCTGCATGCTACCCATTCATAATCATACACAGTAGGTGCTAGGACCCAGAGGGAACTTTTTAAATATGGACCCTCTTACATCTACTCAAAACATCCCGCCCCCATCAGATGACTGGAAATGAAAAAAGGGAGTATAGATGTGTTCATTGAATATAGCATTGAATTGCAATTGAATATATATTGCAATTGCTTTTATGGTTTTCGTTGGTTTCTATTTTTAAAAATTAGTGTGTGTTTAATTTTACCTTTTGTTAACTGCCTGGAGAGCCTTGGCTATTAGGCAGTATAAAAATGAAATAAATTTAAAAAATAAAGTGTTTGCTACTGCCACTGTCTATCACATTCCTAATGTTTGGTTGTTTGGGGAACTGGGAGATATGGAGAAAAGGGTCGGCTTCTCCTTCTTCATGGCTTCCAGGGGTTGATATCAGAAAAGAGGGCATTTTGCAATTTAAGAGTTCAATTTTATCCTGCAAATTGGAATCGGAGAGGGAGCATTTCCAATAACAGCAAGAAACAGAGATTTATGTTTGCATACTGTGTGTGTGTGTGTAGATAGATGGACAATAGATGGCTCAAGGTAGGATAGGGTACAGTTAAATAAATCTCACTTTCTCTACAAGTACCCTTGAGATTCCTTGTTTTCTCAACTACATTTTGCAAATAGTTTAAGTAAGAAAGGAAGATTTCTTATAGTTTTTTAAATAACCTGAATTGTGCATATTTTATTATGCCAAGTATAGCGATGTTAGTCAATACTCCAAGATTTAGTAACATGTCCATTCTTCTTGAAGCTCACAAAGAAATCGACGTTGCTCACAATGTACACAGTAGAGCAGATACGCTAGGGCAGATTTTTAAGCATTCTTAATGTACATTTGTGTAACCAACTTGTAATAAATGAAGAGACAAAAAAGGAGTAGTAGATTTTTATCCCATAGAATATCTCAACCAGTGAAAAATCTATGTTGATCCAGTACCCTGAGATTCCCAGATGATGATGAGGAAGAGAAGGAGGTTATTAATTGCATTTCTATGCCATCCCACACTTGAAATTCTCTGGGCTTGAACACTGTTGCTCTATTATCCCAGTTGTACCTTAACCAAAATCAGGAATGGAGAATTCTGAGTATTACATCGAAATGGAAAGTAATGGTTCCTCCTCTGAAAAGCTGAACCTAATTGCCTGAGTCTTGCTGCATTGTCTTAATTATCATTCTCACCATGGAAGTATTCTGATCTTGTCTTACAATCAGCTGTATAACGAGACACAATATTAACACCGTTGGCAGTCCATGTCCATGCTCCTTATCTAAATATTTTGAACCTGACTTTTGGAAAAAAAGAATATAATGTTACTTTGTTTTGCTTTTAGTGTATAAAGAAAGCCTGAAGGCTCAATAGATTCAGTCTAAGGATTGTGTTTCTTTCTTAATCGCTAGCAATAAAGCTAATGGATTTCAGCTGGGGCAAAGCAAAACAGTTTGAATTTTGCATATCTGTTGTTTAGTTTTTTGATCCTAGGTGACTAGCTAGCTTAAGTTTCATTTTTAAAGTTACTAACAAAGTGATATGGTGTGAAATGAGAAAATGAACCTGACATAATATAAACAAAGGATGGAAGTCTAAAGATAAGAGACAACATGGATGGAGAATTAAAGAGCCTACTCTTTTGCCTCTGATTCAGAATCCCTGCTTCAATGTCATTTGTAAAATAAACATACTTTGGGAGTTCCTATCAGACTACTTTCTCAGAACAGAAACTAATCAGAACCAAGGGGCTCCTGCACACAAAGCACACACCATGGGCTAATAACTTCTAGGTTTTCATGCCTACACAAGCCACAGTTTTGAATATGCAAAGTAGTTGTCATATTGTGAGAACCAGGGCAGTATGAGTAATGAAACCCTTTCATGACCCTGCAAAATGGCTTCTTCTGGAAATATATGAGTATTGCTTAACACCGACATGATCCATGCTGCATTGGTTGATTCAATTTAACAAGCCATAGCACATGTGCACTGTAGTTTGCATATTAAAAATAGTGGCCAGTATATGCCACAAAGTCCCATGGATTAATTAACCTGTGGTGGTTTAATCTGACATGCAAACTAACTCTGGATTAGATCTAGACTTGAGGCTGAACTCCCATACGAATTAACTGGGGACCAATTCCCATCGATTACAACTGGATTTGTGAGTAGTCATGTATATGATTGTGCAGCAATTTAGCAGGACTTAGATTCCATTACTCATTTCCGTGGGAACAACCTAGACATAATTCTCTCTGGATCCAAGGAAATTTAAGTGTTGAATTTCATATGCAGCTAACGCACAGGAATTCAAAAGGTGTCAGTTATAAACAGCCAGAGATACACAATAAACAGCCAGAGTAATAAAACACAAACAAAAACAAGTGTCATTGTAGTTTCATATTTTGGTAGAGATTAGAGTTTGACTGGATGATTTAACACCACTGACATTCAACTGGTAGGTCATAGCTATTTATTTATTTATTTATTTATTTTAAAACATTTGTATGCCTTCCTTTACCACCGCATCTCAGGACAGCTTACATGATTAAAAGCAAAACCATAGAACAATAAAACAATTGATAAAACAAAGCAATACAATAAAATTAACAAAACCAGAACAATAAATTCAAGCAAAACAAAACAAAACAAAAGTGACTGTAAAATAGTAACAATACTAGTTTTTAAAATAACGATTAAATAAAAAGGTTTTAACCTGGTGCCAAAAAGAGTATATGCTCAGTGCCAGGCGAACCTCACTGGGGAGTGTATTCCATAATCTGGGTGCCACCGCAGAGAAGGACCTGTTTCAAGTAGATGTCCTTTTTACCTGCTTCAGGGAGAATTCCTGGAGCAGGCCCTCTCCCGCTGATCTTAAGGGGCATGATGGCATATACAGAAGGAGATGTTCCTTCAGGTATTCTGGTCCCAAGCCATTTAGGGCTTTATAGGCCAAAATCAGCACCTATTTTTTAGAACGAAACATAGTGTAAAAGGTATCAGGTTTGGATCATTTCAAAAATTCACTACAGAGTGTTTCTTTTGCAAATCTGTTAAGGACGGAAGTAGAGTGGATTTCACAGCTGAAAACTTTGACTGTTGTAAAGACATTAATTCAGAGCTGGATTTGTTTCTCTTCTTTTAAAGTGTGGTGCTTGTCTAGGAATGAAAGATCTTGGGTAGATTTGCATGACATGACCAGCCATAGTGGCTTCTTGCTTTTGACAGTCCATTGTGTCATCAGACCTTGTTGTGGCATTTGAGCAGGTTACATTTGGGTCTTAGAAACCATGGTAAGAAACAATGCCCTGTTCTATCATTTCCATGGTTCACCATGGTTTCTCTGGTCATCTGAACCCAGTATTGTGGTTTCCAAGGTACTGGTAACCAGTTACAGAGTCCCCTAGGAAGACTGGCAGCTGCAGGAGCTGCCTCAGTGATCCAGAATTGAATTGAATTTCAGATGCTGTGGCAGATGGGATAATGTGCCAACAGCAGGAGGCCTGAGCAAGGAGGGTGAAATTGATGCTGGTGTAGAAATGTGATAATCTTTTCAGGCACATTCAGGCAAAAACTGCACACCATGGCAAACTACACAGAGTTGCTTTGCATGACATGTGAACCCAGCCCTTGGGTTTAATCAGCACAACTTTAGGAACATCTGAAATGAGTTTAGATAGCATGTATATACCCACTCTTTAACAATCTTATCACCAGTCACAGGATTTATTCTCAGAGATATTTTTTCAGAGAACTCTGTAGGCTATATTTTTAAAAAAATGAAGTGTGCATAGGCATAGTTGTGGTATGTATATGAAGTTTTGTGAGATGTTGAAATATTTTTGGCTTGTATATTTAAACAAATGTGCTTCATTTGTCCACTTTTTCTATAGCTTCTTGTTGACCAAATGGTCTGAGTCCTGGTGTAGGTAAGCTCAAATACACAACGGGAGAAGGTTTTCTTTTAAAAGATTAGTTTTTGAGAATAACCGGTTACCAATGAATCATTCCAGATGGCCCACCTCAGCAGCCCTCTGTTGGACCTTTCATACATTGATCATTAAAGGGTTGTGCATAACACAGTTAACATTTTGTAATAGGTGACAGAAATAAAAAGTTACAATGGTGTGAACTTTCCTGCCAGCATAACAAAGCAGAAAAAACATGCTGAAAAGGATGGGAGGAGAATTGGGTGGGTTGGTGTGAATTGCCCTTTGTTTACACTGCTGTTATCTGTCAAGAGGCAACTGGCCATCTCTAAAATGGCCCCTGCTTAAGTTCAACTACATTTCAAGGATACACACATGCTGATTTCTAGAAAAGAGGGTTTTGTGGTTATGTGTCAATGATTGCATGATTTAACCAGTAAAAGCTGTACCTCTTGATTTGTAGTTCACAGAACTTTGATCATAAGCATCTAAGTCCTACTCAGATGCATTCTTGCCTTGCAGCGGTCATAAAAAGTATGCATTAGAGAAAAATTACACACACACACACACACACACACACACACACACACCATTTCTTCATGCCCTTTGGTATTCTCCCATTAGCCCTGTCAAGAACCTTGTTTCTGGGAAGTTTGGCAGAGTGGGTGGCTGAAGGAGGCTCCTTGGCTTAGCTGGAGGATTGATCTCACATTATTGATGGCCAGCATAAAACTGTAAAACTGCTGAAAAAATTCTAGCAAAGAAATAACAAAGAATAAATTACATTGCAAGGCAAAATAAAAACATGATGACCTGTTTTGAGTCCATCTTTAAATTCTGTCATCCAGACATGCAAAACTAAAAGGATTCAAGAAAATGTAGCTTGAAGCCAAACAGGGCTAGATCTCATTGGAATTAACCAAAGAATCCAAACAGACATACTTTTAAAATAACAATTTAACAGAAAGTTCACAACTGGAATACAGACACCAAATTAAACCAAAAAAGTTCAGACATAAACAATTGGAATCAAACAAATGCATTACTCAGTCAAATGAGCAGTCTGGATATTTTTGAATTATTCAAAAGACAAGCCATTAATATTGTGAATATTCACATTTAGCTAGAAGGTAAACCCAAGCTGAAAAGAGTAAAATAGTAGTATAATCCTCTTGCAAAAATATTTTTAGCCGAAGGAGCTCATATGGAAATAAATTTTCATGATACAAAACATAATAATCACAAGCTTCAGGTAGCTAATCAGTGTAGTTTGTGAAATAATTCCAATCTGGCTGGCAAACAAATTCTTTTAATTTACTACAAGCCCCTGGGTGATGCATCCATGAACATTTGATTATTCTCATGATGGTCAAGGGGATTTTTGATGCAAGACTTCAATCAGAAGGGTTGGGAGCTCTTTATGTACTTGCCCTAAGCATCTGTTTGACTGGTAACCTAGGAAATGAAAGTGTTCAAGGAATTAGAGCTTTAGGCCTCCTAATTTAAAGTGCTATAACTTTATGTAATGATTTCCTTGGTCATGTCCTGAAATGAACCATAAAAATGTGACTGGTCTTTAATGATAACCTTATGTGATTGAAAATTATGGGAACCATTATGTGTTTTGTTATAGGGAAACTCACATGGATTTGATTTAGAGGCACAACATTCCACAATATAACAGAATAATGTAGCCCAGTGATAGACAACTGGGGGGCGTGTGATGTTTTGGAGTATAACACCCATCCTCCCCAGCTGAAATGACCAATTAGCAGGGATTATGGGAACTGTAGCCCAAAACATCTGGAGAATGCCAGACTACCTACCCATATAAATCATGACTAACTAATTCATGTTATACCTATCCTGCGTTGTTTCCAGAGACTGCCTCTTCATGCAATATTTAGAACAGGTCCCAATGTTGATTTCCATTTAAAATGACTCCATGACTCTGATATACTTTTGTGGAACCCTTGGGGAGACATGTGCAGACTCACAACTCTTCAATAGCAATTCATCTCTCTAAGTAGCACTTAGTCTTACAGATGAATTTGATTCGCTAGAAAAGAGAAACCTACCTTACCATTTTCCCAATGGCATTTGTAATGCATCCACTAGTCCCAGAAGGCTGTCAAGGCAATCTGCTTATCGCAGGGTTTGGGACTATACAATCCACATTATAGATGGGAGATGGCATGACTGAGTGACTTCTCCCTGAACATCGTATTTTTGCACACATGGCAAACTAGCATGTCGAGTTTTAAGCATCTAGTTTTCTATGTACAGAGAGTACTCTTGGTCACGCAATCTCCCTCCAAACTCCTCCGTCTTCCTGTGTCATAAGTCCAGAAACTGATTTCCTTACCATTTTATGGTGTTTATTGAGAAAACGCTCTAAAGAGGAATAAATTCCCAAATATACAATGAAGTGGTGGCAGGAAGATAACAGCAAAAGAAAATAAAATATTTTTTGCTGATTTTTCACTTACTTTCCTGCTTAACACAGAACAAATTGTTTATTGTGGTCACAGGCCATTACAAGTTTTTATGCAAAAGGAAAATATAGCCAATTAAGAGTAATTAAATAAACAATACATTGTAAAATAAACCCAGCAAATTTTTTCCTAACAACTTGAATTGAAATAAGGAAAAAAAAAAAAAGCAATTTTCTCAGTGATATAGAATGAGTCATTCTTTAAACAAAACATCACCAGCTGTTCAGATTATCCCAGGAGGTTACTTAAGAAGGGGAGAACCAGCTTCTCTCAATGGTCTCCATACAGTACAGGAGAACATGCATAACAGAATCTATTATACCCAGTCTGCACCAGCATAGAAGTTTGTTAATTGGGGTCTTATTGAAATGTCCACTTAACGATTCACATTGTTATTGAACACATTGAAATGAAATTGCACAAATGCCTTCCTGTATTTGGAAACAGTCTTGCAATGCAAAGCTCTAACAATGTCATATTTCAGGGTATTGTTTAGAGGTTATTGTTTGCATATAATTATTCATAATCTGCAGTACCTTTTGACTGTATAAAAACATGCACTAGTGCATGCCATCAATAAGGAAGTCATCCAATTCCTGCTTTATATTCCTTTCCATTTCCCAGTGCAAGTTAATTACCCAGTCTCCTGTTGCATCCCTTGTCTGGGAATCCTTACCCAGACTCAAAGCCTCTAAAAACTAGCAGGTACTCCACTTAACTTTCAGATATGTCAACATCCCAAGTTCCTTCAAGGTAGCTGATGAACTTCAAAACTGTATTTGAGTAAGCCGGGGTCTAAACCTCAGGTCTGGAGTTCAGATCAGGCCCTCCTGGGATCCCAGTCTGGTCCTCTGGTCTTCCGCAGAAAACCACATCCAGCCCACCTATTGGTGATTTCCCAGATGTTGTGCACTTTTTTCCCTCCATTCTGAAAGCTTGAAATGCTAGGTCTAGTTATTGGTAACAAGAACTTTAAGTTAAATTATGCTGGTAGTTTTGCTTTGCCCCCTGTCTTCAGATCCCCTTCTTTTGCATTCACTTCCCACTGACCACAGGTGAACAAGCTCCAAGTGCTTTTCCAGAATGGAATTCAGCCTTCAGACAGAGAGAGGGTCTCCATCTCTGGAGTAAGCCTTCCCTCGGGAGTCTGATGCTTAGCATACTTATCAAAATTTCCTGTGCTGTTCTATCCAACTCTCCATGGGTGTGATAGCTGTTTTGGCTTAGTTAGATCTAATTAACTAATTCACATGAGAATGGTAGTTTATAGGTGCAGAGCAGTCAGAGACACCAAAACAGCTATCAAACCCATGGAGTCATCAAACTTTTGGTGAGCCACCAACATTCCTGCTCAGCCCTCCCCAGCAACGAGCGTCATCATCTCAAATTCCTCAATTCAGCCATTCCCGTAATCCATATTATCGTTTCAAACGGAAGACAGGCAAATTTGACCCCACACATGTTGGAGACAGAGTAGGAGGAAATGGAGCTGTGAAAAATGAACTGAACCATAACTTAAATCATGATTGATCAAAGTTCATTTCAAATCCACTCCACATTTTTTTAATGTCCACCCTTATTTTGAACACAAGCACCATCAAAATGAAAACATGGCAGAAATAAACTATAACACGTTAAATGATCCTCATTGTTTCTTTGCAAGCACATGGTACTCTTTGTTTCCTCCTTAGAATGGAGCAACTGCCCAAACTGGGAGGTCCCAGCTACCTCCTTCATAGTTTGAATACCATCTCTTTGGTCCATAGAATTTTGGGAGACAATAAAAAGCCTTGTCTTACTTGTTTGATGCTTTTAGGTAATTCAAAATATAAGTAAGGATTTTCCCTGTATGAATGCTCTGTGGACAAAATATTCCAGCTCTCTGAAATGTGGCTGGGTAAATAAGCAATATGAAAGCACTTGACTAGCATTATTCCTGTGTATGTGGTTCTAGCACTGCCAGCTTGCTAACCTTATTCCTTCCTTTTCAGTATCAGTTCCACCTATTTCTTATGATAAAAGAGCACACCATAAAAAGTTTCAAGAGTGTTAACATCACCTCCCACATACCACATTTATGGCCGGGGGAAAAATGATTAAGGCACTTCTTCCGTTTCGGTCTAACAGCAGAAGGAAAGATAATACTATGTAATGCCCACATCCCCAAGCAACCACCATTCATAAGAGGATTTCCAAAAACTCAGAAGGCTAAAATAAATGAGTCTGAATAAAAGGAGCACTAGATCCCATGGGAAGAAGCTCGGTTTATACATCTTTCTATACAGACAAGATCACCGTGGCAGTATAAACACCATCTAGAATAAAGCTAGAGTAAAGAATAGAATAAAGCAGTCAGGGATATGAGAGAATTATGTTCAGTCTATATATCAGTAAGAACATACCAAATTTGCACTTCCCAAATCAATATGCGAACCAAATTGAACACCACAATTCTATATATTAGGGGAAAGTGCACAATAATCCATATATCAGGGGACATCCACACAATTTATTTATTTATTTTATTTATTTAGGAGACTTCTATGCCGCGCCATTCGCCGAAGCCTCGGGGTGGCTCACATCCATAAACTTCCATAGAATAATATAAATTAACAGTATAAATTAGGTCGCCCTTAATTTGCTACTTTCACTAATTTATATGTTAGTGAAAGTAGCAAATCTTTACATCAGGTAAAAGAGAGAGAGAGAGTGTCCATGTGTAGGGAGAGGGATGTGAATATTAGGCAGAAGTATTTCATTGTTACATGTCATCAAGTCATCTTTTATATTGTTCTTTATTTTATATTGTTAATTTTATATTGTTATTTTTGTATTTTATTGTATTTTATTTTGTGCTGTGAGCCACCCTGAGGCTTCGGCAAGGGGCGGCATAGAAATGTTTAAATAAATAAATAAATCTGCCATTTATGATGATCCTATGAATGAGTGCCCTCCAGAGTATCTTGTCCTAGACAGACCTGCTCAGTTCTTGTTAACTCAAGGTTGTGGTTTCCTTTATGGCATTTATCCATCTCGTAGTTGATCTTCCCATTCTTCTTCTGCATAGTATTATTGTCTTCTCCAGAGAATCTTTCTTTCCCATGAGGTACCCAAATATAACAGCTTCTGCTTCTGCATCATCAACATCTTTCTTCTAGGGAAAGCTTGCTTGATTGCTTATTTAATTTCTATGCTGCCCAAGAAATCTGGTTGATTTCTTCTAGGACCCAGTTGTACAAGGTATTTTCAAAGCCCTCCTACAGCACCATGCATTAAACATATCATTTTTCTTCCTGTCAGCTTTCTTCACTGTCCAGCTTTCACAGCCATACTTAGCAATTTGGAAGATGAGTGTAGATGATCTTGGCTTTGGTCTCCAGTGGAAAGTCCTTACACCTGATCATCTTTTCTAGTTCCTTGTTTCCCAATCAAGTCCTAATCTTTTTCAACTGCCTTAGCTGCAATCTCTCTTTGAATTGTTGACTAAACCAAGGTGTGCAGAATCTTTAAAAAGTGTAAATGTTTTCACTCTTCACAGTAAAGCTCTGTAATTCTTCTGTAGTCATGACTTTTGTTTTCTTCATGTTGACCTATAGACTTGCTTTGCACTTTCTTCTTTCACTTTCATCAGAAGTCATTTCAATTCAAGTATTGAATCTTCAATCTTCAAGTAATCTTCATATATTACATTACTGAAGCATCTTCCACCATTAACCATTTCTTGCTTTCCAGTTTTCCTTGATTCATATTTCTCATATTCCACGTTCCAACCGTATGTGTTGAGTAGCATCAGAGTTTCCTTTCATTTTGGTGCATGTCACCCAAAGATTTTCTTTCAGCTTTGATTTAGTTGTGTCATTAGCAACAGCACTTTCAGCATGATTTATACTTATGCGCCCTTCCCAGTAGCTGGCTGAGAACCTGCAGACCTGGGAATCTCATCTCTTCTTTCATTTTCATCATAGGATATTCAAGGTAAGAAATATTCAGAAGTGGTTTACCATTGCCACCTTCTACACAATGCAAACCAGCTAGAATATCAGGGGCACTGTATGAAGGATCCTCTGCCAGTGTCACCTTTAACTACTGCTGCTGCTCAGTCACTACCCTTTAGGAGTTTCTCCACTGAAGATCCTCTTCTGCTACTATGACTACCACTCCCAAAGAGGTTGGATGCATCTTTGTGTGATATCTCTGTCTAGCCCACTCCACCTTGGGCAACCCTGCTAGGAGACGACTACTGAGACAGTCTGGCCTCCCAGCAGCATTGCTCTCAGCTTCTGACACTCCCATACCTCCTCACCATATTAAGGTGTGCATCCTAAGGAAAGTTGTACAAAGATGTGTATATTGGAAGAAATGCCTATCAAATTCTATATACATTTCTGAAGAATTAATATTCTTTTTTTAAAATTAATGGTAGGAAGATGGGAAACTGAGAGAGAATGAAATTGATAGATTCACCCAATGCTACCTACTGTCCAGGAACTCATGATGTGATCCCAGGCAAGCTATCACAAATTTATGTTTTGGGACAGCGCTACTAGCCTACCTTTTAAGTCTTCACAAAAACTACTAAGATAATATGTTGAATCCAATGTTGTTCTTTTGTAAATGGAAAAGCTCTTTCTCTTCTGTAGCAAAGTAGGAAGATTTTTCTAGTGATTCTTCATTCCTGCTGCTTCCCTCAGAGTCATGCACACTGTTCAGGAAGTCCCTCCCCACAAAAAATGCTCCAGCATAGCTTTTTGGCAAAAATCTGAAATCACCTCTTAGACCCTCCAATAGGAAGGTCCCAGGTGGACTCAATTCACAAGTTATTTGGGTTCAATCCATTGATGTGATCACTTGGAATTGTAAATTGTACATATTTGTAAATTGTATAATTATACTAAAGTATATATTCTAAGGAGTTTGAAATGTTATTTTCTAATTCCCAGTCAGACACACACACACACTCACACACTCACACACAGAGGCTATTCTAACACTAAAGAAGCAAGTAAGTCTAAAATACAGATCTATAATCCAGTAAAGGAGTTTAGTTCATATTAAGTTCATAAATCAAGAACAGAGCATGAGAATGGAAATAAATGAAATACAACTCATCATGTAAGTTACCACCTATCTCTGCACTGAAACTGCATTTTTAGGTTTAACAGCAGAATTTTTAAAATCAGCTTAACAAGGGCAGGTTTTCCTACATTTTATACCACATTAGTTGTTGTTTGAGCTTGCTTTCCATCACAGACAATATTCTCTGAGCTGTTGGGTTCCATAGAAAAGACTCTTGGAATTTTCTAAGTGCAGTTTTGAAACAGATGCATTTAAGGTTGCAATCCTATCTAAGAAGAAGCATTACTAAGCACAAAGGGATTTGCTTTGGCCTACAGCACCTATCATTCCTCCCTACTGAATTTGCTAGCTAGTGCTAATGGGAGTTGTAGACCGAACCATCTAGACAGCATACTGGAGTTTGCCTGCTTGAAGACATATTATGGGATGTAATGATAATTGGAGTTTTGCTGGGCATGCCTCCTCCTCCTCTTCCTCCTGGTGTTGAAGTCTTATTCACAAGTATCTGTGGGAACCAGTTAGGCTATATGTTTCTGAGTGAAACAGCCAGCCTAGTATTTCAGCAGATTGCCTCGCTGTCTCTACACAGTGTGTTTTGCATATATAATTTGCTCATGGCCAATAATAAGCAAAGAACAGCTGAGCCAGCAGCCTTGCAGAATGAGAGACAGGAACTGAACTCCAACAAGGGCAGAAAATGCACAGAATGTTTCTTGTGGCAGGAATTTGTTGTTTTTACTGCAACAAACTAAGGGTTAAGTCTGACACTTGCTTACCAGAAGTAAGCCCCACTAGAATCCATAGGGCTTAATTCTGAATAAACACATACAGATCAGAGAGCTGTCCCTCTGGATTGTGTCAGGGGATATGTGATGTTTCCAAAGCATATTGGAAATAAGTGACAGCAATTGTGTGCGGATAAACTGGAAGCTGCCTAAATTTCATGCTTGGGATTTCTGCTGTAATGTCGCCTACAACAAAAGGCTTTCTGAAGTAGTTGCCTTTGTCAGATTTCATGATTGTGATGGATTTTGTGTGCTTGTTAATGAATCTGATTCTTGTTTCTGATATAATGCTTTTCTCTAAAAAAACTGCTGTCATTTTGATTTCACCGTTAGCTCTATTGTGCCAGGGTAGTTATATTGATCTTGTTAAAAAGAAAAATAGCATATACCATAAATTTGATATTTTAATCAAGTATAGTCACTTCAACTATACAATCAGGATTTTCAAAATACAGTTAATGTCATCTACAAATTTAAAATACTGCTGTTGGTATACAAGATCCTGAATATTACCGTCCCTGGTTAGTAGTAATAAAGACATAATCCAGACTCTCCTATTAGTGACTATCTGTGCCTACTTCATCATTAGGCTTGTCTTTTGGTCTCACTTTCAAAACTGTACCGCTGATCTTGTCCAGGTTTACCCCAAATAATGGGAAACAGAAGGTACCCATTCTAGTGCTGTTTTGAAACACTAAAGTTTTCAACCATAAACATGCTATTATGATAAGCTGTGGTTGTGGGGATGCTTTCTAGAAGAAATGCATAATTTCTCTGAAAGACATTTCAGAGGAGTTCTCAGTAGTGAGTTTTGGGGTTCTTGTGCGTAATTTACTTACGAGGTGGCTGAGAAGAGCATGTGGGTATCCTGACTAGCATTGTCCTGTCTTCATTCTGTAGCCTGTAGTCTCCACAGTTCTCTGTCTCACTACTAAAACCCGGGGGAAGACATCAATATCTCCATATGCATTTCCAGATCAGGATGTACAGACAATGCAAGAGGCCACAGAGCAAAGGACAGACGTATGACAGAAAGAAAATGCATGCAAATATATCTCAGATTGGTTACACAAAAATTTGGGGCCCACATAGCACAGTATCAGGTCCTGAGCAGAACCCTATCCAATAGGGTGAAGGAAAAGATTGTAAAGATGGTTCACACACAACACACTGGTGCAAGGGTTGTTCGCTGAGATGAGTTATTCTAGCAAATTTCTACTATTTCAGAGTAGAACTTTAGAAAGAATTATGGTTTAACCTTTACTGATAGAGCAAAACTATTTTAGGGGTCTTTTATTATTTTATTGTAGTGTTGCTTTCTGAACTGCACAGCAACATATTGATATTTGTGTCATCATTTTAGTCATGTGCCCAATGAGCAGATATTTTCCTCTTTCTCCTTCTCTCTCTTTACCTTTCTCTCTCTTTCTTAAAAAAGGCACTTGTTTCAACAATGCAGGGTCTCTGAGTGACTGAGAGTTCTTTAGACCTTGAAATATAAACATTGCTATAAGCAGGTTATCCCAAAGGCAGGATCATTCTCCTCATAATTGGTGGATTTAATGGTGGGATTACCAGGTGAACAGTGAGACATCCTCCTATAGGTGGTGGCTGCCTGGGGGAAAAGTGGTGTAGTGGTTAAGAGCGTAGGACTGGGACTAGGGCATTCTGGGTTCTAGTGCCCACTCAGCCATGCAGCTCACTGGGTGACTCTGGGCCAGTCATGGACTCTCAGGCCAGCCTACTCACGAGACTGTTGTGAGTATAAGACAGAGAGAAGAAGAATTATGTAAGCTCCCTTGCGTCCCTTGAACGGAAAAAAAGGTGGGATAAAAATACCACAAAACACATGGAGAGCATTTGGTGATTTTTTTAAACTTCAGAAGTAGGCATTATACATTCAGCCTTCATGTGTATCATACCATGGAAAAGACTGCAATTTCTGCTGTTTCAGAAATTTACAATTTACAGTAAATACAATGCATCTATATACCAATTAAAGTAGTGATTGTTTCATAGCCTGGCAATAAAAACTATAAAAATAAAAATCCACTCTGTAATATTTTATAGAATTTGTCAGTATGACTGCATAACAGTGGTGCGGATGGCCCATTGCTAAGAGTAGTGCAACCTATCTAAATTCCATGCTGTTAGAGGTTCTTCCCTCTGCTTAGAGTTGTAAGTTCTGTCTAGCAAGTAAGTACCAAGTAACACAGAATCTAGACTGAATCTCTCTACTTAAATATATTCCTTGTAATAAAAGATTTAGAACCTGAAATCAAGATAACAAATATAATCCATTAAAAAATCCATAGCTCATAAGCAAGGTTGTTGGGCTGTGATGAAAAATGCATTTTTTCTCTGATATGAGTAATGTATTTGTTTATTATGCGGGCTATGCAAGATTTATAGTATTCTTTACAATACATTTTCCTGCTTTTTAGGTACTTTGGGTTTCAGAATGATGTAATAGGTAAGCACATTATTGTCACTTAGCAACCGTAATGATATTCTTAATGACTATTTTGGGTGTTGGATTGTTAGTGCCTGAAGTAGATTAATGGCAAACCAGCTAGTTTTGCCTGAGCTTATATTGAGGCCCTAAACTTTAGTTCAAAAGACTCTTTTTACATTACATTACAGTTGTGATGGGCGAGCAAGAAAGATTTGAGCTCAGTGAAATTATCATAACTTTAGTTAGAAATTCTCATAACTAAGATTAGCACACTCCTAGTTTTGTTTGTGACCTGCTTGTCTGAACAGAAGTGTGAATTTTGAGCAGGGAAAGTGTCCATGTCACTTCTAATACCCTACTAGCACATTCATAGATATTTTCTTTCTGAAAATGGAAGCTTAGTTATGTAGGTGGTCATATCTAAAAACAAATATTACAAAGCCTACTTCAGCAATGCCTTCACCATTGGTTTATATGCTGAGGATTATTCATGCCTAAAGGAGTTGGTTCCCTTCACACAAATAGCAAGGCTTGAGTGGAGAAAAAGCAACAGGGGAAGGCATGAGTAAGAAGGTCCTTGCCCAAACTCTTTGCTGGCAGCAAGCACACAGATATGATTGCTCTGCGAGGATGGGTTTTTCATCTCCTGGAGGTACATTGCCAGCTCCTGGGGGCACAGCCTTTTTGGTCCCAGCAAGCTTTTCTATTTATGTATTTATTTATTTAGAAAATTTCTATGCCGCCCCATTTGCCGAAGCCTCAGGGCGGCTTACATATAAATCAATTAAAATACTATAAATTAACAATATAAAGTAAGTCTATCCTCGTGGTTGAGATTCTGTCAACATTAGTGAAGGAATCTGTTCCGTTTCCCCTGCTCCTTCTGTCACTTCAGTCTGCACCAAATGCTGAGCAACCTTCGCCAGTGTCATAATCCCTACAAACAGTTCAGTATTAGCAGCATCAGCAGCAAAAGCAAATCCCTCTTCTTCTGCCAAAGAAGTTCTATGCTGAACTTCAGATTCCAGGTCTGATCATTATGCCTCAGGCACGGATGCAGTGGTCCCATCCGGGGTTCCCTCAAACCCTTTGGATTGTCACCTTCTCCATGCAACAGAGCAGAAGATTAGGGAAGGGGACCATGGATATATATTCTCCCTCCTTTACTGGCCCAACTGGATTTTCTAAATCTCATTGGGATAATTCAGCCAAAGTGGCCTGAAAAGGGATGGTCTTGAAGCACTGAGACATTATTTTCAGGTGCTATTCAGGTGCACCTTGGCTACAGCATAGTTATGATGAAGATCTCCAACTGAAGTAGCATTCAAGCCTGACTCGAAGAGTTGGATGGAACCTGAATTGTGGCTCCCATTCATTACACTAGCTCAACCTTTGCAGGATGAGAAATCTGACTGTGGACAACTTCTTTCTAGGCAAATGGCCCTGGCAGCATCTTATGGTGTCTCAGTGAAGGGTTAGAATTAGGGTTAGGGAACCATATTAAGGAGGTGGTGATGAGCTGGTGAAGAGTAAATAAGAGGACACCTGAGTGCTGAAAGTGATATAAAGCTGAAGGTCCCAATTGCTGTTTAGAATAAGATAGATATTATCAAGTTTATTATCATTATTATTATTATTATTATTATTGTGCAAACACACTCACACACCCCTTTGTCTTTCATTCCCTCTTAAATTAGTTTGTGAGCTCTTCAAGCTCTTGTAGTCCTTGCTGATGATATATTTATTCTGGAATATACCCCTGAACCTCCATGATAAGCTATGCATCTAAGACATAAGTACAGAAATGACTATTCACAATAGTTCTTCAAGCGGTTTATGTATTACTGAGCTGTTTTGCTTTTAAATTTGGGGTGGACAAAACATTCCATGAAATACATGGATCTAAGAACATTTTTCTTTAAAAACTAGCTAAGTAAAAAAAAAGAAGCACAAGTCATGATGTTCTTACTGAAGTTGCATTCTTATGCATGTTTAGATTGAAAACGTCCTACAATTCCCAGCATTCTTCAGCCTGGGATCTGTGGGCTTTTTTTTCTATCTAGGCATGCATAGGGATGTGTCCTAAAAGAACCAGCATTCATTAAGCAGGTCCCAATGATTCATTCAGAAACAACTTGAATATTGCAATGTTGTTTATTGGTAGAACTGTAGGCTTTATTTATAAGGATCCAAAAAGGAAAGAATCTATATTAAGCACTACAGCATGGTTTCTTCTTAGAACACATCATTGTTCATAGAAATTATACAATGAATCAGCCTTAGTTTGGCACATTAATCAATACCTAAGCAGTCCTTTTTGCATTTACAGACACAAAGAAAAGAATCAAAATCTTTGCAGTACAAAAGAAGCAATGTCCTTATGGGTGTCTGGTTTGTAGAAATGTCAGTGGCATGAAAACTGTGACCCAAAATTTGGTTATGCTTCTTTGTCATAAGCATGAAAGGAATTTTCAGCTGTTACAACCATGACATAGCAGATCAGGTGGGGAGGAAAGAATTTTGAACTGTATCCCTGCTCTTATTGTATAACAGTCTGCTGAAACAGGTGTAAAAAAATGTGAGATCAAAGGAGTTGGAATTATAACCAATCATCCATGTACAAGGTAGAGCAACCTTCCTCATCCTGATGACTTCCAGATTGTTTAGGCTCCTTTTAATCTTATCCTGGCAACAACACTGTGAGTTAATCAGGCTGAGAATCAGTGAATGGTTCAAAGATGTCCAGCTTCATGGCTGAATAGGAACTAGAATTCAGGGCAGCCCAGTCCTGATCCAAGACTCTGGCTTCTATACTGCACTGAAGAGTAGTATACAATTTGGAAAAATATTCAAAGAACACCTCCAGTGTGTTTCATTTCAGATCTCCCTTGTCTTATAGCACAAACTGGATTCAAATAGGTTTTGTCCCAGATAGATACAGCAAGATAGCCAGCATAGCATTTATATATTTCATTTATTGTCCTCTATTTTTATACTCTTTTTCTGCCAAGGCACCCAAGATTCCTTACAATATAAAAAAAAACAACAAAAGACAAAACACCAAAGAAGCAGAATTGTCATAGGCCACTGGAATTTTCTTCAGGAGCTGATAGTATGAAGTAGGACTAAGCAAAATACCACCTCTGTTTCACTATTTCAATATACCACCCCTATGCCTCATTCATGAGGGGTTACACTGGAGCATTAATGATAGAAGAAAGTGGATTTTTGGCACTGAGGAATGTTCCTAGCCCCTCCAGGTTCTGCGCCCAATGGTGTTTACTAGGTGTTTACTGATTGCTTGGTCCAGGATGCCCTTTCAAGTATATTTGCCACACTGTCAATAGTAATGTCTTTCCCAGTGTCCTTATAGTGTAAGAAAAATGGCAATCCCTCCATAATATCTGTCTGAGTTATGTGGCAACATCATGCAGTACGAAGTATTTTAGGCTAAACAAAATGCTGAGCCCCAGTTGATAAAGATACGTTGCATCCCCCACTAATCCCACACCCCTCTCCCAGAACATGATGCCTCTCTGAGCTATGCCAAGTCACCATAACAAACAAAATTGCAGCTGGCCATCAGCACCCAGCAGAAGCAAACAGGGAGCAGCATTTTTCAAGTTTCCCTTCACTTTCAAAACCTCATTAAACTGTTATCAGAAGTTCAGCTTAATCCCTGCTCCTTGGCCTTGGTTTCTCCTCTTCACCATCTCCCTTAGGGCACTCAGGACTTGAACTAAAGAAAAAGAAGCAAGTGTGCATGAGCCTGGCCATTGCCAACCAGATCCAATCTCCTAGACTGTGTGACTTTATTTAAATACAAAAATGAAAGATTCCTTGAATGGGAAGTCTTCCACTCCTCTAAAAGCCTTCCTAATCTGACCCCACTTAATGTTGAATTTGTGAAATGAGTAAGTTCAAAATGGAAATACGGCATAAAGCAGAATATTGATTCAGATACATTGATGTGAGAGGCCAAGCTTCTGCATGAAATGTGAAATAAATTGTAAGTCTTGTGTACTTTCAAATAATATAAATGTTATGGGACGTTAATGTATAGTATTGCTTCTTGTAATTATACCAATACTTAAAATTACAAATGAAGTATCATGAGAGCCTTACTGGAGCAATGCATGCTAGTAGCCATAGTGCCTAGAAAACTTTCTAGTGAGCAACTTGCTTGGGTGACAGCTAGGGACTTATGACCCTCTTGTCCCTAATTCCTGCTGTCAAGCTTTCACCTTTGCTCACAGAATGGACTTTCTTAAAGGTCGCACATCTGGCCTGCAGGTACTTGCTGGCTTCCATGCACTACTGCCTGAGATGGTTGTGTAAGTGATGCTTGGCTTCCCAGCCTCAGGAGGAGCTGCTTCTCAAGATCCAGGTTCTGATTCCTCAGACTCAGGCCCTGAGGGTTCAGCCTTGCTGTCCGGATCCTGGTCCAGGTCCTCAGCCAGTGGTTGGTGTCAAGGAAAAGCCTTCACTCAGTCTAGAAAACAGTCCATCGGACCTGTACTGAACCTGGACTATGCAGTTGACCAGGGTGCAGAGAAAGAACTTCAGACTCATGGGAGCAGCCTGCAGTTGTCTTCCCTACATAAACAAAGCACTGGTGTTTATGAGATCTAACATCAAAAAAAGCTGAAAAGAAAATAGCATAAGTGACGCAATGGAGTGGGTATTCTTTTTCAAGAGAGCAATGTGTTGACAACTTGTTTTTTGTCCCTAGGCTCTTGGTGTGGAAACGATATTATTTCACTATTTTTAAGAAGAATTTTAAAATAACTTCCAGTAGCTCTTCCTCTCTTCATCCCACCCTCCTATTGTGGTTTTGCCTCGCATTTAACATCTTAGCATGACTTTTAGTATAAATTGAAATAATGGACATGAAGCTTATATCCAAAATATTTTCACCTACATTTGGCAAACGTATCCTCTTCCACACTAGTGGTCAAGGACATGAGCACAGACCCTCCTCATGTGGCCCCTCCTCATCTGGATCAGAGCTGGTGCTCTGCCTACTGCTCTAGCTGGGAGTCCAGGCATTAAGGAGACATCAAATATGCCTTTTCAAAGATGACTTCAAGAAAACTATGGTGTGCCAACTATGGATGACCACGCCATAGTCTTTCAATTTCAGGTTCTCCTGTTTTTCAGACTTAAATGTAGTTAACCCCTAACCCTAACCCCAAGCTTTGGGAACTTTCTCAGTCTGCACTTCTCACTTTCAGATTTTTTTCTTAAAGGTTTCAGGAAACTGTATGTGCTTTTTTGTGCATACCACTTCTAATATATTCATCTTTGAATGCAGTTTTACCCAATATACACATTTTTGCAAGCAATTTCCCCAATGTTTTAAATGTTATTTTCACTTATGTTTTCACCTATTTTCACATATGTGTATGTTTTTTTAATGATATGTATTCATGTCTATTTTGTTTTATTTATAGTAAAATTTGGAGAAGTTTAATTTAGAAAGAAACTTGAGTTTTGGTTTGTATGTGCACTCAACAGTGTAAAATTATGCAAGTTTGCATAAAAATGTGAACCAAATAAATTTTTCACCCATCTTCTAGTGTCAACCAAGTAAACACAATTTAAATTAATTGTTTAAAGCTATCTCCTTTTCTTCAGCCTGCTCATATTTCCATCCTGCAGATCTTAACATTGCTACATCTATAAAAACATAGATAAATCCCTTATACTAGCACTGTACTGTGCAAGCTGTATAAATCCCTTATACTAATAGCTCTCCTAAATATCTGACGATTCTTAAAATATACAATATATCATTCCTTCACAAATTAAAACTGCAATCCAGTGCAGACTTTCACTGGATTTACACCATGGGATTTACTTCTGAGTCAACATTCAAAGAACACTGCTGTAAATGACCTTAGCAAAATAAGAAATATTTTCTAATTAAGAGCTTTAATTAATATCCAAAAGGGATAACAGTGATCAGATAAAAACAAGCTGAGACTGTTAATCCCGGGCCTACACACTTAAAAATGCAGATAAAATAAATGTGACTTGAACTGCAGTGAATGTATCCTTGTCTGAGGTGAAACTAGTGCAAGCAGCTTAAGCAATTATTTCAAATCCCAAAATAATGGCATCAACAGAAATGAATAAAGGATAAGGAAAAGGATTTTAATGAGCTTCTTGAAAGTCTTATGTTAGATAAGCAGCCATGTGCAGATAATAGTGAATATTGAGATGGGCCTTCCACTACTAGAGACATTGTTTGAGACAATGAATGCAGTGTATTCAGAAAAAGACCTGTGTTATTCAAGATGTGAATACAATGGACCAGGAAAGATGATAAGGAATCAACCAATTGATTTACTGCAAAAGCTAGCAGACAGCACATCATTTCTGGTATGCATTATGCGAGGACAGAAAGCCTGGGATGCAAGACCAAGCTAGCATGATTAGGCAATGAGCGATATTTCAAAATATATTACTGTACATAACTGATTTCTACATACATTAAAGGACTCAAAACATTATATGATGTTTCTTCTTACAAAAACTCAAACAGCAAAAGAATAATGAGTGCTACATATCTTCACTTATATATTGTTCATAGCTGTGTTAAAAAAAACAAACCCAAAGAATTTCAGGTAAAGATCATTCTATATAGACTACAGCAAAGCCTTTAAATGTGTAGATCACAAGAAGCTATACATAGTTTTGAAAGAAATGGGTGCCCCTGCACTTGATTGCTCTGATGTGTAAACTTGACAAGAAGCTACTGTTAGGACAGAATATGACGAGACAGAATGGTCTCTTACAGGCAATGGTCTCAGACAAAGGTGTATTTTATCTTCCTATGTGTTCAATACACACATAGAACATATAAGGAAAGCTGAAATAGAATCAGTAAAGTGACATTTGGCAGAAGGTACATAGATCATTTAAGATATGTAGATGATACCATATTATTGATAGAAAGTAGCAATGACTTGAAATGACTTCTGATGAAAGTTAAATAAGAGTGCAAAGGAAGTACAGCAGCTGAACAATAGGAAAACAAAACTCACGACTACAGAACAATTATACAAGGCTGACAGTGAAGGCCTTGACATTATGGAAGATTTTGTATAGCTTGACTTGATTGTTAATTCAAAGGAAGTCTGCAACCAAGAAATTTGAAGAAGACTGAAACTTGTAAGGGCAGCAATGAAGATATTCAGGTGCAATGCCATTTCACTGGAGACCAAAGCCAAGGTAACCCACACTGCACCTACATTCCTGACCATTATGTATGTGTGTGAAGAATGGACAGTGAAGAAAGCCAATAGAAAGGAAATTGATACCTTGAAAACATGATGCTGGAGAAGAGCTTTGCAAATAGGCAGGACTGTCAGAAAGATGAACAAGTGAGTCGTAGATCAAATTAAACCAGGACTTTCACAAGAAACAAAAATGACAGAACTGAAGCTGTTATACTTTGATCACATCACGAGAAGGAAAACTCCCTGAAGAATACAACAGAGCTAAGGAAAAGTGAAGAGAAAAAAGGAAGAGTAAGGCCAAATATGAAATGATTGATTCCATAAAAGAAGCCACAACCTTGAGCAGGACTATGTAAAGAAGCCACTTTGGGAGTGGGAATTCTTTGGATTCCCTCAGCTTGGCTCGCCAGACTCCAGCCCACTTTCTCATGGCCCAACTTGGTATCATGCACACAAACACCAGGAACTGAGTGTGTGCAAATGCTGCACAGGTTTTGTTTGTTTTGCAAACCCTGTGCAGAAAGGTTGCCAGGTTCCACAACAGGAGTTATACTAGTGCTTACAAATATTAATGGAATTCCTCTTAGCTCAGCTTACTTCCTAAACCAGGGTTGGATGAGAAAGAAGTCCAGTGAAGAGAAAAAGTCAGATTATGCAGGATTTTCGCAATACTAGCCTTGAGTTTAAAAGATCAGAGGACTGTCAAGGATAGATATTGGAAGGCACTTTTTCAAGACAACTTGATGGCACATAACAATGTCAACAATGGACATTATGGCCATCATTTTTGAGAGCACCAAAAACTTGGGGATGCTTGTCTCAAGGTGAGAATTCCACTGCCTTCTCATAAACTGCCTAGGCAGCCACTGCTAGAAATCAGGGGTACAACTGAGTCCTTGTGCTTGATTTTAAGAAGTTAGACTTCACAGCATGTAACAACAACAAAGCAGAATGATAATCACAGTTTACCTGCCTTCCCAACTGATCTTAATGGCAGGCAAATAAGAAGGGACTTTGAAAACGATTTACAGCTTCAGCAGATTAACATGCCTAAAGACATTTGCATCACTTTTTTTCAACTTTGAATTGAAATAAGGTGAAGGATGGGATATGTGTAGATTTATTTATCTTAATTAGCATGCGTGGTTACCCTTCATTTCAGCTTACCTGAATTGCTTTTAAACTGCTTTTCTTGGAGCAACATGCAATATCCTGTTTCCATGCTAGAGCAGAAAAGAGTTCAATAGGTTGTTTAAAGCAGTGGTTTTCAACCACTAGTCCAGGGATTGGCATCACTCTGCAGGAGATTTCCTGCTGGTCCTTGGGAAGGCCTCATCCTGCTCCCAATGGACCAGCGGAGGAGTTTCCTGTGCTACACCACCTCTTCCTCAGTTGGAATCGCATTTGTGGGGGCTGCACCAGGGGGCCAGTAAGGGAAGAGATGGCTCTGTGGGAGCTAGCTGGGAGTCCTTCCGTGCCAATTTTAGTATTTTGTTCTTTTGTTGGCATTTTTTTGTTGCTTGGTTTCTGGTAGTTTTGGAGAATTTCCATCTTTTTCGTGGGGGAGGGGGCAGTATTGTGTTTGGAAACTAATGCACAGAATACTGTATTATGTGTATGGTGGGTTTTGTTTCTGCTGCAGCAGATCCCAAGGTAGTTTTCCTGTTTTTGCTGGTCCCCAGCTGTGGAAAGGTTGAAAACCACTGGTTTAAAGACACCTGTAGGCACTTTCCTAATGTAAGGCTCAGACTGTTGTTCTTTGAATGTTTTCCTGTCCACTGTCCAAGGCTGGACCAGAGTTCAAGCTTTGGAAAAGGTGGTGTAAACTAGAAAAGGTGATGTTCACCTGCAGTCTACAGCTGACATAGCATCCAAACATATGAGGTGAGCCATCTGGTCCAACCACCTGCTCCAACACAGAGTACCATGTGAATCCTACATTTCTGAAAGGCATCTTTCTCTCACTAGGGAAGTTGCTTCATTGCCTTGTCCTGAAATTTGTACCAAATCATGGATGATTGGATAGAGATGGGTAAAAATGACATTTCATCTGGACTTTAATATGAATTTATTTTATTTATTTATTTATTTTATTTATTAAAACATTTTTATGCCGCCCCATTCGCCGAAGCCTCGGGGCGGCTTACAACATAGATAAAACAAGTTAAAATCCATATAAAATAATCTTAATTAAAACTCACATTATAAAATTTGCAAACATTTGTGAAGAATTTAATATTCAAACAAAAACAAGTTTGAATATTATTGTTTGTTTGTTTGTTTGTAGCAATCAAATACAGAAGAAACTGAAGTCAATGGATTCCTCCATCTAGGTCCAGGACTCTGGCTGCTTAGTTCTGACAAGTCTGAGATTGAATCCCTGTGGTTTCATTAGCTTTTCGTTAGGGTGACCTCTTCTTCAGCCTGAGATTAGCAGTATCTATTGAATTTGGTTGCTGTAGATTATTTAGAATTTTGTTTGGGAAAATTGTTTATAGGAATTTGCGAAAATTCACAAAGGTCATGTTCAAGGGAGAATGAACTTGAAATTTTAAAACTCTAAATGTAGGAGGAAGCAAATTGAACAGATTCAGCCATCCCATCCATTTATTCCTGAGGTCCCAAACAAGGATTCGAAGTACTGTAAGGTCATAAGCTTTTCAAAGAACCCTGTGCAATGGAAGATCATTCTCTCTGAATGGGGATATCTGACAGCAAGGCAGCACTGTGAACACTGCATGTGGGCAGTTCACATCACAGCTATTGTTATTTTTACAGCAGGCAGTTCTGTATGTGCTGAACTTTTGCTTGACTATTGACAAAGAACGTCTTTCAGAATCTGTTGGATTACAGAGCCGTGCTTTCAAGGCCCTGGCAACTCCCTGTTTGAAGACCAATAGTATGCCCTTTCATGGACCCCTTCCTTTTGTTTATGTCAGCTATTTCTCTTTAAAACGCAGCTTCTCACTCTGATTTTTGCACTTGTAAGAAAATCCCCACACAACTCCTCTCTTGGTCTTTGTTTTCTCCTGCTACTTAGTAACCTGTATAGGATTATTAGCTTCTTTTCCTTAGATATGCCTTTTACTGTTTGTAATGGGCTGCTTGTCAACCTAAGAAGGTGGTTCTTTACCAATTTGCCAACTGTGTTCCCAAAATCTCCTCTTTCTGTCCTTTACATCCTTTATGGGTTGTCTAAAACAAATATTTAGTGGATGTGGCAGGTGGAAGAAGGGATTGTACAAAGCTCTTCTTTCTTAGTATAGTGAAAGATATAGAATAAGAATCTTGTTATCTGGGTTCCAGAGAATCTTAAAACAAAACAAATAAATCTACATGAACATGGACTGCAGTGAATGAATGAACTGACTCCCATTATACACACCATTTGATGTTCTGGCTATACAATTAGTGATGCTTCAGCCATACATGCAAGTCATCACAGAATGCTGCAGTGGTCAAGTGTGAACTACTTCTGTGTCATTTTTCTATAGAGGCTTTGGCATAAAGATGCTTCAATATCATTTGGAATGCATTTCACAGCATCCTCAGAAGGTGCTTGAATGGTGGGGAAAGTGCTTTCTTAGCTCCTTAACAGGTAGGAGGCAGTGATATAGTATATTATGTCATGCATATCATCTGCATTTAGACTGGGATAAGAATGGATAAATCTCTCAGTTTCACTCAGTTTCTCAATTTGCTTCATCCTGCTTTTGCAATAAAAGTTCCAGATGAAAATCCATATATATTCACATGAACATTTCTCCAAATAACAGATATTCATGATTTTGTACACACTTCCCCCTAAAATACAGTTTTGCATTCATTTCCCCCCAGCGTGATGCACCTGTGCACTTTTGTGCACACCTGTCCCTAATATACACTTTTTAAAATTCGAGAACTGCCATCCATTTTAAAGAAATATAGATATGAAAGTAGGACACACCATGGTTTAAAAGTACAAATTAATGTTTGCTTTAAAATGTCAACCAAACGAAAGTTCCCCTTAACACTACACTGGGGACTACTTACTCCTTAAGGTCTCCAAGGGCACCGGCAGAGGTCAGGGCCTGCTCATGAGAGTCAGGGGCTGTGTTACCTCTTGAATTTTTTCTGGATAGAATATAGCATCTGGGGCAGAGAACCTTGTTCAGAAGGATCATGGACTGGTTCTGGTGTCTCGTCAGAGTTCTTATCATTGGGGGCTTCCTTTCTGAGGCCTTGGTCCTGGATCATGATGGTAGAAGGAAGGATTGATGCCAAGGCTATTATGAGCCAATTTCAAACTTTGGAAAGGCTTGGATTTCAGTTAATAATGGGCTATTGAATTTGGAAATGAGCAAATTCAAATCTCTCCTCTTCCCATAAACAACAATCACCTTTACCGCATTTTGAACCCAGTATATTTTTCTTCCCTAAATGGCCTAGATAAGAGCACTTCGTCTTCTTTATGACAAAATGTTTGAAAGCTTCTATCACATTCCACCTTAATCGTGATGATGTCTGTTACAACCCCTTGCAGCATTCTCAGTTCTCAATTTATAATGAGTCTACTTGATATACTTGCTCAACAAAATGTTTTTCCAAAGATATATCTTTATTTGCAGCTTTCTGTGGTGAAACATGTTTGAAAAATGACAAGAGAGAGAATGAAAGGACAGGATTAGAGGATTTGACAGTGTTCTAATAATGAATGAGGAAGAAACTTCAACAACCTTCAGAAGTGTTATAAAGGATCAATTCCAATCTATGCAAATAGGGATCATCTAAGGTAAATCAAATACTTTCCTACTGAGCATGCATTTGTTAAATAGCACAGATTGCAAATTACAAGGCCGTATGCATAGGGTATGCTTGCATGTTGCTGTTGATTAACACAGACAGATCACCAAATTCATATGAAAACAAATATCACACCATGTTCTGTTCATTTGCTATATATGCTTCCCCAAAATATGAGTTCCTGGCTGCATGGTTAACTAGGTTTTTCTCGTCCAGCTTTGTACACAATATATTTGATTTCCAGACAGAGATTTTTATTTCTGAGCTTCAGAAAGTTACTTGGAAACATAAATGCTATTTTTTAAAATTATTTCTGAGTAGAAATACTGGAGGGAAGAAAATATTTGGCTGGAAGATAAATGTTCACCATGTGGTGTTTACTAAAATTAATATCTAAATAAGTGCTCTAAATGGATTTGGCACTTAATAAAAACATTCCAAAGGGAAAAAAGAATGTGATAATTTAATAACAATTCTTCTCTGCCTTCCAACTGTATTTAAGGAGAATCAATCTGCAAATAGTTATGGTGAGTTGCTAGAAAACTTAGAAACAATACAGGCCAATGATCAATGTTTAGGAAGTCCATAGAGACAAGAGTCTCATTCTGTAAGGTTATAGATACATAGCCCGAAACAATCCCTATTTATGTGCTGATGTTTCTCCCCCAGCATCATTCCAGCCCAGTGAAAAAATCTGGCAGGCATGGGGACACAGGTAAACTGCAATGCATGCCTGTAGTTGCAGCTCTAGAACAGCCAGTCCCAAGACAATGGGGGGCAGGCAGGAATTAGCAATGGTTCTTAGGGAAAATGGAGTTCTGGTGTCTGAAATGCAGAATTGAACAACAATTCTGCTCGTTTTGTTCTTTACTGGATTATTACAATCTCTTACAAAGTGCCAAGTAGGCTGAGAGTGAAGTAACATTAATGAGAATAAAATCCACTTGATTCTGTTCTGATTCATGCCAACAGTCATGCCTGATGCTTTAAAATGAGACAACAGCGTCTCCGGCTCCTTTCATTTAACAACAGACAAAAGCAAAACAAATTCACAAAACGATAACAAAGGGAGTGCTCTTCAAACAGGCCAGTGTTAGTTTCTCCATTAAGATTGCAGTCCAAAGGATTCTCAGTAGTAACTCTGACTGAACTCAGTCCAGAGTAGCCACTTGTGAATTGCACCAAAGGAGAAAAGAAAGAGGGAGGACAAGAAACGACAGTTATTTGCATGACAATTGCATATGTTATATGGATGTGTATTTGGAACTAAGTCTTCCAATGTAATCAGATATATACTACATCTCATTACAGTATAGAACTGTGACTAGTGACCTGCATGCCACCAACCTGCCGTTGATGGACAACTTCAAGGCACTGCTTGGACGGTTCTTTATATACTAGAATCAGACAGGACAGGCCTTCAAAGAGAGGATGCCTTCAAAACAGAGAATAGTCCTCTGGCAGCCCTTCAAATAAATCAAATCTGCATCCAGCACCAGATTAATTAAGCCTGCCTTCAGGCTGATTAAACCCACCTTCAGCACTGGGCCAGTTGACATGCCAAAAGGCTGCCTGAATAACAACATATTTTTCTGTCAATGGAAAGTCAATACAGAAAAAGCCCATCTTGCCCTCCTTGGCAGGGACTTACTTCTGAGTAGACATGTCAGTATTATACTGTAAGTATATCATTTGCAGAGTTGCATTTATATAGGGAGGCTGATGGTTCTAATGACAGTGGGACAACGTATCCATTCCAGGTTGTAGCATGGACTTTAAGGAGCTATCCACTGTTTTAAATCTCATTTGAGAACTTGGTCATGGTTCAGCACCACAGATGTTGGAGTAGAAACCCGGAGCTGATATGCTGCTGCACTGACTTTGGAGCCACCAGCCTTCATAAAATTTTAAACTTCTGTAAAAGTAACAAAACCAACCGGAAAGAATCTTGTGGCTTTTTAAAGTCTAACAGGTTTATCAATGCATAGAAATTTCTCATTTGGAGTCCATGTTATCAGATTCCTTTAATTCCATTAGACTCTTTTGTTTTCACTCCAGTGGCATGATAAGCACAGCTGAGCAGCTAGAGTTTTTGGACTGGGAACTCTTAGCATGAAAATCTGGTACTTGACTAGTGCCTGGCGGTGGAGCCCTAATGAATCAAGAACTGAAGCCTGAAAAAGTCTGGTAGGCATGAAACTCAGCCATTTTCAGAAGGTGAGGTGGTAGAGTCCTCTTTAAATGCTGTCTCTTCTAGTGATGGATAAAACTACCACACCCAAGAGATTTCCCCCCTCACATATTCTCCAAAGCATACTCCTTTCATTAGAACCGTAGTAGCCATAATGTCTGCTGTGCTAAAACATTATGAAGAAGTCTCCACACTGTGGGACCAGGTTTCCTTTTTCCCCAAGCTGGACCAATGGACCAATGATATAGTAATATGGACCAATAATAGACCAATAATACGGTAATCTGTGGGAGTGGGGTTCCTACTATAGCACTGCCCAAGGCAGATAGGGCTTTTCTTGCACCCAAAGTCAGTGGCCCCACAGCCTAGTCCTCCTGAAAATGGCCCCCAGAGAGTGTCAGATGATCAGGACACATCAGGACAGCCAAATGAACGAAGCTGTTCTAACATATATGGAATGTAAAACCAGTTTTACAATAGGGAATGGCAAGGTGGGATGGGGAGAGAAATATGCAGGCCACCTGGAAGGGAAGCTCAGAAGGCAGTTAAGCTCTGGATCTAAAATGTCCCAGGCAGACTGCTGTCACTGCTTCAACTTGCAACGGCCAAAAAGCATGGTAGGGTGATAGAGGAGTTCAAACAGGCAGACTCGTCCATGGCAACAACCAGTTCTGTGGGTAGCATCACGCCTCTTTTTCTCTCTCTGCATTTTTAAAATGGAAGATTGGTTTCTTATTATTTGCTTAAATTTTGCAGGCATCTAGTACCCAAATGGTTCCTGACATGAGCATTTGTGCTCAGAATCCTGTCTGCAGAACAGTGTATGATGAACTGCCTTGAGATGCTGCGCAAAGAGATAAAACTTTATTACTGCACATCTAAAGTTAGTTAGGGAAGTCTGTCATGGCAAACTGAGTGGGAGTCTGAAGTTAATGAGCTGCTTTCAGTGTGATGGGCTTCTCCGAGAAAAGCTGAGCTTCTGCATAACAGTACCCTTGGAACAAAACAATCAGAAGCACAGTGGGAGGCATCATAATTAATAAGGGGCAGCAAACACATTGCTGTTTAATTCAACATGACAATGCTGAACTGTAGACAGTAGCAGCATGGGACTTCATTTACAAAGACAGTCTATCATTTGGTCGCCCTAGAAAATTAGGAAGTATCAATCTCATCAGCAACAGAAATGGTACACAGCTGCCAAACCCTAAAAAGCTTCAAAGTTACACAAAAAGATTTCAAAAGAGGAATGGAGTAAAATCTGCAAGGGAGGATGGGCAGGGAAGGGCAGCAAGAAGTGAGAAGCAATTTGTTTTGGTTATTCGTTGTTTCATTCATATACGTATTTTTCACTCTATAAGATGCACCTGACCATAAGACGCACCTAGTTTTTAGAGGAAGGATCCATGGAAAGCTTCCTGATAATCACAGGCACATTCCCCATCACTTCCCCATGGGCTTCATTAAAAGACAGGTTGCAATTTGAAAACACACACCGACCTGTGGTTAACAGCTCTCACCTGCGCTGGAGGAGGGGGGCAGAGCAGGGCGCGCTGAGTGCGTGCTGGCCAGGTGTGGTGCAGCCGGGCTGGCAGCATGCTGGTGGTGGTCTTCCGGGCGGTGGGGGTGAGCAGTCCGTCTCTCCGTACGGCTGGCGGGTTAAAGCCCGCGGCTCCTCCTCCTCCGCACCGCTCCCCCTGAGCGGCACAGCTCTCACTTGCTCCGGAGGGGGGGCGGAGCAGGGCGCGCTGAGTGCATGCCGGCCAGGTGGTGCCACATGGTGCAGCCGGGCCGGCAGCGTGCCGGTGGTGGTCTTCTGGGTGGCGCGGCAGCAGCAGCAGGTCTTCCCGGGCGGTGGGGGTGAGCAGTCCATCTCTCCATGCAGCCAGTGGGTTAAAGCCCGCAGCTCCTCCTCCTCCACCCCAGGTCTTCCCGGGCGGTGGGGGTGAGCAGTCTGTCTCTCCGTACAGCTGGCGGATTACACCCCGCGGCTCGTCCTCCTCCGCGCCAGGTCTTCCCGGGCGGTGGGGGTGAGCAGTCCGTCTCTCCGTGCGGCCGGCAGGTTAAAGCCCGTGGCTCCTCCTCCTCCCCACCGCTCCCCCTGAGCGGCACAGCTCTCACCTGTGCCGAAGGGAGGGGGTGGAGCAGCGCACGCCGAGCGCGTGCCAGCCAGGTGGCGCCACGTGGTGCAGGTGGGCTGGCAGCGTCCCAGGCATCGGGCACACACACATTCACTCTTTAAGATGCACAGACATTTACCCTTACTTTTGAGGGGAGGAAAAGTACGTCTTATCGAGTGAAAAATACGGTATATGAGAATATATATATATATTCTCTTTTGCAGTTGTGTCTGCTTAGAATTCATTCTACTCTTGCACCTGTTTTGTGTATCAGTTTGGATCTTGGTTTGATGAAATTGGCCCACGGGGTGCATACATATCAAAGTGAAGGCTAAAATGCAAAGCAAATGTTAAATTGGCTGAGAGCAACTGCCATTGCGCTCACAATGAGCAGGAGGGCAAAATGAAAACAGTTTCCAAAGTGAGCTTTAACAACAAACATCTAATATTTTATTTTGGTCGCATGTTGCTGTCTGTGCCCAGTCATTTGAAAGGTTGGAGTAGAGATAGTCAGAGATGAAAATAGATCTCACAAAAGAAATTAACATTTAAAAATGCATTCCTTATCCAGAAAAAAAGTATAGTGAGGGTTTTTTAGTTGATGTAAATAATAAAATAAATTTTGTAGAAAATACAAGGTTTTGCCCCCAAAAAGCTTTAAAATATTATTTTCTTCATATTTAGTACTTTTAGTACTGGATTCTCTCCATTGAAATGGTAGGCACAACCACCCTTTACTCATTTTTTCACCTTTCCTCTATTCAGGTCCTCCAAGACAGACATGAATGATCTGTCAATCTCATTCCCATTTGCACTGTTGGAATGTTAAGATCATCCTGTCCCATTTCCTCAGACATACTTAATTATATATATATGGATAGTCACACATCTTTGTGTGTAGATTTTCTAATGTATTTATTTCATATGCATTTTGCTAAGTATTTCCCATCACTTTCTGTAATGCAGTTTCGAACATACTTTTCTCAGACATATCCATTTGTTTGCAGTGTCTCAGGATGCACATTTTTTCCTGGGACAAACTGCATCATGAAGCTAAGGAGACCATTTTGGCAGTTATAGGTGGCATATAAATATGTGAATGGATGGATGGATGGATGGATGGATGGATGGATGAAATGCAGTTTTTGGTAACCAGTGCAGTACTGGCTGACCTTTAGGAAAGGAGATACAAATCTTTTTTTTTTTAAGTTGCATGGATCTCAGGAATCAGGTGGAAGGACCGGACCAGTCATTATTCCTATAGGTGAACAAACGTACATGTACCTATCTTTCAGGGTTACAGTAAAGGCCATATAAGAAATGCTACTCTAAACTTATGGCTCAATTTGTTTGTTTTAGAAGTGATCACTCAGATATCATTGTCATTTAAAAATCCTGAAGCAGTTTACAACAAATTGCAAAGCAACAAAACATTATAAAGTGTAACAATATTAAAAATTACAAGGCCCCAGAAGACAAGACTTGGTACAATTTAAGGTACAATCCTTTGCAAGCTTAGACAGCAAAAAGCATACAACTCCCCCATCTCACAGTGGGGTCTACTCTGAGTGGAGAGGGAACTAGGTCTCGGACTAGGGCTGAAAAATCCTATGGCTTCCAGTTGATGATGGGAGGTAATACAATTGTTGCTTTATAGGTATTTTTCACATGGTGGATAGTGCAACAAGTAGAATATTCTACCTAGTTCTTATTGCAACAACAATTAAAACTTATCAATCATTAAGCATTTTTATCCATAAATTGATATCCTGGTCTAAATGAGCTGATATCAAATAACTGGATAAAGGAATAGGAAACTTTTTTTTTCTGCTTTATATCCTGCCTTTTTCCTACAAAGGGCTCAAGGCAGCTTACATCATTTTCCTCCTTCATTTTATCCCCACAACAACCCTGTGAGGTAGGTTGGGCTGAGAGTCTATGACTGGCCCAGAGTCACCCAGTTGGCTCCATGGCCAAGCAGGGACTTGAACCCGGATTGCCTGAGTCTCAGTCCCATGCTCGTAACCACTATGCCACACTGGCTCTCATTGATTACATCATTACATTTATTATTTGTCCTCTTGAAAAAAATAGAGATTAATTGTTGTGGTTGACTCTTTTAAATAATGCAGAAAAAAATGTTGTCATTACAGTTGGTGTAAGACCACAGAAACTCAAGAAACCAGTAGATACCAGATGTTCAAGTTACTGGTTGGAAGACATTTGTGCTGTTACCAAAAAACCTAATACATTGTTTACTGCTTGCATATTAATGTTTCTTTTTAAAAAATCAATGTAGTGATAAATATGTAGATGAAAGCATGTTTCTGTAAAAGATGAAAAGGTGGACCACCCTCCGAAAACACAGGAGGAAGAGCCAGAATAAGCTGGCATTCAACTTGCTTTCATGAGTGACTGTCATTGCAAATGTGAAGCTGGGAGGAAGCCAAATTTGCTATAGAGGCTTGAAAATTTGCTGTAAGCTTTTGTTTCCACATTGCATTTGTCTTCTTCCTTGCTTACCCATTTGATCCTGGTACTGAATGCATTTTATATTCTCTCAGATTGACAGGACAGGAGTCTGAAGTCCAAGTGAATTTAAGCACTGAGCTGATGCAGTTATCTTGCCCCCAAATGGCACTGAATGCTGTAAAGCTATTGTGGAACTGAAAAATAAAAAATGAAGACATAGTAATCTAAGTATGACAACCTTGGAAGTAAATCAGAAAACTCCATTTGTAAGTCGAGAAAATTATTTGATTCTATAAAATTATTTCCCTTCAGACATTCAAATTACCTTATTTTTCTGTCTTACTTTGTTGTGAAGCTGCAGTATGCAAATGCAACCCCCTACAATTCAGACAGCAAATGAAAAGAAGCCAGTCGAAATAGCTCCATACAGTTACAGTGCATTAGTGAACATTATATTCACAGTTATTTGATAAAAACAAAGTTTTCTTCAAAGGAATTATCCATTGTCAAGGAACTGTTTGAATAAATCAAACTAGTGTGATAAGTTCGTTCCTAAATTATGGAGCAGAACAGCCAGCTGAAGATATGAACAAATTGTGCCAAAATATGTTATCATGTATAAAATCTGCATAGGGAGTGGGAATATTAATTTATCTAATACACATATAGCCCATCTTTCCAATCACATTAAAATATAAAACAAATGAAAAACCCTATGCAACAATAAATAGTGCACTCATCCAAATTTCCCTGCATTATATCCTTTGGGGCTTCATGCTAGCTGAAATTTGAAACATTTTGATCCTATTTTATTTTATTTTATTTTATTGAGAGAGAAGGTAAGTTCAGCATGCAGGCAAATTTAGAAAGAGCCTCTCTAAAATATCTCATACACTGACAATACAATATTATGCTTGCCTACTCAGAAGTACGTCCTGTCAAGTTCAGTAGTGCCCACTTCCAGGTAACTGTTTCTGGGATTACAAACTAAATGTGTACCCTCTGTAATAACTGCACTAAGAGGGTATGAGAAACCGTTCCATGATTTGGAATGTTGAGTTAATTTTGGATGCTTTTTGTGGATTATGAGTATGTCTACTGTTCCATGACCCTATCCTCAAGCTCTCGGTTTTCCATCTCTCTTCCGTTGCAGTTATTTGAAGAAACAATCTCCCCAGTGTGTTTCTCTTGTAGATACATTTAATTACAATTCATTGCTACATCTTGCTTATGAAACATGAAATCAGTGAAGGTGACTACTCTGTTACTCCATCTCTCCATGCTTGATGCAGAAAGTGAAATTCGGGAAATTGACAGATTAGTTCTATTGATTTTGTTAAAACATAACAATTCCCATAACAATGTGGTAGTGGATTGATGTGGTTACAGATGAATTAACCTTTCTTTTTACTGATTTAAAGCTGGTGGTATGAGAGAGATCATAGATTAATAGAGAGAACTTTGTCTATGGAATTTGCTGCTGTGGAGTAGGTTTTGTTCAACCGTACTTAAATTATATATAGTTGAAAGACTTAAACTGTCTCAATAATTCAAAATATTTTTGTCTCCTAACAGCTTTGGCCAGTATAGCTCATTGCTATAAGTAGCCTACCTTTGCTTCAGGCATCTTTTTGCTACAAGTGCAGCAGGCAAATAAGTAGACCAAAAGTGGCAGGAGGGAGAGTTAATGGCTATTGAATATCCCAACATTCCTTACCATATAAAATCCATTGTTCCTTATGTTTGACCAATATGTATCACCATTTCAAACCTTTCTCATAGGGCAGGAATTACAGCCTCTAAGCATGCTGTGAGTTTGGTACTGTATGTCTTTACTTCTCCTTTTGAATGGAATAAAACAGTTAATAATAATCTTATATTTGTAATAGTTTCCTTGATTAAATTGTATTTTAATTAATTTATACTAGGGACATGTATTAACTATAAAATGTGATTTGGACCTGATTCAGTGCTTCCTAAAATGGACTGATTTGGTTCAGATTGGATTCAGAAATCTAAAGCTTTGTATCTCTCATTGAACATATCATGGGAAATAATAATGAAAACAATGCTTTAACTTTTTTCTGCTTGGTCTGAATTTGGTGGAATTGGTAGAGAAAGTTGTTACTTCAGGTGAGATAAACCCTGCCAGGTATATGGCCTTTTTATGCAATTAACAGGTATAGGGCCTTTTTATGCAAACGCAGCAATTATATTTTGCTGATATAAAAAAGACGCATTTTCTGATAGTGTTCCTATTGTGTTCCATTCTGCAGGTGACAGCCAGCATAGAAGTGGTGTAAAGAAGCACACAGTGTTCCAGAAGGATAGCTGTAGTGGCTCACACAGAAAAGGAGTCCTCCAATTTTGAGAAGGAGGAAGTAATTTGTTTATATTTCCTTCCTGTATTGATTTGGTTTGGGGTAGTGGTTGACACGCAAATCGAAGAAAACTAGCATGGGTCACAAAGGTTTCCCCATGGAAGGGGGCTGCAAAGATTCAGAAGGACTGATGGAGGGGCTAGTGAGTTACTATGGCTGAAAACTGGCTGAAAGCTCTGTCTATTGAGAAGCCTGCTCAAAGGTGGCCATTGAATGTGCCTGTCAATATCTTGCTTCATCTTATTTATTCTTGCTGTTCTGCCTGTCACACTTTGTCTATAACTCCATGGTGAGACCAGGCTTGAAAGGGGAGAATTTAACAAGTTTTACTTGTTCAGTTGTGTATGTGGCCAGGATACATACAAAGGCATTTCTCTCTGGTGTTTATTACTGCTACTTTATCTGAGTCTGGAGCTGGGTAAAGGCAATATGGGAAATCTCTGGAAGCAGAGAGCAGTGATAAGAACGACAATGGGATGTGAAGTGCTACTGAGGTGATGCTGCCACTGCCATGCTGGTTTGAAATTGTTACTTACTTGGATGTGTAAAGCAAAATAACTTGGTTATAAACAATGTCTGTGTGCATGGCAGAATAGCTCAAAGACTTCATTCAGCATTTTGTGTGTATTAAGCTTAGTCATACGCAGAAAGGACACAACGCAACCCACAAACAAGAAAGGAGACAAGTGTACAAGTAAAACAAAATTAGACATGGATATGAAACACACACGGCAGAAAGATCCAGGGTGGCACAGGGGTCAGAGTCTTGGACTGGGATACCGAAGATCCACATTCTACTTTCTAATTGGCCATGAAGCTCACTCGGTGATTTTGGGTCAAACACTGATTCTGACCCAATTCTATTCCTCAGGATTATTGTGAGAACAAAATCAAGAGGAAGAATAACTGCCTTGAGTTCTTTGAAGGAAAAAGGAAGGCGTATAACTAAAATAACATAAATATTATATTATATTGTATAATATATGTCTGTATTATATTATATAAATGTAAATATGTATGTATTAGATTACATACTTATAATATGTAATATTATAATTTATTATTGCTTATTATTGATAAGTATGTATTATAAATAAATTATCATATTTTATATTGTAAAATAAGGAAGATGAACTGAATAAAAGGAATCAAAAAGAATGGGAGGAAGGAGCAAAGAGTCAACCGCACAGGACAAAGAAAATGATAATGCCTGTGATAATGGAAAGTCACCAACTGAATGGAGTGATAAATAGGGCAAGCACACAAGGAATGAAACGTGAATAAAATTGAAATTGGAAAAAATGGAATGGGAAAGGACTGGAAATTAAATGGGCAGTAAAAAAACACTGCATTGTAATCACAAGAACACACACACTAATGAAAGAGCACTGAAGGGACTTTGCAGCTCTTTGCAGGTTTTGGGGACTGATGTACGTCCTTATATATACACATTCTCATCTAATTCAGAAAGTATATCTATAGATAATATAGACAAGGAGCAAATCTCATTTCTGGGCAATGAAAAGGGGGAATTTTGACTAATTTGGACAATGGGGTGAATTTCAAGCCTGGGGGAATGGCACATCGGGGTGCTTCTGCCAGCATCTTTAATCAACCAAAGGCGTAACACACACTCCCCATGTGCTCTGCTATGTTGCAACACAGAGAGGCATTCGAGGAACTAAACAGCCGCTCTGTGTTTGCAAGCTTTCAGAAATGCCTCTGCTCCATCACAGGTATCCCAGCTAGCGTGTGGTGGAACCCTCATCTGAATGGCCATCCAAAATTAGCTCTTTAGCAAGAGAATACTACTTGATTCCACAGTCTCAGCAAAACTATGCATTGACTATCCATGTCAGTGTATGTATAGAACAATGTACATGTCATGTCCAAGTTATACATTTAGCAAAACTATACAATATCCCTGTATATTTCTGTTCAGACTATACTAAATCTATTGTTAGTTGTAGTGTAGCCATAGATCTGATCCATGCACCTAACCTGTTCCCACTGAAGTCAGGAGTCATACATAGAAATATACACCCAGACTTTCCTTTCTCGAAAGTTAACTACCCATAGACATGGATATCACTTGATGATTATAAAATCAAATGTGACTTGGGGGAGTTTGAAAAAATCTTATTCACAAATTATGTGGTGATGTCCTGTTTACAGCCCTGAACTCCAGCATAAGCAGGAGCACAAAGTTTTGCAAAGTCTCAATATTTCCCAAACTTGCATTTCAGTTCAGAGGTTATCAGAGGTTTTCTAAAAATTCAGAGTTGCACGAGTGCAAACTGTACAAATGTTCACCCCTACTAAATCTGCATGTTCATGCTTTTGCATTTGAGAAAAAAGTACGTATCTGGGGTATGAACTTTTAAAAGTGTGAATTTTCCCAACTGAAAATCCACGTCTTTCCTGATTGCAAAAAAGGACTGTCATGTTTGGAAAGGCGAAAAGGGTGAAATGAATGTTGAGGAAGAAATCAGAGACATCAACAAACTAGAACATCACATGGTCACGCATCCTTTGTGACTTGTAAGTGACTTCTACATGTGAAATTGCAAGCACAGATCAGACATCTCCGAAGGTGTTGTCACACTGACTTTCCTCTTTCCCCCGGTCATGTTCAGAACACCAGTCAAGGGACATACTCACATGTATGAATCAGGCCTCCAAAAGAAAAATCTGAGGAGCATATCTGACCTGCAATGCACAGTCCTATGACTTTCTTGCCTAATGTATTCCTTTGATTTAAGGCTCCTTTCACCTGTAAGGTCTGTTGAATGAACTCTTTTTCTTTTGCAGAATAGCCTTTTAAATTCAGCAACGATTGGAGTAGGCTAATCTCCACTACAGCTATTTTGTAGCCAGGCTTTCAAGTACTAGATAGGTAATCTAGAATGATTCATACTCTGCTCCAGTTGAGCATCACTTTTGTGATAAATGTGCAAGGAACAGCTTGATGCTCTGTCCTGATAATAAAGTTTTAGGACTGTTTTACAAATCTTTTACTTGAACTCAGGAAGCACCATAATGTTAGATTGCCAAATAGATCACAATCAAATTAGATTTCTTGGCACAAACATTCCTAGTTTTCCAGTAAAGTGCTTACTGATGTAAGCATTTTGAAAGACAAAAAGGAAGTTTATGAAGGCTTCCTTGACGTTTCAAAAATGGGTACTTTATATTTTGATGAGGCATTTGGAAATACAGTTTTAAAAAATATTTCTTCTTGAGATTGCTGCAAAAATATCCAGTTATAGATGCTGCAAACTGATGATGACGGTCTTAGGGCAAGGACTAAAGGTGTTTATTGAGGGGTTTGACCTTGGGAATACTCAAACACCATAGAGGGCATATCACATAAATCAAACCAATGAACAACTAGAAAAGTGGATGTAGAACTGACCACCAAGTTCTAAGTACAGGAAGTACAGGAAGCTTGGGAAGGGAAATTGATTTACCAGATGCTCTCCGGGTTGATCAAGTCTGCAAGAATGAAAGCCAAGAAGAAGACTGCCTTCTGTCTCCTTCCCCCATCCTCTCCTTAGGTACTAGATAGCCCTTAGGATTATCCGGGTGATTCTTTGGCAGGGCCTTTTTTACTGTATATTTTTAGCTCTTTTACTTTAAAAAATATATCAAAATAGTTTTGTTTTTATGGGATTTGTATCATATTTTATTGTTTTGTTTTATACCTTGTTGTAAACTGCCCAGGGAGCTTCAGCTATGGAGTGGTGTAGAAATAAATCATATTGTAATAATACTGAGGCACACTTGTGTTCTATTGCTATATGTAGCTCTGGTCGTGAACATGGTGTATAGTGGAGTACACTGGTACGGATGAGGTTCAGGCCACTTTCTCAGACAAAATGCCACTGGCTTCTCATTCAGGACTTTCTTTGCCAGCTGGCACCATCCCCTGGCTCAGAGGGGGAGTCCCCAACATGCTTTCCCATGCCCCATGAGAAGTTAAACACAAGAATCTGCTGAAGGCCCCTTAACCATATAGTCACCTCCTCTGAATGGGGAAGAGCTAAGCACACTCGGTTTTAGCTAAGACAACAACATCCATGGGGAGGAACTGTAGCTGTTTGGCAGAGTATCTTGTTTAATCCCTTTCATATCCAGGTAGGACTAGGAAAAGTCCTACCCAAAGCTTGAACAATTGCTTCCAGTCAGTGTTGACAATGCTGGCTTAGATGGGCCAGTGGTATGACTCAGTATGAGCTATCTTCTCATAGTTATTCTATGTACCAGAGAACATCAGCCAGCAGACACACCTGGAAGTATCTAAAGTCCTGTTTCGAACCACCCTCTGCATAAGAGAGTTTTTGCCTGAACTTTGCAGAAACAGACCATCCATATACAAGAGACAAGCATCGGTAGGCCTCTAGGAGAGGAATTCTCAAGCTTCAAAGGAGACCCTCAAAACAGTTCAGTAAGTATCGATACTATTCAGTTGATGAAAGATGTTGAAATATTGGTTAGTGGGGGAACTGGGAGAAAAGTAATGGACTATCTCAGAATAGGGCATGACAAATAGCTGGCCCCCTGAAGAGGATTGTATAATTGCAGGGTACTCTTGTTACTTTATGACAATATATAGCCTTGCCGCTATGTGACAGGCAAAAAAACCCTAATAAATAGGTACTGAACCTCCAATTTGGAGAAGTTTATTTTGGGTGGGGGGGGTGAGGCTGCATTCCAATAGTGGGTCAGGGAAACTGGGCAGGGCCAAAACAACAAAAATATTGGCTTAAAGTTCTCACTGGCAGGAACTAAGCCTTAGCAGAGGTATTTCAACTTTTTGGAGTGGAGGAAAACTGCCAAAGCCAGGAATTCACCAAATCAGCACTTTGGGGCCTCAGGTGGTCAGACTAACAGTCCAGGCAGGCCAGATTAAAAACAGAGGTTCAATGTATCTGCTTCACAAGACAGACAGACAGACACACATACACGCCACAGTACAAGTCTCAATATTTAATTAGTAATATGCAAATTTGGTGGCCTATAATTGATTTAGGATAATTGTGTCAATTCTGTAGCACACAGCCTTTCCAGTATAGGTATTTACTCAGCCTCTATTTCTGTGCCTACAACATTTGAAAGGTTCTGCTATTGAAATGTAGAATTTTCTGCAAAAACGAATCTTTAAAAATGGCACTCCTCTAGGAATTCATGTGGATACAGTGCTGATTTTTGCAACTTGTCAGTGCTTTCATGCATAACAAGTATGGTAGTTTCATAAAATAATATGAATATAAAATGATGCAGATGTTCAAGAATGTGAATTGACAAGTGCAGTGTCCTTTCAGAATGATAATTCTAGCCATCTTGGTCTAACAACAGTTTGCTCTGTTTTGGCAAATATTTTATATATTTAAATATGGTTGGTTTGTTTGTTTGTTTATACAAAGGTCTCAAATGTCTAAGGCATTGCATTCTTTACCACTGAATGCCATCACATTCACATAGCATCATATGGATGTGCTAGATTGGTGCTCTCCTATGTCAGTGGACTGGGTGAGGGCTAATAAACTGAAAATCAACCCAGATGATACCAAGAGGTTCTCAGCCATTGGTCCTTCTTGTCCAAATAGTATGTGTTCAACCCAGTCTGGATGGGATTGCTCTCTCCGTGAAGAAGCAGGTTCATAGTTTGGACATTTGTCATCTTTCCCACATGTGTCTCAGACTTGAGTGCCTTCTACCAGTTCTGGATGATGACACAACTATACCCTTCTCTGGACAGAAATCACCTGGTTTTACTAGTCTATGCTCTGGTGGTCTTCAGAGTTAGATTTCTGCAATGTACTTTATGCAGGGTCCCTTTGAAGATGGTTTGGAAGCTTCAGTTTGTGGGAAAAGTGGCAGCCAGAATGACAATAGGGACCAACAGTTCTGAGCACCAAACGACAGACCTCTTGCAAGCCAAAGGCCTGCTTGGATTAAAAATTGCATTATCTTGGTGGCAGGGAGACTGCAGAGAGAGTGTGAACCCAGTTTTCCTTATCAGAGAGTTCCACAAACTAGGTTCATTTGTCATGATCCTATCTTGCATTTCCATCAAATATACTTTTGATGATAACTGTACTGAAAGAATGGCCTCTCTCAAGGCCTCAAAACCCGGGCCAGTTTTATTGATCATAACCAGCACATTGAATTGTGCCCCAAAACAGAGCATCATATAGTGATGCTGTTGCAACAGGGAAGTCTAGTGTTCTGTGTAACCATTAGCCATAGCAGTCTGGACCAGCTGAACTTTATGACAGTTTTGAAGCACATTACAGTAGTTCAAATGAGATGCACTTAAGGCATGCAAGACCATGGCCAAATCAGTCATTTCTAGGAATATGTTGCAGTTGGAGACATAGCCTCAACTGCGTAAATAACCCCCAGCCACCTCCAAACCCTGGGCATCACAGCTCAGGGCATTGAGTGTTGAGGAGTGCACCCAAAACTGCAAGTTGGAATCTTCAGTGAGAGTGTAACCCACCCAGCACAGTTCTTGCTAGTCACGAAGTCATGTCCAACCTATCATGACCCCATGGACAACATTCCTCCATCCCCCAGAGTCCGCTTCATTGACTCCGTCTAACCACCTCATCCTCTGCCGTTTCCTTCTTCTTTTGCCATCCCCTATTCTGCCTTTTGCCCAATCAGGAGCATCTTCATCTCAAATGGATTAAATTAAATTATATTCAACCTTATCTAGTCCATTTCCATCATCATGATTTAGAAATGGAACAACTTTCTTGGATTTAGATTTAAAGGAGAACTAGAGTTAGGTGTTGTCCATCTACAAATGTCTAGTCAACCTATCCCAGTTTCATGCATGTGTTAAATATCAAGATACCGGAGGCTGGTGCCAGGACATAAAACAGGAATTCTGCAGCATGACTTTCTGAAGTTTTCCCTCCAAGAAGGACTGGAACTACTGTATACTGGTGTCTACAAATCTCATCCCACAAAAAAGCGTCATAGGAATCCCATAGTTAAAAGCTACTGAGAAGTTCAGCAGAAGCAAGAGTGGCATGTACCCTCTTTCCATTTCCTGGAGTACACTGTCCACTAAAGTGATATCTGTTCAATAACCAGCCCCCTTTTTTAAGATTGAAATGCATCTTAAAAAATCCACCTTGTCCAGAATTCTGGATCTGAGCAACCAAGTGCTCTAGCAGCCTGCCCAAAAAATGAATCAAAAAATGATGTAGTGCAATTAGGGATGGCAGCCACAGCCTGCCATCTCACAGGGCATCTGTGCTATATTCTTGGCCCCAAGACTTCTCTTTTAGATATTAAGCACTCTTATTAATGTACCCTGGGCTGCATTCACATGAGTGTTTGGTGCTGCAGTACACCTGTCAGATGAACCATGGATGCAGCATTGGTTTTAAATCCACAATTCCTAGCCCAGCAAAGAGGATTCTGTTCCTGTGTATTGCTTTGGCAAACCAGTCAAACAGGAATGGATATCTCTAAAATCTATCATTTGTATTTCTAAAATGATATTCAGTATAGAAAGTGATTGCTAGTTTTGTTTTGTTTCCCTTTGCTTTGTTTTAATCTTCAGAATAAGCAAATCTGGAGAGCTTATCTATTTTTAAGCATCGTATTGTATCTGTGCCATTAGGCTCCTGCAATAACTCACTGTACACTTCTTAGCTGGCCCACCTTACTTAGAGCCTTGACCTTCACTATGAGTAGCTACTGTGGGTTCATCATTCCTGAACAGAAAGATGCCATTTGTCCCATTCAAATGATGTGCGCCATGCTGACTTTTGTTCTAAAGCTCCGTGAGGTTAATTGAGTGGATATGAAGTATAAGCCAGGCTAAAATTGCCTACACTCAGACTTGCAAAGTGCTAATCCTCTGGACTTAATTTAAGACTCTCCTATTCCATGCATCAGGGTGAATCATGTTGTAGACAGTTTAAAGAAGGAAATACTAATAAAAAGACAACTTAATTTTGCAAGGTTGAATGAGAATGAGACTTTCAATATAGCACTTATTGTGGGCTTTCTGTCAATCAACAAGAAGAAAGATTGCAAAGCCAAACTGTTTATGTTGCCATACAGATGGAAGCAAGTGGCTGGAGCTTATCTCTAATTGTTAAATTTGCAGTCTTGTCTAATTCAGAATGCACAATTTAAGTTTTTTAATGTTTGGTGCCCCTCTCTTTTATGCTGATAATGATATATTTGAAAAGGATGGTCTTTGTACATACTCTTTCAAGATAGACACATTTTGTGTTATATGCTGTAATTACAGTGTACACTGCAGAGATTGCTGCTGGAAGTTATTCCTGTTAGAAATCTTGTCAAGGAAAGATTTTGCTGGAATAAACAAAGGCTAAATTCAGGCTTCAGTGTTTTAAGATTAATTAATGGTTACATGCCTGGTCTGAGAAAAATAACCTGAAAATGCCATGTATGTGTGCTCCAACCATATGGTCAGCTGGCTGTCCACAATACAGTGTCAAGCCAATAATTTATTCATTTCTTTCAACATTTCAACATTTGCATGCCTGTCTATATCTAGACAGGTTCCAGAGTGGTGAACAATAAAAAGACAGAACAGATAAAATTATAAAAGCAACATATTAAAATGCAACTAACATTTAAACATAAAAACATGAAAATTGGTAAGCAGGGAAGGCTTCCTGAAACAAGGATGGCTTCAGCAGGCATCAATCGGAATGATTATCAGAGCCTGCCTGCCTGACAGAGGCAGGCACTGCCACAGAAGTGGAGAGATCACACCATGGCTGATTCCATTTGGGTCACAGGTACATATGGAGCCACCAGGACAATGCACTCCAGTGACCTCAGCAACTGGGTAGGCTGATAAGAGCATCAACTACAAGTGACGGGCCAGCCACAGGCTGAGATAGGATCTCCTGAAATGATGATTTATCAAGGTGGCCATGTAACAGATCTCTGAAATGCAGCAAATAACTACTTACATAATCTTTTAAGACAATGCTATCTATGGATCTGGTGTTTTGCAGAGCTGCTTGGGCAAAATGACAGGTCCCCAGTGACTTTATCCTCTAGATTAGACATGGCTGAGCTCCCAACACCAGTGTTCAGGAAATAAGCCCACCTTGTTCCATCCACCTGCCAGCACCCCAATACTCTTTATGAGAGGAAGTTCTTGAGTTGTGCTTAGACATCTGTGTTGGATCCTTGCTGCTCTTGCCCTATAAAAGCTAGCAGGAAGAGAGCAGCTGGCTGGGCCATGGAGATTTATTTATTTATTTATTTATTTATTTATTTATTAAAACATTTCTATGCCACCCCTTGCCGAGGCCTCAGGGCAGCTTACAACATCAAATAAAATACAAAATACATTAAAATGGAGATGATCAATGGCTCTGTACAAGAGTGGGCAGTCCCATGCTACCTTATAGAGGGGGTGACGAGGCCACTCCTGAAGAAACCCTCTCTGGACCCAGATAGCCAAATAGGTTCTGGCTGATGGCAAATGCTCTCATCCTGGACAAGGTCTTGAGCAAGTAGTGACCAGCCAGTTCCAGGCACTCTTGAATGAGCATCATGATCTGAAACCATTTCTTTCAGATTCAGACAAGACTTTGGCACAGAAGCAGCTTTTGTAACCCTGTACAGTGTCCTATGCCAGGACAGAGACAGAAGTCCTGGTAGAGTTATATGTTCAGACTCTTTGATAGCCCTGGATCTCTCAGCAGTTTTTGATACCATCAACAATGTGCAGCTATGAGTTGAGAGTGAGGGTACTTCTTTACAGTGACTGTAGTCTTAATTGGAGGATCAGCTCCAGGAGGTATTGCTTGGGGGATATTTTTTGGACCATGGTTTTTCCATTGTATGGATCTTCAAGTGTCAGAGTTGCACTTGACATCAACATGAAACCACTGAATGGAGTAATCTGGACATTTGGTGTTTGTTGTCATCAATATGCTGATGACCTGCAGTTGTTTTTATCTACAGCAGATGAGGCGGTGGATGTGCTAAGATGGTGCCTACCTGTGACAATGGACTGGATGTGAGCTAACAAACTGAAATTCAATCTAGACAAGACTGATGTTGGTGGGGGGTGGTTCCTTTGATGGATGGAAGATGGTCTACCTGTTCTGGGTGAGATTACAGCTTCCTTGAAAAAGCAGGTCCATGGCTTATGAGAGGTCCCTGATTCTTCTGTCAGCTATCTGGAAAGAGATAACATGGATTCAGTAGTACATGCTCTGCTAACTTCTAACCTTGATTACTACGATTTGTTCTACATGGAGCTGCCCTTGAAGACAGTTTGGAAGCTGCAGCATATATAAAATGCAGTATTTAGACTAATAACTGGAACCAGTCTGAGCATATAACTCTCCTTTTTTTTTCAATCACATTGTCTGACAATATTTGCTTCCAAGCCTCACAAAAATTGCTGGTTTCAACCTATAAATCTTTACACAGCTTGGGAACACAATACAGTGGTACCTTGGCTCACAAACTTAATCCGTTCCAGGACTTTGGTCGTGACCCAAATTGGTCATGACCCAAGTCAAATGTCCCCATAAGGAAGGTTCAATGTAAATAAGGTTAATCAGTTCTGTAACTAATTTTTTTAATTACAAAAATTTGAAGTGGGTGTGCTGGAGGGGGGTGCGATTGCGGGCACTCTCGGGGGCGAGGCGGGCCCAGTCGGGGGGAGGCGGGCACAATCGTGGGCACACTGGGAGAAGGCGGGCGTGATCATCACCCAAAGTGGAGTTCATGACCCGAGGCAAAATTTTTCAGAAATGTCTGTTTGTGACTCGATTTGGTCATGAACTGAGGTGTTCGTGACATGAGGTACCAAAAAGCTTCTCTGACCACAATGAATCCAGACACTGCACTCAGCATGTGATGCCTTCCTCTCAATCTCATCTCTGAGGGAGGTTCAACTGCAGGCAACAAGGAAAAGGGCCTTCTCTGTGGTAGCCCCCAAATTATGGGATGATCTCACCACTGAGGTCAATGTGGCACCAACTGCATCACATTTTTAGCACCAGCTTAAGACCACCCTCTTTGACTAGCCATTTATCAGCTCCAAATATCATATGGAAATGGTGGTGGGTATTAATCAGGTATTTTGTTTTTAAGGACGCCTAGCAGTAGGATCTGGTTTTAGTTAGCATTTCCCTGAGGGTTGTTGAAGCTAAGGAGAGGATCTTTAAATGGAAGCTGCATGGTCATGGTCAGAGGGAGTGAGGGAGGAAGGAACACGCAAAGAAAACATCAGGAGTGGTCCAGGAGAAACCTGCCATCTCACCAGGACTAACCAACATCAACAGCCCTGTAGGAAAAAAGAAAGAAGGGAAACTGGAACAGGAAAGGGGACATCAAGGCCTCTTCCAGGACTGTGTCTCTTCTGGGCCATGAGAAAGGAAGCAGGGCCATTCCATCAAGCCCACTGGAAGTCTCATCATTCTTTTCCCTCTTCCCTCAGCACCCCATATTATTCACTGTGTCATGTCCTTTTGGATTTTAAGCCTGCAGGCAAGAACTGATACACTCTTTCTGTTGTTTGATTTCTCCCTGTACTGGAAACTTTTTTAAACTGAGAAGCAGGAAAAATACTTTAAATATTAATAATTAAAAACTCCCCCCTAAAAAAACCTCTTTCTTGCTTTTCACAATGGCAGTATTCATTTAAAAAATCAAATCATAACAAAAGGAACAACAAAAGCAAATGGAAAGGACAAACTCTTTTTTCCTGCTAAGAATTTTTAGATCAATGAATACTCTCTGGATTTCCACTGTACCAGTTATAAACTCAGTAATTTGACATTTTGATAGTGTATGGTGCCCTTCATGAGCAGGACAGAAGCAGTCAGTTTGAGCTTTTATATTTTTATCAGCTTCACAGCATGTGCTTACTAATTATACTGCCTTTCAAGTGCTAATATTCATTAGACAGTATTAGTGGTTTAATGATGTCATTGTAGCCCTTGGTATCACAATAGGGAATAAGAGTGTATCTGGACATGCAGGAAGCATGGAAATGGCTATTAATGCTATGCATAGATGGCACACTGACAAAGAACCTAGATTTAATTTATTAAGTATGTGAGGCAGTTTAATTGGCCATCCTCTAATATCAGCACGCAAGGAATTTGGGGCAATCGGTTGATCCCACCTAGAATCCTAAGACTTTTAGGATAACATTCACTATTGTGCAAGTAGAAGGCAATTAATCTTTCCTTTCACCTCTACCATTCTGCAACCCCATGTGCTCTTTTGCTGAGTTACCCCATCAGTGGACACAAACTTAAGGAGCTCTTTTAAGCCCAAGAGCATTCACCTACTATTTTAATCCCCATTCACTCAGTTTGGAAATAGCATTTCAGAACTTGTTTGGAGTCCTGTTATCAACAAACTTGGCCACCGCAGTGCTTCCCCCTAATACCAGGTCACTGATGATCACGAGGTTACCTCTTGGGTTTTATGTTCCTTTTCCTAATCTGTAAGCTACATTATAGCTGTGCTTCCATCCCTGTGTCTTTCTGTAACCCACAAACATCCTGGGGAGATTTGACCCTCCTGACTTTCCCCTTCAGTGTCTCCTTTAACATACACCTCATTTTAGAGAAGTTTCTTCTTTTGACTCAAATCTGCATTTCCTTCAGGTACAAAATATAGAGAAGAGACAAGCAGCTTTGATTTGCTTTATCCTGAAATGATAATGAAAGTGTGGGGCAAAGTATTTTCCATGGAAAGTACTGCTGGAGCAAAATAGAATTTGGGAACATTCAGGAAGGACTAAACCAAGAACATAAACACAGCATATCACTGTTGTTTGTAGTCTTATCTATAACGAAAATATGTATAAATATGTATTCTAACAATACAACTCTATACAGGACTACTCAGAAGTAAGCCCCATTGAGTTCACTGGGACTTATTTCCAGATACATACAACTTCAGCCTAAATATGCCTTGGAGTTTTCAGGCTTTTCATCCATTTTGCTCAGATCATAAAAAAATCTTTAATAACTGGTGAGGAGTTAAGCAGAAAGAAATGGTTCTTGGATTAATGATGTTCCTGATATTCCTTGATGTTCCTTATTCTTTGAATTAATGAGATGGAACAAAGTGCTGGAGTCAGCAATAGGAGTAAATATTGTACATCAATCTGAAAGGAAGCTGAACAAGGCTTTGGAAAAAGAGGTAATACAAAGGTGTAATTATTCATTGTAATTTGTTGTCAGAGTGATGTGTGCTGGATGATCTTCCCTTGGGTGGATTAGTTCTGTGCAAAGGACCAGGCTGTTCAAATATTTCTATGATTCCATTCGTACCTTTTAGTTAAGGTGAACCATTTTGTATTGAGCTTATAATAACATAAAATGCTTTTTATACCTCATAAACTTTTATTTTTATAAGCCCCTTTAAAATACAACATACCATATTTTACTGCCACTCTAATCCCTTTTGTTACATTCCCCCATATTCCATTATTCACAAGACATTTTTACCAAACTGATTTTAATTGTTTTATCAGATCTTTGCTTTGATAATATTATTGATATCTATTTCTGCAGACAGATTTGACTATTTACTAGGAAAAGTGCATAAATCCATAAATAAATACAAAAATATTTAGGAATAATATAAAACACTACAATAAAAGAAAATGGCAAAGGAAGCAGTTCTGCTTTGACATCTATGGCTAGAACCAACAATCCTGAAAGAGTTCTATTAAAAAATACAGGTGAATGCAAGAAATCTAATTAATAACTCAGAACTAAAAACTTGCTGGGGACTGTGCCATCGCTCCAAAATGGCCTTGAATGCCCAGGAAATTCAAAGTCATCACATGCCGAGCATTTATTTGATTGCTGTGAGTCATGGTCAGATCAATTTTCAATGCATAGTGATGCTCTTCCTCACTGATATCTCTCTCCCATTCATTCATATTATAGATATATAGATATATAAAAGTAACCTTGTCATATGCTAAACATTGATCTGCCTGTGCAAAAGGCAATTACATGACTCTTCGCCACATGATGAGATGCACTGTGCTCTGAATTTGCTAAAGGACTGGTTTCTGGAGTGATGAATAGCCCTCAGGTATGGTATGGTTTCTGATTCAAAACAAAAAAAAAAAAAAACAACCAACAACAACAAAGTAACAGGATGATCTTTTCATATGCTTCCTTCAACTCAATGGCATAACCCAGCCTCTGATTTTAGGGAAGTTCTGTTTCAATGTTCTCATCTGTATTTGCAGATGAAGGCCTTGTCCATTCTGCAATTTATTGATAAAAAACATAAAAGCATTGTATTATGTGGTTTGTTCACTCTGAATAAGTATCTGTCTCTCTAATCCTGATACCAGATTAGGAGAAAGCCTTGTGTTTATACGGTGAAGGATTATCTACCACTCCAATTCTTTCCTACCATGACTGCCTGCAGGAATAAACTTACATTCTTACAGAATCTATTAAATATCAAATGGTGTAGAATGTTTTTCTTCCAATAAAATTATACAGCTAGATAGTAGATAACCACTGAAGACAAGCTTCAGCCACAATTTTGAAATGAGATATAATGTAATAATCCACTGGAGCAAATCCATTAACTGTGATTTATTTTGAATTACCAATATGGTTGATGAAAGTCATTGTTATGTGCCATCAAGTCATCTAACTTGTAGCACTCCCATGAATGAAAGCCCTCCAGAATGTCCTATCCACCACAGCCTTGTTCAACTTCAAGGCTGTGGCTGCATTTATAGATTTATGCTGCCTCATATTTAGTCTTGCTTTACTTTACTTCTTCTGCCTTTGACTTTCCTTAGAAGTGGGATGACTGCAGACTAAGTAATGCAGGCTTAAATGCTATAATCTCTCTTTCACACACTCATACACCACATGCAGACACCTTCCAAAGCATGTCCTTCCATTTGCTGAAGGCAGGGCCGTCTTAACGCATGGGCCTGATGGGCACTTGCCCGTGGGCCCCATACTAATCTGTGTATGTTCACCCTTGGAAAATTGGAAAGCTTCCAAAATTAACAGTAGTTGTAGTTGTCGTAGGGGCCCCAGTACACTGCTTTGCCCGGGGCCCATAATGCTATTAAGACGGCCCTGGCTGAAGACCATCTTTTATTCATGGAAAGTGACCATAACTGGCCATCTTATCATTTTCAAGAGCAACCAATCATTCTCTATAGAAAATATGCTGTACAATATAGCCTTAGCTTGTTTGTGACACATGAGAAGGCGGGGGGCAGGGGTCCTTCCCCAAGAATGATCTATCTAAAAACTTAGTTTGAAATTCCGGAAATTTTGTTATTTTTCCTAAATATTAGCCCTGCACTAATTATTATACATGTTGAATATTTGATGAAACTGTTTCAGAAATGGTGAGATTATTATGAAATGTAATTTGCACTATTTCTCATATCCTGCTGTCAGTATCAGGCAGATGATTTGGTTACCATGGGTACCAGTGAGAACAGCCAAGACAGAGAATGGAACACAAATTAAGGCTGATGATATTTAGGATGTACAATGACCTCAGACACATCTTTTCCTGTAAATAAGAATGTCACTGTGGCTGGAGAATTTATAAGGTGAGAAGCAAGCCCCTTTCCCATTTTTCTACTCATTCCTCCCGAAGAAAGTTGGTGCTTTTATAATTTACTTTTTGCTGTCTCAATTCATGTCCCAATTCAGCATGCAAAGCCAATGTTTCAGGATAGACAATCACTGAATATGAGATGCACATATAGGCAGGTTGTGGATGCAAGAGCATGGAGCGCAGAGCTACTCCCCTAATCCTACTCCACCCACTGGTACAATTGCATATCACTGTGGCAGAAGACTGTGAATGTATATTCCAGTGGAAACACCCATAGTTCCCCAGGATGACTCCAGGCATCCTATGCAGAACAGGAGGAACATAGAGATGAAGGTCACTTCCATGCTCCTCCTGTTCTGTGAATTAGATAGAAAGCTGAATTTCAACTGTGGTGGCTCCTGGAAGAGGGAAGAAGCTAGCCACCATCACGATTTATCATATCTTGGGGCTTCTCCCTTTCCTAATGCATGTCACATTCTCACAACTCCTTCTCTGAGGTCAGACTTGCAATCTTGGAGAAGCCCCAGCTACAACTCCTTCCACACTGGCTAAGAAAGGTGGAGTGAGATCTAACCGCTGTCCCCAGCACTGAGGCCAGAGCAATTTTCCAACCTTGGACTTGGAACGGAAAAATCCTATGGGTGGTAGCCTCTGTCTAGCAGCCATAGGATTGTTTGGTAAGTAAGGTGACTTTCACCATGCTTTCTCATCAATTTCTCTTCTCCTTCAGTAATGAACACCATTGTTGAAATGTTCTTTTGCTTCTGAATGTTCACAATATAAAAGATCACTTCATCTTCAAACATTACTCTGAGGATTATGGGATTTCTTCTGCAAATGAGCAATCTAAAAATTTATATTTCCACATCTAAAAATGCAGGGTTCTTCATAGAAGTAGGAGGCTGTTTGCCTTGTTAGGAATCACCATCATGATCCACAGATACCTCTTGGCTATGTTACTAGCCATGAAGAAAGCTCTTTCTTCCCACTGAGTCATTCTTATCATGCTAACCAGAGTGTTATTTTCAGAGAAAAGAGAAGTTAGCAGTATGCTCTTTTACAAGTTCTGCTGAAATATGACCAGGCCTATCCCAGGCATTGCATTATGTTCCTGAAAAATAATTTTGCTTTGCATTTTCTCAGCCTTTGCAGAAGCTGCCACCAACCCTACCTCATTCTTTTGAAATTTTCATGAACTACTGTCTGAAGGCAGAGGACCCTTTAGCTGCCATGACAGTTTTATCACCTGGCCGTTGACACCTTTTGGAATTGTGGGAGGGGGCAGCTGAAACCCCACAGGGCCTGTGATAGGAACAAGCGCTTTCCAGTGTTTCCTCCAAGAATGGAATTTCTCTTGGTGTTATCCAAAAAGTACAAAGAGGGTACCTTCTAGAGATTTTTAATAAGGAACAGACATGTTGGATAAGATGGCTTGCCCTTTTCCCCATACTCTCAAGCCCTCACACTTCGGATCACATTAGGAGTAGTCCAAGCCATTTCCTTCTCCCCTCCCAGCCTCAAAGAGTTATGTGCTTCAATCTACTGCTTAACAGAAAGAAATTGAACGGACTTCCCCACATCTGTCAAGTCCTGCAGTTGTCATATTTCTATAGCAGTTGTTAAGGGTCAAGAAGCCATGCGGACCAGTGTAATGTTTAAAAATTATGGGTCTGGGACTCAGGCTATCTGGCTTTTAGTTCCCACTCAGCCATGGAACCAACTGAGTGACTTTGGGCCAGTCACATACTCTCAGCCCATCCTACCTCACAGGCTTGTTGTTGTGGGGATCAGATTGAAAGCAGCAGGAAGAGAATTATGTAAGCTGCATAGAATTTGTTATAAGAAAAAAGTGAGATATAAATCAAATAACATGAATGAACGAATGAACGAACGAACTGTGGCTCAAACCTGTGTAACTCCAAATCTCTAAATCATTCATAAACATGTGGTAGGATTTGTTTGGGAGAGATTTGGAAGTCTGCTGTTTCACTTTTGGTGAATCCTATATCTGTCGGAATCTGCCCAATTTGGATTGGGATCCTGGATTCACCCAAGTCAAATGCACAATGCTATTGGCAACATAGAACATCTTTTTTCATCAGTTTCAGATTGTTAAACTCAAGGTTATTACCAGTATACAATCTGGCTAATCTGCTTTTCAATACATTATTGGCAATGGACAAAGTAAATGAAAGTTAGCTGCTGAATAACCTGAAAACAGAGATGAAAGAGTATGCCTTTTTTGCTTTCACATCAATGGGCTTTAACATCAAGTGTTAGTTTTCTACTGTAAAACGGGTACAAGAGGACCCTGACATTGGTTTGGGATACTCATTATGATGCATAATAGTTTATAATACTAGCATTAAGACGTGCTGCCTTCTTTGACTGAATTGTTAGTCAAATTTTCGGTTCATTTCTTAAGCTGCTTCACCAGTTCAAGAATAACACCAGTGCAAAAAGCAGTGAGGCAATCAAGAGTGTTTTGTACAAGAATGAGCAAGGACATTTAATAGAAACTTTAATCTTATCTGAATATCAGCTGCCGTGACAATCTTAGCTGGAAAACAACCCCTGCTAGATGAAGTGTTCAGAAATATTATCGTTTGTGTCCAAGGAAATGATATAATTAAAGTGCAGCAAAAAATTTAGTAATACTTTATTTGCATGCATGAATATCTAGATTCACTTGCTAGCATCTTTATTTAAGGGCTTCTTTAAAGGGCTTGGAAAGATCTCTGTTTAAAGAATCTAGTGAACTCATATCTGTCAAAGTTAATGGTGCTACTGGGTGAAAAATCATCCAACTCAGTACAAACTTCTGTTTATTGCAGCTCTGAAGAGTCTTGCAGTTTAACTGTATGTTAGACACAAAAATATATAACTAAATTGTAATAGTCTACCCTGGCTCATTTTTTTCAGACACTTGATAGCATCTAATAGGGGTTTTAATGTGTCCTGGGATCTCTTATTGCTGATTATTAAAAACATGTGTATGAGGGGCTGGATTTTTTTGGGAGGGGTAACTGAAATATAGATGATGTTACTATATTTTTTAAGGTTTTATTATTTGCAAACCACCCAGAGAGCTTTGGCTGATGGGCAGGATAGAAATGCAATGAATGAATTAAAAAGGAACCTTAGAGAGAAAATGTGGAAGGTAAAAGGAGGGAAGGGGAAAGGGGCTCTTACCCTTTTCCTTCCCAGCATGCCTTCATTCCAAGCTGTTTTCCCTTGATGAGATTCTAAATATCCTTTTTCATAATGCCAAGCAAAAATATGCAGAATTTTCAGTTTGAGGGGGAACTGCCACAGTTTTCCAATTCATGCCAGATGGGTCTGTCTTATTAAGAAAGAAATTTTGCCTGAGTTACAGGACTCCTTCCCCGTCAACCTTTACTCTGCAAAGGATTTTATTGGTCACATCATTGCCAAGGGCATGCCATGAAAAGAGAAGTACAAATTGTTCCCAGTTTTCACCTGAACGAATAGCTCATTTGGTCAGGGGTATAACTGAAGGAATACATAATTTCTGGTTCATTTAAAATACAGAGCACACATTAACTGAATTTTGATTTATATTCACACTTTGTTCTGACATTTGACATTTTAAAAGTCTGAAACTGGGTTTGATGAAGAGGAGAAAAAAATCAATACATGGTGTAACAGTTTTTTCCACCCATATTAGAGATGAATTTGAGCAGTTTCATCTGTAATAAGATTGAGACTTTTTGTAGGAGACAAATGCAATCCTATACATGTTTATCCAGTGCAATCTTTACATGTTGTCTTTGTTGTAAATACCACTGATTTCATTTTATAAACAAGTAACTGTGCCTATGATAGCTGCCTAAGTTATTTCTGATTCATTTCACTTTCTTAAAATAGTATTAGATATCAGAGTCAGTGGGTATGTTGATGGACTGTGGACACCAAGGCTGAGATTTAATTCACCAAGAGAATTAACTAAGGTATCACTATCTGATGCTGACCAAGAAAGCGACTGCCACTCAGCCTAGAATAATGGGATATTAATAGTCAGCCCTGTGAAACTGACTGCTAGGGACATTCCCCCTGCCTTACTTTAAAGTCTAACTTGGTCCTTTCCAAAGGAATTCCATTTTGGAACAGCTTGGGATAATATAGCAGAAACTTTAAAAAAAGAGAGAGAACCATGGAAATGGCATTAAATTTATATATCACAGGGAAAGGGATACAACCTTCTTGAAAACCAACTTTTGTGATAAAACTCCTCCCTACAAAAGTACACATTATACTTTTATAGTACACATTTTTCAGAGGGGCCAGTTAGTTGTGGTTCAGGGCGCTGTGCTTTCCACTGCTTTGAGAACATGAAGTGGAGATGTGTCAAAGTTCTATTTGTTTACAATATAAACTCTTGACTGCCATACTGTTCTGCCATGGCAGTCCCTTCAGCCCTTGTTAGATGAGCATATTGGATCTCATACCCCTTTAGGAAGTTTCCAACACCAGATCTATGAGGCAATCCATAATGAGAGCAGCACTCAACAAATTAATGCAGATTAATTTATTTAATACATTTTTCTACAACCCAATAGCCCAAAGGTTCTCTTTATTAAGCCCCTGTTCAAAGCTGTAGCTCAGTATTTAAAAGGACAATATATTTCAGGGTTTTTTTCAACCTTGCCCATTGCAGAGGCTTAATTCTGGCCTTCTTTCCCGTCATTCTTCTGGCTCTCTTTTTCAACTTGAAATGGAAAAGAAATTAGTTCAGCTCTCATGTTAATCCAAACACACTTAATTTTCCATGTTTGAACCAGTAAGTGAACCAAACTCCCCAATCCTTCGAAATTTGAATTTTCTGAATTTTGCAGTGAAGTTACCCAATAAGAAATATGCATACAAAAATTCATATAGCAAGGAAAATGGCATTAAAATGGATTATATTAGGAAAACATATTGCAAAAAAGTGTATGTTAGACCAAATCACATACAGAAATGCTTGTGTTTGGACCAATGCTGACAAAAATGTATATAAATTTTTATGTGAAAATTTATTAAAATGTTCCCAAAGTTCAGGATAAACCAGTTAAAAGTGAAAAAAGAGATGCACAGGGCAAACTAGAATGGAAAGATTCATCTATTCCTTCTTTCAACTCTCCTACTTCCTACTTTAGGCTGGAATACTAGATGAGGTTCCCCTACAATAATTCTAAGGTCTCTGGAACTGGACACTTTTATGTGGGTACTTCATTTTATGGGTCTTCAGTCTCATACAGTAAGGCTGTGCTGCGGTTTCTGATGAGCCCTTTCAGTCCAATGAAAATTATTTTGCACTATCTGTGCAGGAGCCTTCAGCATATACCTGCTACTTTCATGCATGGAATAATTTATCCAGAGTGAAAGGAAAGGCAAAGAGGATCAAATGCAAAATAGGAGTTTGCTGGCTTCCAATAAGCAAAAGCAAGTCCTGTTGGACAAAGATTTCATAAGTCAGTCGTATGCAGATAAAAGCAATCCAACTAATTTGAAAAGTTATGTGAATTCAATTCTGAAATAATTAGTTAGTGGAAATAGTTATCCCCCACTCTCCCACCCTGCCAGCATTTTTCTTAAAGTGGGAGAAATAACTAACATCTGATTCAGCTACCAAGCTCTGGTGACTTTTGTAAAGCAGTGTGTGTGTAATTTAAAATTATAAGGAAATGTTGGGGAAGATGAGGAAGAGTGTGCTTTTCACATCACACAGCATGTCAAAAGATGAGTCACACTTAGAAAATAGAAGTGTGATACCTCACAGATGGGAATAGTTGTCTTTTACAGTTCTTAGATTAAATATTCACCACATGAAGCCTGCCTGAATCATAGCTCAACTACACAGTCCATAAAGTAGAGGCCATGTTATAAATCTGCTGTGAACGACTTCTGGTCCTTCTAATATTTTGGCCTACAGCTTCCATCAGCCATCGTCTGCATAGTTCCTTCTTGTACAATCACCTTCTCTGGATGTTGAAACCCTGCAAACAGGTATCTTGCAAAATCATTCATAAGCAAATCTTCTCCAGAATTTTGCATGTTACTTTCTCTGTTCTGTCTTTCTTGCCACTGTCAACTATTTTCTTATCATCCCTAGACTAAGTCCAACATAGGGAAGCCAACTGGATGCTACAATTAGTGCAAAGGTAAATTAAAACCAGAGAGAAATGCTTTGTCTCTGCAGCATTGGTGACAAGTACTAAAAACTATGCATGCAGTTAGAAAGACATTGACCTCATCTCTGCCACAACAGTTAATATCAGCTATTCAATAAGATGCTCTCATTGTTAGGCCTTGGAGATAATTCATTCAAATCTTACAATACTCTATTTTCAGCAGAAGTGCGTAAGTGGAAGAGCTTTCTATTGCTTCATCTCTTAGTCACTAGTCTATTTAACACTGCTTGAAACAAAAGCTAGTGCTGTACTTGGCCAGCACTTTTCATCCTTTTCAAGGAGCAGTTCTGCTAGTTGGTGTGGGTTATGGTTTGCCAATTCAAATAGCAGGTTCTTTCACATAAATCTCTGCTAATGACTAAGCATATCACATCCAGATATAGCTGTTTAACCTCAGGACCAAGGAGTTAGGGTTAGGGTCAAGGAGTCAAGGGGACTGCAGTCCCAGGCCTAAAATCTCCAAAGCTTCACTGGCCAGGTCAAATTCACAGCTTTCAAATAAAAAGAACAAGTTCATGGCCCTTGGATCATGCAAGATTTGATGCAAAGCATTCAAGTACGGTTCATCTGCTCATTTTGTGAGCAACTGACTTTTGCTTGCCCAGTTCTTTTGTAAGAAATCAGTCTGTTACTTACATGTTACAATGAGTTAAGTTGCAACTGTGAACAGCATTCAGCCACAGGTAAGGATTGAGTGAAGACCGATCTATAGAAAGGGGCTGCCTGGCTCATTTTGAACCCCTCCTTTTTTTTTCCTTTCCTTTCCTTGTGGAACAGTGATTACCACCCATAGGAGAAAAAGGAAATCTGGAATTTAAGGGTATCTGTGCTTGGCCAATAGCATATCCAGCCCTGGAAATGGTAGCAGGAATTACAGAAATACATGTCCACAGACTCTCATGCCAATCTAAGGAAAGGCTACCCTTACACCTGTATCCCAGCTATCCCATGCGGTACATTAAACTGACAAGTAGTGACTTGGTCCAGATCATCTAGCAAGAAATGTGAAGCATTTGTCATTTTTTCCTAAATAATGTTTGCAAAGTTTACCACTGTTTCTTTAAAACATATACTGCCCCATACTTTCAGCTACTGCCTGAAAATCAGATACTCCCCCCTCCCCGCCTCCTAATTTTTTGCTCTCTGTAGAACTTTTAGGCTGGTTACAGGCCTGGAAGGGACTACTTTGAGTAATATCTTGAACATGTGTAAACAGTGTACTTGCTTAACTCTGGAGAGAAGTTTGTGTGTCTGTATAGTAGGGCAAATAGGTGTGAATGGAGAAAGCCAGTTCCTTAAAACATGGCTGACTATCATTTTTACACTTGTTACATTTGTTAGTCTGTTTATCAAATTAGTAAACAGTTCTCCAGAGAATCCAAACAAAAATCATTTCTGTTGAATTAGATCACCCCTCCATATTGCAGTGGGTAGTCTTGCCTGATCAATCATAATGAGAAAGTACTTGCATGATGTACCTCATCTGCTCTGGTCTTCATTCAAACATGCACTCAAACTATGCTGCCTGAAATCCACATGGAGCAATCAAAGTTTTCATACAGCTTCTAAAGGGACAAGAGGCTGAGCACTAGAACTGGATATGCAAATCACTTTCCCTTTACCCCAGGACTAAGCTTCAATGGATAGAGGTTAAAGAAATACTTTCCTCCTCCACTGCACTGAATGCAAAGGGGGCAATGGTAAGAGATGACTTTGTCAAAACTGCATTCATCAGTCCCTGCTGATCTCACACCCTGAGCCCAGTAGAAAACAAGAACAATTGATCTTTGAGAGTTTTTAAATTTCTTTTCTTTTTAAAGTTATGAAGATGAGGGACAACTGCAAGTAAGATTCTATGCAATGCTGTTCTTAGAATGAGCAGGTTATTGTTGTTTTTACTGACATGGGCAATAGATGGGTAAATATTAAAGTAACAAACATTTGCACCATAACATAGGTAGGAAAAGTAATGGACTGAAACCTATTGCTAAGTTTTACAAAGGAGAATATTCTGTTTGGAAAATATTTCTACATCAAACAACATTGGAGATCTAGAACAGGGTATTTCAGCCTTTGCCATCACTTCTCTCCTTGCCTATAGAAAGGGGGGGACCTTCAAAAATAGATAAATTGAAGGTAACCAGAACAAAATGTTCCTTTTTTCTTACTTCTCTTTGTTGTCCATGATACTCTCATGCAAGGGATCAGAGTTTCTCTGGGGAGGGCAATATCATAGCTAGAAAAAAACCTTAAACTTTGAATGTATGTAACCAAATGGTGTCTTTGTCTGGTTTCCTTAGCTCTCGTTTTTGTTCTGATCTTTCAGTCTTCAGAAGGCTTTTCCCCAGTTTTGTTTGGCTGCTTCATGCATCTATATCATCTATATCATCTTTCAGTCCTATAGATATTTCAAAATCTGGGATCTGTTCAAGTGCAAAAGAAACAATAAGGGAATGGGTTTGCTTAAAAAATGATTTAAAAACAAAATGAAACAAGATACGCCACTTGCCTATAATACACACCTGTTTTGAATTATGCTTGCATTATTTATCTCCTCTCCTCCTTTGTTCCTTATTGTCCTGCTGCAAGTAGCAGTGATTAATTTAATCCCCCAGACCCAGTTATTCCACCTAGCATTTCAGCCAAGAGGTGTTTTGCTGCCACACCTAAAACTGATTTTCTCTCAGATGTCCAGTGGGTTGTCAATAGCTTCTGCTTCTCACCTTCCTGTAGCCCTTCACCCTAGTTTCAGGATTTAGGACTGGCATTCAGCTGGTGGTGAGCTGAAACTTTGTACCTGAGGAAAATCATGGACCAGCGGGCATCCTACCCCCTGAGCTTAGTTTATGTGGGTTAAGAGGCAGAGAACAGAAAGCACAAAGGAAGCCACTGCTGAGAGTCTATTAAAGTTAATACACAAGCCTTTTAGCGTTATTAATTAGCAATTCCTCTTTTATTCTATATCTCAGTTTTGAAGTACTGTGAAATACCCTCTAGCCTTAAGATAATGCATACATAAAATACTAACAATGCAATCCCCAGTATAATGACAATTATCCTTACTACCATTAATATAACTAAAAATAGAATACACAAGAAAAAACATTGCTTATCTTAGCCAGTGGCAACTCCATGCAGAGCTGCCTACTCCAACATCCTGACTGGGTGGTCAGTGGTACCATTTCTGTTTATTAAATATGGCCCTCTCTAGGTTAGCTGCTGTCTGTTTGCAAAGTTGTGCCCAACCCATCACAACCCCATGGACAACATTCCTCCAGGCTCTCCTGTCCTCCACCATCCCTCAGAGTCCACCCAAGCCCAAGCCCACACCCACTGCCCCAGTGATTGCATCTAGCCACCTCATCCTCCGCCATCCCCTTCTCCGGTGTCAATTGTTCCCAGCATCAGGGTCTTCTCCAGTGAGTTGTTCCTTCTCATTATGTGGCCAAAGTATAAAGAGATATTGGTGCAACCTCCCTTGTACAGCTACCCCCAAAATGGCTGTTGTCCAACACCGGCACCAAAGAAGATGCTTTTGCCTCCAAACTCACAGCTCTCCAATACGCAGATCAGGGAAGACCTTTTTGCCTCTTGCCCACACCAGAGAAGTTGCTCACTCAATCTCAGACAACCACCTCTGAGAGCACTGATGATTCACGGCCATTTCGAACAGTCGGCCACTTCTTTATGTAAGTTACCAAGTAAGCACATTGAACAGAACTCAATTTTATATTTAAGTTATATCATAGGAGAATGAGACTCCATGAAAATGGGATGCCTGGAAATACAAATCCAGAAGGTTAGGAATAAATGTTGAGCATGTCTAACGGAGAATTAGAATCACTAGGAGCAGCTAGCATAGTGATTGTCCCGTGAAGATCTTGGCATCTGTTCAGGTGAGAAGGATAAACAAAGCATTGTACCTAATAAGACATCAACAGAAACAGCCACAGTGCAGGTGGGGTCATAAAATACTTGGGTTGTTGAGAAGAAGATGCTGAAGTTAGTATGAACTATGTGACGATGGTAACAGTAAACAGGCAGTAGTGGTACTTTTTCCCTGGAAAGCTTTTGGGCATGAATACAGCTGAATTTCAAAATCGTGTATCCAAAATGATTATCACCATTTTTAAAATGTTGCATTTTGAAGTGCTCCAGGGCATTTTGAAGTGCTCCAGATCACATGAGGAGCTGTCCCAGATACAGGAGATTCTCTTCTTCACAGACTCATTCTCTGTATGTTCACAGCAATGGATGAGGTACCAGAGGAGAACAGATAGCACTGTGCCCCTCCTCATAGGCACTCTTGCTAGTTATAGAATGCCCAGGCACAGCAAAATGCAACTGACAATCTAAGTAAACTGTTATACAAACGAACCAGCAAGACCAAACAAAAATATTTATAGAGGGGTCCTTTGACCTGTTCTGGGTTTGTTATTTTATTCCCAGATGATGTTTCCTCATCGCAAGTTTCCTCCAAATTCATTTCCTTTTATACACAGTTAGAGCTATGGCACATAGGCTAAACCTATGCCTGACATTCCCAGAACCCAGGTTTGGAACCATTGAAGTGCAAGTTAGTGCAAAATCATTTTAAAGGACTCTGGGAAAGGTAAAACATGTAAGGCATTTTGCACATTGCTACAGATTTTGCAAGAGGTAAAGCAACTCACCCTCAACCAAACAAACAGGAAAGCTGAAAATTTCAAAGCAACAATTTCTGCCATTTCTACAATAATAGCTGCTCCTTCTCCACAAACTTAAATCTGGCATTTGCGCTCCACAAACTTGTGAACAAATATGAACAAGGTGAGTTTTGTAACTCAATGACAAAATATCTTCATCCAAGTCTTCCTAATGAACCTAAGTGAGTGTGGCACTCATATATGCACAGTATTTCATAAAATAATAAGTATGGATGCAAATTGTTCATACTGGGTGTCACATTTGTAGCTGCTGAGACCCATGTTCTCGAAGAATCCAAACAATAATAATCTGTCCAGGAAGAAAATGACTGTGTTGAATTAATTCAAATGTCTCTTAAAATTACATTGGGATTCAATCTGGTGACTCAATCAATCCCCATGTTGCAAAGTGGAACTTGTATTTCATTATGTGTAGTTAATCATTACTCTGGTGGGGGAAGAGGGTTCTTTCCATCAGAGAAATAGATTAAGAATTAATGAGCAAATAAAGATCAGACTAACTTCTCCCCCCCATCTGATGTAGTCCAGTGCATTTAATTTTTTTAATTAGTGTGGATCAAATTTTGGGCTATTATAATTACTCTGACTAATTGCTCACATCTTACTTATGAAGTGAGAGGAATGATGCCAACTGAAGGCTTTCTACTTCTGAGCTTTGCAGGTAGCTCAGTGTGAAGACTTCTGCTTCATTCTTTGCAGATAAAGCATTTGGATCTGCCTTGACTTCAGCTCTATAGCTGGAGTAGATCAGAGTGATATAAGCTCAGCTCCTACAGCACTGACTGTATCGGACCCTTGCCTTCTTAGCTGATGAAACTTGCCAAAATGAGCCTGATAAGAGAAATAATTAATTTCACTTTCAAGAAAGGGTGGTTTCTTTTCACTTAAAGAGCCCGTAATAAGAGCATTATCAAAGAAATCTTCCCTTGAGATAGGAGTTGTGTCTATCTATAGGACAGTCTCAAATGTACCATTCTTGGCTCAGATGATCAAGAAGGTAGTGGCATTACAAGTCCAGATGTGTCTGAATGGAACTGATTATGCAGCAGACACATTTCAAGTCAGCTTTCAGCCAGGTAATTGAACTGGGACTGTTTTGGTCACCTTGGTAGATGACCTATGCCAGGAAAAGACTGGAAAGAGCACTACTGTCTTAGTTCACTTGGACTCTAAGCTCACTGTGAATGCAAATATATTCAGTTGTGACCTTTATTTTTCCTTTTTCTTTTTGCATTCAAATCAGTGAAAAAAGTTTTTTCAAGTGTATACATCAATTTTATGCATCTTAGTTGTATATGCTTTCTTCTGTTGATTAAACTGCATTGTGTATTTTTCAAAAGTGCATATTTGTGAAGTATATTTTTTAAGGGTATATATACTGTTGATCACAATTTTTGGACCTATGAATCCTGTTGCACATTTGAAAATATAGACACTTTGACCACTGATTGAATCCATGTACATGTTCAGCCCAGAAGATGCAAACTGGGAAAATCCTGATGAAAAACAAAGTGAAGCATTTTTTTTCTTATTGTTGCTCCTACACCGTCTCTGGATTGTCAAGTAACATTAATAGCAAGGAATATATTTGCACAATTATACTTGCTATGCCAGCTGTGACCCTTCCTGAATTCATCTGACCTGGCAACAATTATCCATGATTTGGTTGTATTGCTATTGCAATGAGCTGTATATGGAGCCACCCTTAAAGTGCATCTGGAAGCTCCAATTGCTGCAAAATATGGCAGCTGGGCTGCTAACCAGTACAGATGTCTGGACCTGCCTGAAAGAACTGCACTGGTTGCCCATTGCTTTCCAGGCTAAATTTGAGGTCTTAACCTTTACAGGCCAAACTTAGGACCTGATTAAGGGATCTCCTGAATTGCAGTATTAAATTGCACCATTACTTCAGGGGCTTCCCCCTCATTGCCTCAAATTATGGAATTCACTACCTCAAGAAGTACATGTGGTCTCTAGTCTCCTTTCCTTTAGAAAAGCTTTAAGATGTATCTTCTTAATGTGTGATTTTTAATTTTTTAAAAACTACAGTGTATCACCTGGGTAACTTTTTAGCAAATACATTGATCTCTCTGTGTGTAATTAATGTCCAAATGCTCCTAATCTATAAAATCCTATAAAGCACTGTGCCTAAGAAGGGAACTTGTGAGATCAATATGAATCTTTCAGGCCATATCTGTGGGACAGGGATAGGCACTTTAAGGCCCTCCAGATGTTTTGGCCCTTAAGTCCTATCAACACTCACTGTTAATTATAAGGGCTAAGGTTAATAAGAGATTTAGACCAAAATATATGGAGAGCCAAAAGTTGGCAACCCTGCTCTGGGACAAAGAAGTGTAATAATATACCCTTAAAGGCAGGTCCCATGTAACAATTAGAGAAAAATCTCATATATTGTTGGCACTAAACTACAGATAAACAGTAGTATACTGGAAGGAATTAATTTTAGGCCACTGTGTAGGGAAAAACAAATGAAGGGCATACTATACATGTTTTTGTTAAGTCTAGATGGATAGACAGAATTAATGAACGCTAGCCTTGAGCCAAGATGTGACAGAAAGGGGAGGACTAAAGTCAGGGGCTATAGCAAGTGGCCATGCGATAGAAGCTTCAGCTGTGCTTCCAAAACAGTTAAATAAACCCAAAGTGCAGTGGCCACTTATTCTACCACTGAAGTCAAGGCCTAATATTTGCTTAGGCTTTTCAGACTGTTTTCTAGTATTTTTAATATCATTAAAACACTCTGGTAATGGTTATTGCTCTAGTTTGCATTTCTTTGCACATCTACATTTCTCTCATATATAAAATTCACAATGCTCTATTTTCCAGGCTGTATTTTAAACCCCATGCTATATAGCTCCTAGATGATAATCAATACAGGGATATGATGCAACTCACTTTTCTGTTCTCTCAATGCCCTACATCAGTGATGTGTTCAGGTCCTTTACTCCAAGTCTCACGGCAAGTCTCAGGTCTTTACGGTCAAGTCCCAGTCAAGTCTCAAGTCATTGCAAGAAATTTTCAAGTCAAGTCTCAGGCTTTCCCTCTCTCTGCCCCTACCCCTTGTCCCTCCCTCCATTCCCCCCATCACAATCCCCTCCTCCCTCTCCTGCCCCTGCCTCCTTGAAACCCCTTCCCACCCGGTGTCTCTGCTGTGTCCATGCCTACCTCCCAGGACACCCTGCCACATGGTAAGCCCTGGAGCAACTCATTTGTAAAAAAAAGTAGAAAACTCAAGTCAAGTCACTTGCTAGGTGCTCCTGAGCCAAGTCTGAGTTGAGTTGCTGATGTGACTTAAGTCAGACTTAGGAGTGTCACTCAACCCGAGTCCCCAACTCTGCCCAACATACATCAAATAAAATTCATGAAGAAAGGAAGAATGTGATCTCCTTGCCCTAGTTTATTTGTCCTCCTTGTTAAAACAATGTGTCACAATATAGGTATATCCTAATATATCCAAATTAAAAATAAACACCAACATATAAGATTTTGAAGGTTATTGGTTAGGAGGATCATATGTAGTCACACTTGACTATGTGAATTCAAACAAATTCATAATTCTGCATGTATGGGAAGCTCTCTTATTATTACAAATATTTCACAGTACCAAAGAAGCAATAATATTTCTTATTATAATCTTAGTAATTTTGAGAATATGTATGAGGAAAAGAATGAAGCCACTGATCCTTTGGGGGCTTTTTAATTTATTTTAAGATTGCATACAGTCAAGCAAAAATTGAGCTCAGTGTAATCTATGCAAGAGCAACTGTTGTTTCCTGCTGCTAAAATATTTAAGGATCACTTATGTTCCCCATACCTATAAAGATCAGCACTTCCCTTTGTTCATCAAGACATTTGCAGTTTTTCTATTAAAAATCTTACCCTAGTAGATAAGCAGATTTTTTTCTGCAAAGTGCCCTTTTTATTAAATGACTTGTTCCACCAATTGCACCCTATGGTTTGCTCAGTCTTCGCACACATAGATAGGGTTTCATGCATGAAAAACATAAAATAGAAATAAGAATTCAATCACTCTTGGGCAGAATCATAATTACTCTGTAAATCTGAATGTATTTCTAAGATATTTCTGCCACCAATATATATATGCTTTCATCTTCCACAACAGACCAGCAAATATGTTGAGAATGCTAGAAACCTTTTGTAGATACTCTTAAGTATTTATTAAATGCTCACTGATCCTGCCTTTTCACTGTCATATAACTCCTCCACACTAGTCCTATTTTAGCTGAGTCAAAATGCAGTTTCCATTTCTGCCATAAGTTTATTCCTATAACCAGTCTTCTCCATCACATAAGTCCTGAAGCATGGCAGATTGTTGAGCTCCGATACCAGGATACTCATCAACCCCAGGACAGGGCCAATGCCTTGTCAATGTACTCTCCATAAATTTCCATCCAAAATGCCTGACAGTAAGATTTCTGGGTCTCCCACAGCACTGTGAGCCGGTATCCCTAAGCTCTGGTTACTCTTCCTGGCTCACCACAGAATCAGTGCATATGGTCCTTCTTGTCGAGTTGCAGCAGAAAGTCAGTCTTCATGTCCACTTTCACATGGCAAAAACATTTCACGTTGTAATGTGGATAGCATTATGTGTCACCTGTACAACAAAATAACAAGTAACCAGTGTCTGAAAATTGCCACTACATTAGATCACGAATGTATAGAACAGGGGTCTCAAACTCAACTTACCTGGGGGCCACTGGAAGTAGAGTCTGGGCCGCATCAAGTATTCCACAAAAAAAGGATTTCGAGTATTCCAGAAAAAGTACAACTGATCCAATCTTCTCAATCTTTACTAATAATAATTCAGAACATGAATGGTTCTTCAGCACTAGGCTTCTCTTACTTCCTCCTACTCCTTGCTGCCAGAGACCTGACAGCACTTCCTCTTACACAGCTGAGCCACATTTGGCTTGAGGGAGGAAGCAACTGAGAACCTCAGTATGGCTTGAAGATGCTCATCAGTAAGTTTGGACCTGAACTTTGACTTATTAAAGTTCATGGTGGAAAAGAGCTTTTCACGCAGATAGGTGCTCCCAAAAAGGCACATGGTCCACTTGAACATCCTGGAAAGCTCAGGGAAGGTAAGGGGCACGTGGGATGAGCGGCCCACCACCACTGCGGTGTTCGGCCTTGGGCGGCAGCGGTGGTGGTGGGCCGTTCATCCCGCATCGCTCCCGGAGGCCGGCCCGGGCGCCGCTGGCGCTTTGAAGGCCGCAGGGCCCCTCCCCCGTGCCCCACCCGTCCCGGCGCACAGCTTAGAGGGAACATTGAGCCCAGGGTAATGACACACGCAGGTGCGTGTGAGAAAAATGCGCGGGCCGCACTATCACTAAACTTTGATATCAAGTGGGGGCCACAAAATATCGTCCCATGGGCCGCAATTGGCCTGCGGGCCACGAGTTTGAGACCCCTGGTATAGAATATAACTATGCCATTTGTGTGGTTAAATACAAAAAACAAAACAAAAACCATAGTGTTTTGCTTATAGTGTTTAAACTACTTGATTGTTTCCCATGACTTTATCACTGAGGGACTCTGGATGTTGGGGATTTCTGAGTATCACTCCAATAAAACTGAGGAACTTAGTTTGCATTTGTTGCCAGTGTAACAGAACATTAATTCAGTTATGATACCACTGGAAAAAAATGCTATCAGAATTTTTCATGTAAGGCTGAGCCTATCTAATTGGCTCACTGAAGGTCAAAATGTTTTGAAATGGCATATACTGTAGTATATGGTACAAGAGTCTCCGGCCTTATCCATGTCTAATTCAGTGCCATCAATGTCTGGTGTCCTTCAGGACTTCCGGGGATACTCTATAACCAATATGCCTAATATTTAGTAAAGTGAAGTCGGATACTGCATTTACTCATTAATAGAACATAATGGAATCTGTCACTTTTGAGGTTTTACTATGGCTAAAGCCCAGGTGAAGTGGACAAAATGGGTGCAGCATTGCTTCCTTTTATAGAGAGGAAGACACCTGAGGCCCACAAAAATGCCTGTATCATTACAGGGTCTGGGATTGCTGTACGGGATGTTCTCCAAAAAATGAATCCAAAGTTAACTGTGAAAACAATTCTGGGAGGCTGTTTTGTGATATTCTGCTAGCCAAGGGGTCGACCTGGCTTGCATTACAGAGACCTGGGCAGGAGGGGGGGGGGATGTAGCCTCTCTCAGCTGTGCCCACCCAGGTATCTAGTTCAGCACCAGTCACATCCAGTGGGGAGGGGAGGGGGGTTGCTTTAATTTACCGAGCTTCTATTTCCCTCACGGGGCTTCCTGTTCTCCTGAGACCAGGTCTAGAGTGCTTATACCTAGCACTGGGCAATTGAGACAGACTGGGGATTCTGCTGGTGTACCGTGCACCCTTCTGCCCATCAGACCCCCTTGCCTGAGCTGACGGAGATCGTCTCTTAACTGGTGTTGAGGACCCCCAGGATGTTGGTCCTGGGGGACTTCAATCTCCATGCCGAGACTGTTCTGACCGGGGCAGCTCAGGACTTCATGGCCTCCATGACAGCTATGGGGCTGTCTCAATATGTCATAGGTCCAATCCATGAACGTGGTCACACGCTGGACCAGATTTTATTGACAGGGCAGGAAGAGGGTGATTTGAGGGTGAGGAACTTGCATCTGACTCCCTTGTCATGGTTAGATCACTTCCTCGTGAGGTTTGAGCTCGGAGCTGGCCTTTTCCTCTGTAAGGGTGCGGACCCTATTGTGATGGCCCACCCTCAGAGCCAGATGGATCCGGATGGATTCCTGAAGGCTCTGGGGGATTTTCCGGTTGATAAAGCTGGTGCTCCTGTTGATGCTCTGGTTGGACTATGGAATGGGGAAATGGCCAGAGCAATTTATTTATTTATTTATTTATTTATTAAAACATTTTTATGCCGCCCCATTCGCCGAAGCCTCGGGGCGGCTTACAACATAGATAAAACAAGTTAAAATCCATATAAAATAATCTTAATTAAAACTCACATTATAAAATAATTGACAAGATCGCCCCTAAGCGTCCTCTCCTGCCAAGCAGAGCCCGTCCATTTCCATGATATACTTCTGAATTACGGGCGATAAAGCAAGTTGGGAAATGTCTAGAGCGTAGGTGGAGGAAATCATGGGATGAATCCGACTGAGCATGCTTACGTGCTCATTATCGAGCCTATGCTGTGGTGGTGAGGGCAGCAAAGAAGAAATTCTTCTCCACTTCTATTGCCTCCTCACAGTGCCATCCAGCACAGCTTTTTTGAGTGGTACATTGGCTGATATATCCCAGCCCTAAGAAAGATCCTGTACCACCATCAATGGCCCACTGTGACGACTTTGCCCAGCATTTCAAGGAGAAAATTGCTCAGATTCGTCACGAGCTAGACTCCACAATTGATTCAGATCCTTTAGGGGAGACACAAATGACTCCGTCCGGTCAGGTATTAATGGATGAATTTCAGTTAATACGGCCCAATGATGTGGACAGTGTGCTCGGACAAGTACGTCCTACCACCTGCTTACTCGACCCTTGCCCTTCGTGGCTGCTGACCAAAGGCAAACACGGGATTGGTTCCTGGATCCTGGAGGTTATTAACGCCTCTCTGAGGGACGGCTGGGTGCCCACTCCTTTAAAGGAGGTGGTAATCAGGCCTGTCCTAAAGAAGGCATCTCTGGATCCAAAGATGGCTGCCAATGATAGACTGGTGGCCAACATCCCTTTTTTGGGCAAGGTGTTGGAACGGGTGGTGGCGGGACAACTCCAAGTACTCTTGGGTGAAACTGATTATCTGGACCTATTTCAGTCTGGCTTCAGACCCGGGTATGGAAGTGTGTACCTGTTGGTTCTCCTGGACCTCTCAGCGGCTTTCAATACCATCGACCATGGTATCCTCCTGGACAGGCTGGCGGGACCGGGAGTAGGAGGCACTGCTTGGCAGTGGTTCCACTCCTACCTTGACGGCTGATTCCAGAAGGTGGTTCTGGGGGATTTTGGCTCTGTGCCATGGCAACTTTGCCACGGAGTACTGCAGGGTTCCATTTTGTCCCCCTTACTATTCTACATCTACATGAAACCGCTGGGAGAGGTCATGAGGAGGTTTGGACTGCGGAGTCATCAGTATGCTGATGATACCCAGCTCTACCTCTCTTTCTCAACTAACCCAGGTGAGGCAGTGGCTGTACTGAACTGGTGCCTGGCCGAGGTAATGGGCTGGATGAAGGCCAATAAACTGAAACTCAATCCAGATAAGATGGAGGTTCTGTTGGTGGGTTATTCGAGCTCCTGGGTAGGTGACTTGGGCCCTGCCCTGGATGGGGTTACACTCCCTCTAAAGGACAGGGTTCGCAGTTTGGGAGTGCTCCTAGACCCGGAGCTGTCCTTGGAAGCTCAAGTGACAGTGGTGGCGAGGAGCGCTTTCCTTCAACTTTGGCTAATCCATCAGCTGCGTCCCTACCTGGAGGAAGATTGCCTAGCAACAGTGATGCACTCATTGGTTACTTCCCAGTTGGATTTCTGTAATGCGCTTTACGTGGGGCTGCCCTTGAAGACAGTCTGGGTACTTCAGATGGTTCCAAACAGAGCTTCCAGGATGCTGTCGGTGACTGGGCATTATTCTCATATATTCCCATCGAAGTCCAGGCTCAATTCAAGGTGCTGGTTATTACCTATAAAGCCCTAAATGGCTTGGGAGCAGGATACCTAAAGGAACGCCTTCTTCCCTATTTGCCCTCCCACTCCCTGAGATCGGCAGCAGAAGCTCTCCTCTGGGAACCCTCTGTGAAAGATATTAAGAGACAGATACCCCGAGGAGGGCTTTCTCTGCAGTGGTGCCCCATCTATGGAATGTGCTCCTCAGAGAGGTCCGCCTGGCACCGTCATTATATGTTTTTTGGCGCCAGGTTAAGACCTTTTTATTTAATCAATATTTTGATTAAATAAAAATATTGAATTTTATTACCATATTTTAATTGCAGCCAGAGTGGGTTGTAGATTTATTTATATTATATTGTTATGTATTTTGGAATTTTATTTGTGTAAGCCACCCTGAGGCTCTCTCAAAGGATGGCATACAAATATCGTAGATAGATAGATAGATAGATAGATAGATAGATAGATAGATAGATAGATAGATGTGGAAGAGTTTCCTTAAATAAAAAAGGAGAAGCAACTGCTTTGTTCAGCCATATACACCTGTTGTGGACTACTATTTGTTTTTTAACACTTTAGTCAATGAAAGAGTTGTTCCACAAAACAAAAAAAGTATTAATTAGTCTGCTCATGTTGCTTATTTCAGTTTAGAAGCCAAGACAGATATGCCCCTGCCCTGTTGTTAATCCTATAGCCCTTGCTACAAAATATAATGGTTTTGCTGCCATAAATCAATTTTCTTGGTCAAAGCAGAAGAAATAACACATGGTAAGTCTTGGATGATGCTTAGATGGAGAAGTCTACCAGTGAAGATAGAACAGTTTTTCATCTGCCTAATGTATCTATAGTTATAACTTCACCAAAACAAAAAAACCCCACAGCGTTTATCCCATCACTGATAAATTCTATCACTGATGGAATAAATCACAGTTGATACACAACATAAAAAGAATCTACTAAGCAGTTTTGCATACTCTACTGTTAAATTATTTCTCAGATATTCATTGAATGGAAATGAATACCTGTCAGTCAGTTTTAAGCTTCATGGTCATTGAAATACACAGAAATTCACCTAAGCTTCCATTCTGTCAAACATTGCTATGCCCGGTGGATCACAAAAGCTTCATTCTATTAAAGTATGTCATTCCTTTCCTATTTTTTTAATACTCTCACCTGTGCAGCAGGAACAAAGTATCTGTCACCAGTTGATTTGAAATTCTACTTCTATTTGAAGGTAAAGGTTAACTTTGAAGCAAATTCATACAGGGTGAAAGATCCCCTTTTCTAAAGTCACTTCTGTTTCGTAGAAGTTTCCAAGCTTACAGTCTGTGAATCCAGATAATCATCAGTTTGTTTTTGTTTTGTTTAAAAAAAAATAGGTTCAGCAAATTTTAAGAACCCTTTGCGTTTCAAATTTAGCTGTGACTATTCACATGACCTGAACTTCTGGATTTCAGAGAAAAAGATTAGAAATTACCCTTCTAGCTTTCTAACCAACATTCTTTTTCCCCTGTGGGCACATCTCAGGAAACAAGAGATCAGGTACTGCAGAATTGCAAAATAAGACACACAGAGATAATTCCAAATAAAAATCAATGAAGCCAATCTACCTTAACTACTTGTAAGTAGGGGTGACTGAGAATTTCATTTTTGCTCACAATACATGTGAGTATGTCCATTCAAAGCCCTGCATGTGAGCACAAACACATGTCCTTTTTAAAAAAAAAAATTCTTGAACATGAGCTAGCATTAATCTTATTCCCAATTCTCAGTTCAGTTTGTGCAAATCCCCTCTGTAGACTGAATCAGACACACTTTAATCTCCAGAAGAAATGTGCAAAAATGTCAAGAGATTTGTGACCATTTGGGGAGATTTGCCGAAATCTCTCATTTGATCACTGCTTGATTTGCATGACATTCATGTGAAGCAAGCAATGATCACCAACACAAGAGGGAATTGGGGCACATGAACAGCAGTGAGAAATACATATATATCCCCAGCAATCTTGAACATCACTTGTTAGCTCATCCATAATTATGTGTTACCTGCTAAGAACAGAATTTTGAGGTTCAGGATATATACAGAAATGATGGTTTGAGACAGAGTAAACTCCAGATTAGATGTTATCAGGAAAACAACGAGGAGTGAACAAATTCACTCCCTTGGTGGAGACTCTTGCTTTGTGGTAAGTTGTGATGCATTCATTTCTGATGCCAGCAGACCAGCTAGCAAATCACTGTCTGGATGCTCTTTTTAAATGCCATCCCTACATTTGGAAGATCAGAGTGCTGGCAAGTTCTAACAATTGTTCTAACAAAGGAACAATGCAGAGCTGTTAGGTGTATCATGAAAATAAAGTGTGCTGCATGCGGGCACTCAGATGAGATTCCCAGGCATGCACAAGAGATCAAGGGCTCTGGTGGAAACAATAGCTTAGGCTGAGAAGAAGGGGAGCTTATATTTGTCCCAGTATAGGCTCAGAGTCCTCACCCTGATATTTGAGTTGTTGAGACTAGAGAGGCTTCAGGTGGCAAACTACCCCCAGGGGACCAGTTTGACATAGTGCAGGATCAAAGCATTTCAAGGACAAGCACTGAGCCCCCTCCTATTCCTGATTGTGGGAAAGAAGCCAATAGAGAACAGACTGGGGAGAGTAACGCGGGACTTTGGGATGCTCGATGCGCAGGCCCACTTGTCAACTGGGGCAATTAGAAATTCGATTGGAGAAGCGGCTGCAAGCGCATGTCTAGAGTGCACCTTCCTCTAGAGACTGGCCCTGAAGGGCTCATAAGCAAAGTTTGGGGTGACATCAGTCAGAGCAAGAGGTCAACTTTCTACCTTGAGTGTATTTTCAGGGTTTGTGAATACTTTGTAGCAGTATGTAAAAGACTCTTTTAGCAACTACTGGAGTGATTGTCTTCATTGGGAAGAGATGCCTGGCTCACAACATAAAGTGTGCATTGAGTTTCAGTCTAAAAGAATTTAATGCCCATAAGGTGGTAAGTAACTTCTAGCTTTGTCCATTATACTTACCAGTTTTGTTTGCTTCCTGGAACCCATGGTTGTCTCCAGCACCACTACCTCTGGTGAGAACTGCCAAATTTAAATGATGCTGTTTATACTCTAAGCTCCAGGACTTCAAGATACAGACATAGGAATCTGTATAGCTGTGTTTCATGGACACCTATTAGCTATCTCTTATTCTGTTGTCCACTCATAATTTTGACCAGAATGTTGCACTACCCATTCTGTCTTAGCATTAATGCATATTTGGACAAGTGCTCACAACTTCAAGTGTGCACTTATGCACATGTGTTATAGTGCATGGTTATATTTATTTAAAAATAAGTGCTAATGTGCTTGATTTAATGATAATTAATGCTGACACACATCAGTTAATGCTAATTAGTGCTGATGTACAACAGTGCCAATGCACATTAGTGCCAGTATCTTTCAAAAATGAAAAATCAACACACAAGTTGGCAGAATCTGCATGACCTAGAAAGAATCTGCAGGTCAGATTCATAGAAATCCAACCTCATTTGATCCCTCCGCAGACTCCCCCACCATCCTTGCTTCAGTCCAGCACTTCCACTTTACCAGCGTTATGTGAAAAAGGGGCAAGAACTTGCAACTAGGGAAAGCAACATTCAGTGAAAGAAAGAGCAGCTGCAAATTACAGTGCAGCTTAGGGCAATTACCCTCAGGACTCCGTTATATTTCTTAGAAGTTTTATACCCCTGAAAACTAGAACCATAATAATAAAATTAAAGCATGATAATAATCTTCAACACCATAGAATAACACTACAAGCCAGAATAAAAGACAAAAGAAGCTGTGAAACGGAAGAGAAATACAGTCAGGGAACGAACATAATGATGAGAATGCAGGTAATAGAATTGTGACAGACTATGGGAAAAGCATAGAAACTCTATAATAGGAACCATTCAATCCGCAACAGGAAGGAATAAATCAGTTCTTACTCATTTCTTTATTATTCATTCATTCAAAACATTGCGAAGGCTCTCAGACTGACTTGCCAAGATCAGACTTGAAGGACCCTACCCACAGCTATACAATTGAAAAGACATGATGAAAAGGCATGAGGCCACAAGGAGGAAAGGGGAAAGCAAACTCCACCACTAGATTCTTCATTGCAAAGATCGTGGAACTGGATCCAAACATGGCTGAAAGTCTGCTGCTGCTTCTTCCTCCGATGGCAAAGTGGAGGGAAATGTAGAAGATAGCCAGGCATTTAACTAGATACATCATTTAAAGAAGGAAACATGATTAATTCTGCCTTGTGCCATAATTTGCCCTGCTGGAATGGACAGAGCAGAAACTCTGGCAGGATACCAGCAGTATGTTCCACCTACAATTAGCAATATGCAGAAGCCAGAAGCTTGAGCCGGTAAAGAGCACTTAGTTATTCAAATAGTCATTGATGAACTCATTGATTTCTTACCTCTAGCTATTGCAGTCCTTGGAGAAAAAGTTGGTGGCAGCACAATTACCAGTTTTTGATGGCTTAACCAACTATTATATCATCACCATCATCATGAATTATCACTTTGCATTTATTCCCTGCTTCTTTTTTCCTTTCATGAAGAGTCCAAGTTGGCTTACATAGTTTATTTATTTATTTATTTATTTATTTAAAAAATTTCTATGCTGCCCCCATCACAACAAAGCCTCGGGGCAGCTCACAACATTCATAAAAAATTAATAATTTAAAAACTGGTACCATCTTGGCTATATATATTAAAATCTATAAATACAATAATAATAAATTAACAGTTAAAATAACTTTTAAAGAAAAAGGTCTTTGCCTGGCACTGAAAAGCAAATAATGATGGTGCCAGGCGGACCTCTCTGGGGAGCGCATTCCATAGATGGGGCGCCACCACAGAGAAGGTCTTCCTCCGGGTAGTTCCGTTTTATTCTCACAACAACAACCTTGTGATGTAGGTTGGGTTAAGACGGAGTGACTGGTGCAAAGTTATACAGTGAGCTTCATGGCCAATGGGAACTAGTCCTCCGTTCTCCCAGCTTCCCAGTCCAACACTCTAGCATCACCACACTGGCTCCCCATGTTTGCATTCTTCATAATGATCACAATGTAGCAATATGAAAACATAGACAGTACTAATAACGAAGTGTTGGTTTCAGCTACGGAAGCTGTAAACAGGGCTTCCATAGGGCAACACAGGGCCTACAAAGTGCCCACCCTTTCCACATTTTATTTCCCTTGTTTTTAAATAACAGAATTTCTTACAGCTTGGGTTGCTTCCAAGCAGTTTCTTTTCCCAAGCATGGCTTAAGGACAACTTTTTCCCAAGAATGCTTCTGGGTCACATGTAGGGACAATTGTATGTTGAGGGCTTTCCTTTGCAATGCACCCATTTTGGGTTGGGGCCCAGGTTACTTGTTCAAACTGTCAATGTACCCACAGGCCCAGAGTTTGTCTACTCCTAGCACAGAGCATGACTGCCTAAAGGATATGTGTGAGACGGCACTTGTGAGACGGCTTTTCCCTTTGGCATTCCCAAATTGTGAGAAACACCCCTTGTGCTGTGTGCATACAACTCACTGTAAGTTTCAACATGTTTATTTTGCTTAGCTCTCCTGTTCCAGCTGTGGTAGAAAAGAGCACCTCACAATACTTTTTGACTTCTGTGAGACAGAAATTTACCAGGATTGTACAATGCCAGTGAACCCCTGCACAAAGCCAATGCTTTGAGGTCAGGCATCTGGATGAATGACTTCTCTACATGAGACTGTCAATCCACTCCATCTACTTTTAGTTTTGTCGGGGAACTGAAATCTGAGAGCTACATGAAGAGTGTGAAGAGTGTGTCCTTTCCTGCTTTTCCACTAAATAATCTCTAGGTGGTGCTGTAGTTTAGTGGACTAGCACAAATGCACATGTGGGGAAAATGTTTTTTTCACATTTAAAAATAATATTGCAAATGCCCTGCTCTAAAAAGACTTTGCCAAGAGTTTTCTTTAAAAACACAGGCAAAACTGGAGAGTCATGATGTTGTCTAAAGAACCTGTAATCAACTGTCAGTAGGAAATGATGTGTACATAATAAAGCCCACATCTAGAAAAGCTTCATGGCTTGGACTTTCTCTGGCTCTGCACCCTCTCTTGCCTTCAGTAATGTGACCAAGGAATTTTATTTCCATTTTAGAAAATGCATATTGGTCACTAGGCATCTGACCAGCCTATCTCTGTATCACAGAGAGCCCTTAGTAGAAATGATTCAAACAAGTAGAACTCAAACTTGTCAAAGTTCTCAAAATTCTACCAGGAAGCTCATTGTGACTGTATCAGATGAATTGTTCTCTTGGTTTTTCTGCATGAACATTCATGTGTCTTATCACACATATTTTTCCCAAAGGTATGCATTCACTTTGAGCCTTTTTGAAATAAGCAAAATTGTTTGCATTTTATCTCCTTTATTAAAACATGTTTATGCACATTTGTCAAATTTACACATTTTTAAACACCTTTTGTTTCTTCTGCAGACTGTATCACAAGCTTGAAAATGTGCAAGCTTCAACTAAGATTGTGTTCAGCCATGCATTCAGCTCTGGGAGGAGTCCACTGGGTGGATTCAAACTGAACTATGTAAAAAGTGAATTGAAATAAATTTCCTATTCACTCCTATACCTTAGTCACATTTCACTGATGTAAATTCAAATATAAGGAGGGAGGCTATTTGGGATAAGGCATGGAACAGCATTGCTGATGCTCAAGAATGCTGAACGTTGGAACACTTTCCATTTTCAAATTGGAAAGAAATAAGTTTTACATATGGGACAGTATGTCTTTCACTTGTCTTGCTTTATGGTGTGACTCGCCACACCATGGCATCCTTTGACATCCCTGTTGTGTTAATTTCCTTTCCACTCTTTCCATAATGGTTTGCTTGCAGAAGTATGCAGCATTTCTTTGCTCTTGGGCTGCAAACAAGGTTCTGTGTCTGAACATCAAGAAGGCATCTACTTTTCTTCCTTTATTCATTAATGGCACTGCTCTGCCTAGAAACTGAATTAGTGGACTTGATAAGCACACTTAGAAAAGCCTATTCTGTAAATGTCTGCTAGATCATTTCAGAGAGACGATTGCATGCCTATTAAATTGTAACTCAAATGTGCAACAACAAACAAGCAGGTCTTTTTAACAGTCAAGGAAGTGTAAGTCACTGAATTGCATAAAAGCCTTTTATTAAGTCTGACTACCCTTCCTGTTCAATAACAAAAATACACTTTTCTGACTACATATTCATGGGTGCTATAAATCACCATATGAAAAGTTTTCAGAGAAGCTGATACCTGTATTTGAGCACCTCAGCTACTTCAAATTCAAATGACATTGTGCATTTTAACGGCTAGTTTTAATGCTTGGATTTAAGGAAAAAATGCAAGTATTCTTGTGTACACATGAAAAATGTTAACTGTTATTCAAAGCCTTTGAGTTAGCAGCTTTGGAAGAAATATTTCACAGAAAACTTGGGAACAAAGCTGCTGTTTTGGAGAAAGTTCCAAATGAGCTGTGCCAGGCAATAGTGCTGCAATTTTAATGAGACCGATATATTGGCACACAAGCTTCAAGAAATGAAGCCAGCCCATGGAATTTTAATTCCTGATAGTAGCTGTGATATGATTGATATGACATCATTTCCCATCATACTATACACATGTGCATCTATGCATACATATGTGCATACAAGATCTCATGTTTCTATTTTTGCTCCTTGATGAAATTACCTAAACCTGTTTCTTAAGGTGAGAATAAATTCTGCCAGCACATTGAGATGTTTATATTCTACGTTAACACTGTGGAAGAAAACCTGCTGTTTATTGCCTGACACTTCCAGTACTGGAATAGAAGGTTAAATCTTTTGATTAGGTCCATGGCATGATGGGAACTGGAACACCAGTGCACAACTCTGTGTGTGTGTGGGGGGGGGTTGCCTGAATTTGACACTTTTGTTACAGCCAAATGCTGAAATATGAATATGAAGCTGTTGTACTTTGACACAACATTGTACAATAGCAAGATGAGTATACCCACAACTGTTTGTCCATACTGAAGGAAATGGTTGAGAATCCATAAAGACTAAAATCTTGATGAAATAGACTTTTCTCTAAATATATGGACCTGGGACATGGTAGGTGAGTATCAGTGATGTACTACAAATACCACCTTACTGATAGGTTAAAAAACCCTGCTTAGGTGGAGTCCTATCACCCTCCCCATAGCAGGTGCCCACAAGCCTCCAGATTCAGAGATGTACAAGAATCCAAGGTAAATAAAACTTAGCTCTTGCAATAAGGCTCATCTGAATATGTTGCTTATGTCACCAATATTCATAAGGAAAACAACTGTTTCAATAAAGAAACTATGTTTGCAATCACCACTGTTATGTTTTTAGAAATGGCACTGTGACATTCTTGGTGTAACCCATCCGTATAAGTTACCCATCTGCCCATGAAAGAATTACTGATAAACTACCAGACATCATTCCCATCCAAATCCCTCGCTTCATCTGGTTACTTGGAGAATTTGTGAACCTGTTACCAAGGGGCTGTTCTTTCAGCTGAACTCTGACTAATGCAAATTTTCCCTTTTGTTCTCCAACAGCAAAAGAAGACAAAGAAGAAAGAGGCTTGCAATGTTTTTGTCCAAAGCCCAGAATACAGAAAAATCAACCAAATTGACAATATGCTCAAAATCTGGGATCTTCCTACAAGAGCCAGCTTCAAAGAAGGCTTGGAGAGTGGCAGCAAGAAGGAAGGTTTCCCCCCACTCCCCTTGGTGATTTCCCATCTATTGAATGACATCCCTTTGCACCCCACCTGGCATTAACCTTGTCATCACTTCAGTGAGAGGTTAAGACAGCCGTTTATGCTGAGTCTTTAAAAGATATACTTGAATGTCCAAGGGCTTGAAATGATTACCCATCCATAGCATCTTTCCTTTACAGGGTTATTCTTATCTATGTGGTTTTTTTTCTTTTTTTGATGAGATTACATACCATTTTTATTGTAGTTTACAGTATTGTTTTCATGTATTTATGTCCTGTTTTCATGTATTGAGCCAATAGCAAGCTTTGGCTATTGGGAATTATAAAAATGAAATGAAATGAAAAGAATTTAAAAGAAAAAAGAAAGAATTCTTACGAAAATCCTTAGTACCTAAATGTTAGCTTAGCGATTGTGCAGTCCATCACATGACAAAAATTTTAGTAAGATATTTTCTTCTTAAACAACACAGCCAAATGTTCAAATATGTTTAAAGGAATTTATTTGGTATGTGGCGAAAGTAAAAGGGAAAGGAGCAGTCACATATAGATAATTCCATATTTAAAAATCTAGCCAATCTAAGTTACCAAGTTGTGTGTTATCGACTTGCATAGAGTCTCGGGTTTCGCAACATAGGCAAAGTTTCTTGGAGGGAGGAGGGTCTGAGAGAGCCCACCTTTGGCTTCCTGATTAGGTTTTCATGCTTGGATTGAGATTAAGACCTAGACTGACAGCAAAGACTGGACATTATATTTATGGAAATCTGTGAGCAATAAAAGACAGCTTCTTAGACATGCCTGACTCTTCCCCCTCTTCCCCCAATGGGGCGATAAACTCCATTTCTAACCACAGTAGTTTATCCATCAAATTAAGGTATTTCTTAGCATCAAGATCACTGTCTTTGCTTTAAAGTTATGATTCAAAAGAGCCAATTGGTCCCTGAATTCACAGCAATGAAATCAGCCTGCATCTTCATTCTTCAGTTTAATTGGAGCAAGCTAGAATTCACATACAGGTGTTGATCTTGCCCAGAATTCACTAGAAAAGACATGATGTTTATAAATGCATGAGTGGAGACTGAGAAAGAGATCAAAAGCAGTCATTCTGGGGAGGGTGAGGTTAGATCTAAGAATTTCACTGTTCTGTCGTGCTGTTTTCCCAATGTAAAACACTTTCTGCTATTTTAATACTGTCTATTTTTCCTGTGGAAGAAACACACAGGCACCATGAACTGTGATCACAGATCTCTCAAATCATGTCTGCCTTGGCTGTCAGATGCCAACATTTGGTCCATGACTGACCTGTTCTTTGACTTGGCAAGTATTGTCTAATTGACTTTCAAGAAACCATCCAAGTTAGCTGCCATTTTATCCAATGAATACATGTTCTCCATGGAAAAGAACATAATTAAATGGCATACTCTAATCAACAAAATTCTCCTTTTTGTTGTTTGGTTGTCAAAGTCCAATCTGTGAGATGCTGCCAGCCATTACCAGTGGAGTAATTCTACTGCCAGAATAAATTAAAGAAGGCTTTGAAATAGTTCCCCCCAGTGCCTTCTTCATTGCAGCCTTTCAGTACAGCAGCTCCTCACCTACAGAGCAGATGGGCTACATGCACAAGGGTTCAGTCCCTGGAACCTCCTACATAAGGAAAGACCTCAGTCTGAGACCCTGAGTAACTGCTGCCAGTCAGAGTACTTAATGCTGGGCTAGATAGTAAAATAGTTTGGTGTGGTAGCTTCCTTTGTTTCACCCTACTAGAACCACTGGAAATATAACGAAGCCTTACTGTCTCTTCTACCAAGCACTTCATGATGAAGGCTGAACACTGATCCACAATTGCCAACATTAAAACTAATGGGTCCTGTAAGTTAATTTCTGTACAGGTGTAACGAGCTAGTTTCTTGAACTGAAACCTCATGCATGCCCCCATCTGTGTAGACCTCCTGAGACAGCAGGTTTCCCCATTGTCCTCAGCTTCACACTAACATCACTTTGTTTAATGGAACTCCCTGTGCACGCAGAGTACCCTCCCTGCTTGGTAAAGGGTTGGTAGGAGCCACCTCCATACCTGAGGTAGGAGAGACGAGCCTTTGCAAATGCGGTAGCACCCGGAGCAGCAACCTTCCTGACCTGCCCAGTCTCACTGCTCAGGAAGGAGGCAGCAGCCAAGCTGAGAAGTCCTTTGCAACAGCAGGATGTGTAGCATCTGGACTGTAAAATGAAGAAGACGCAAGCCCGTCATTCTGGTAAGCTCACACTAGGGCAAATGCCGAGGCATCATATCTTAAGGACAGCTCAGGAAATTATTACACATTTCCCATGATTTTGGCCCATGATTCATTTGCAGTGCTCCCTATAACCAATCAAATGGTCAAAGGGAGGAAAAAGTAGGTCAGAAATGTTGGCACAGCAACTCATATTTCTTTCAATAGGAATATTTCTAAAATAAAAATAAAAAATCAGCTTCTCTAATTGGCTAGTCATGACGACACTTACATAATTATCAGTCTTGGACAACTGATAGCAACAACAATATCGTGAATGGATTAGGGACTTCTCTGGTGCATATGTGATGAGATGTTTAATGCTGCTTTGCTGGAAGAAGAGGGCATCCTTTATATGTGCTTTTCCCCTGAGTTTTGTCTTTCTCTGCCTTTTCTATATATTCCATTACTGTGCATAAGACGGTACTGTTATCTAGCTGCAGTATAGCAGCCATAAAATAACACACCAGATTTTCATTCCATTTTGTTCTGCATTTGAAATTTAATTGCCAACTTTCCTCAATCATCCCTCCCCTGCCAACCCCACCCCCACAAAAATGCTGCATAAGTGGCTGAAAAACATGAGAGAAGGCCAGAAGGAAGACAACCTTGTGAAAAGGTCCCAAAACTCCCATGTGTGTATGATCAGGAGTGCAGAATAAATATCTTGTGCAGGGAATCCAGAGGTGTCTGGGTGCCTTATCTCGATTAAAGCATCTGCAGCACCCTTTTCCATCAGCGCTGAACTCTGACTTCATTTAGCCATTCATTTGTGTTTGATTAGAAAAACAAAACATTCTGGAGCAAATAAAGTGATGAATAACAGGCTTTTCAAATACCTTGTTAGTATAACAGAAGATTTAGGTGGGCATTCTCTTAAGGGAAAGAAAGCTTTCATTTGCACATTTATCTGACTTCATAATTAATACATTAAAACTGAGTTTTGTTTTCAATAAATGTAGAATTTCTGGTTTTTTTATAGCATTGACTTGCCATTTAACTAAGCATGGTCTAATCTAAAGGTTCCTATAAAAAAAGTGGCAACATTATAAATCAAGCCTGTCAGAAGGTAAAAGGGGGAAAAGATCTCACTGTTATTTTCCTTCTTTCTATGTGTTTATTTTTTAAAAAAAATCCCTTCCCTGTAACTACTTGAGAATGGGTGCAGTAATTAATATCAAAATGTTCTTCAAGAAAGCAAGAGAAATAACAGGGTGAGGCAGTGTGCCTCCACTGAAGGGCTTAACGCATCACTTCTACAGAGTGCAAAATGAACAGTATTGTTCCCTTTAGGTCATGGTCAACGGCTAAATGTCAGAAATGGACCATTCTGGCTTTTGGCAGGCCAGTTTCCCTGCATGACATACATACATGTAAACCACTGTTTCTAGGAAACATGCCACTGAATTTAGAAAACTAAAGATAAACATGTGAGATCATGATTATACCAACACCATTCAGACAGCTAGCTGGAAACATAAACTTAAGGAGCGCCAGTGTATAAATTAATGTAGACTGAACTTTAGAAGAAGTAATCCTTAGCTCCAGGTCAGCTTTCGGAATGCAGGCAGCCCCTTCTACTGGACTCTGTATGTTTCCCAGCAGCTACACTCCAACTACCTTCAGTGAACCAACTGATGTAGCTCTGGACACAAAGCAGCACAAATATCAGCCAGGTTCCTATGCCTGCCTCAAATCTTCTTCCTTTCCCCATTCCAGACAATGGGGCTCAGGACACCCTTTGATGTATAGCCAAAGGCACGGCTTCCAGATCAAGAGAGGTGTTAATACCACTCTATACAAGTCTGGTGTGTCCACAACTGCAGGATTGTGTCCAATTCTGGGCTTCATATTATAAGAGCGACATTACTAGGTTAGAATCAGTTCAGTGTAGGGTCACAAGGATGATAGCCAGATTGGTAGGAATGCAAAATCAGAGGAGATTGGGTCTTTTTGGCTCGGAGAAGGGAAGACTCCAAAAGGATCTTATAGTGACATATAGATATGTGAAGGGGTATCACACAGAAGAGGGTCAGGACCTGTTTTCCCCTGTGGTGGAGGACAGGATACAATCCAATGGGGCAAAGCTCAAGGAACTGGGTTTCATGTAGGATGTCAGGAAGTAATCCTGATGGTTAGAACCCTAGGATATTTAATGGACTTCTACAGGTGGTGGTAGAGGCCCCAACAGTGAGGGCATTCAAGGAAAGATTGGACAACCACATGCTGGGTTTTACATGAGTTGGGTATTACATGAGTGGAGCCAGCTGGAGCTGAGGATCAGGCTAGATAGCCCAGGAGACCCCTTATGACTGTTTTTATGTTTCTCTGCCTCTTTAAGAGTTAATGTAGCCCCACCACCAACATGGAATTGTCTCCACATGAAAACAATTTCGTTGCCTCTGCATTGCAGCCAAGTTTTATTGCACAGCTTTATTACATTTTACATTGAAGTGTAGGTAATTTATACCATTCCTCTCCAAAGCAGCTTTAGGACAGGAGCCTGTGTATACAAGAGAAGGATGAAAATCCTCCACCCAGGATTCAATTTAACTTTTTTCTTTAATCTATGTTTAGGCCCTGAGCTAACTCCTTGAAGATACAGGGGTTCTAGAATTGCCAATTAAATTTAGTCTGAGGGCAGGACCAGACCATCACCTAGAGCATGGAGGGAGAGAGGAAAGATCCCAATAGAATAAATGGAAGTTGTCAAGGATTACACTATAGGGATGTGAAGATCCAGACAGGAATCTGGATCTCTTGCATTCACAGGATGTCTTTCCTACACTTGACTTGGCCAGGAAGTAAGCTTTGCTAAGACCAAATTCATTAATGAAGATTGACACCTGTTCTGTACCAAATATGAAACATACACAAAATACACAAGTCTTAGAATGAAATACACAAAGTGTGCAAAGCCCACATGTGCAAAAGCAGAACTCTGCATGCACAGTGGTACACAAGCAGTGGGTGGTCTGCATGCAAGCCAGCTTTGCAAAGTTGCTTGGACTCACTTCCTGATGGACACCCATTTGAATGCTTGCTGCGAGGTGGACTTAGGACGGAAAGAATGTGGACCAGAGTCCAGTGAGCCAAACTAGGGGAATCCAGTGGTTTCCCACCCCCAAACCAGATTAATCACACACTGCTACTGTACATCCTCTATAATGTAAGAGCTCTTCATCAGTGCTGCATGCTGCTCTGCGCTGGAATGAACGACATGACTTATGGATGCTAATTAGGTCACTATTGTTCAAAAACCAAACCTGTTGCAAATTCCATTATGATTTTAAGCAGCAGCAACCACCATCAAGATCAATACCCCTTTGGGGTGCTTGATTTTCTGCTGCTGGGTGGGCATGATTAATGAATCTTTGTATCACACAATTTAATTTAATGGATTTAAAACTGGACAAATTTGGGCCATAGGGAATGATATCAGTTTCATGGTTCAAAACACTGCATTAATGGAATTCAATTAATGTATTGAAATTAATAAGTAATTGGAAAGGGTCGCTCCTTTGTTTGGCAATTTGCCCACTACTAGCCACTGCAGGGGTAAGCAACTAGAAAACATTGCAAAAGCAAATGGCCATTTTAGTATTCTTTTCAAACTGTTCCTAATGATATGTGTTTCTTCAGTTAGTATGAAATGTAATATAATATAGCATTAAAGGGTTTACTGGTCACTGAGATGCATAAACTGAACCTACTTTCTTGGTCTCTGAAGCACCCAAACAACTTAATCCAAACAAATGCAGAAGACTAGCTGAGAACTCAGTCCATTAGGGCAGAGTTTGCAACAAGCAGATTCACTGAAATTGCAAAGAAAGAGGATCACCTAAAAATCACTGGTCTCTGTGTGTGTTCTCCAATGTTCTTGTTCTTTTATTACCCCCAAAGCACCATCAAATAAAGGACAAAAAGCAGGCATCAGAAGAGGAGGGTTGCCCAATTAGATGATTGGCTTGCAGAAAGGAGCATGCTAGCTTTCAGAATGACCCTCTAAAGGGCTGGAGCCCAGGCATGTTCATGAGCAGAGTTCCTGGAGGTGAACCCTAGATTGGGTTCAAAAACCACTTTGTGCATACTCAGAGATTCATGCTGGGTGATTTGTGCTTTGAGGTCAATAAAGAACACTTTGCAAGGAAAACAGTCTGTGGCTTTTGAATGCTCAAAGGGGAAAATTTCGTGCTATGTAATTTAATCTTGAAGGTATATTTGAACTCTGTCATGGATTTTGCTGAATTTTATCCCATTCCCCTCAACTGAAATGAAAAATGATGCTCCTAGCAAATAGTGCTAGGACATAAAGTTGCATGGACGGTCTAGCTTCCATTGCCGTCCTTGTAACTCATACACAAGTTGGGTGAGAGTGCATGTAATGCAGGGTTCTAAGAAAGTGAAGAATCCAAACTAGGAAGTATGAAGGGGCTTATACACTCCGGTAACTTGCACACCACCAATGGTGGCTTTTGGCTTTCAGCCAAAGGAACACTATGACCTTCATGTGGCAATATCTCTTCCTGTCCTGACATATACATGGAGAGCCATATGAATTCTGTCCTTACCTGCCAGGATGCACGTGAATCCCAGCAAAATCCAAGAAAAGAGCATCAGTTTGGCTGACCTTCTTTTCCTCAATTGCTTTGTCACTCCAGTGCTCAAGAAGCTGTATGCTAGAAATACAATAGAGGTTGAATTAAAAGGATATTGCAGTGGCTTCTTAGTTACCAGTACTTAGAGTGGAACTAATTAACACCTTGGGCTACTGTAGCTTGTAAGAACAGATGAGTTCTCAGGTAATGAGTGTGCTTGAGGAAAATTCTGACATTTAGAGATTATGAATTTAGCCTGACTTTGCCAGTTCATCCTTCCAAAACCCAGCTTGTCTTTTAAAGAAGGGGAAGCAGCCATCATTTTCCAGCTCAAGCTCACACAGCTGCACAATGAAGATGGCAGCATATGGAATGATTTCATATTTCTGGTATAGACTGCTGGGACTATTGAGTGTGTTACTTTTACAACAGTAAAGCCCTCATCACATCTTCACACTGTCAGGCAATGAGGATTCATAAGTAATGCACATTCTTGTTTCACTGGTTGCTTCCCCAAATTCCAGCCCTGCCAGTTCCTATCTGTTAGAGGGTGGAGAGAACACTGCCCTACATGTATTAGAGAAAGGGTGAGCAATAGGGGGGCGGCACAGAAATGTAATAATAATAATAATAATAACAACAACAACAACAACAACTTTTATTCTGTCAAAGACTGCATTTAGGGTGCATGAGAGATTCATTTCAGTTCTTTTTGATCAAAATTAACCCACTTTGCCTATCCCAAAAGCAAACATGAACCCAAATGAAACCTGTGGTTGAAGTCTATGCATTTCTGATCATGCAAAGCTACTTGAAGAACAAAAATTATATGGTTTTTCACTTTCTTTCTTTTTTTCTATTTTTATGTTTGTATTGATGCATTTTAGCAGTGTATTTCATATTATAAAATAAAAATTTTAAAAAGAATAAAAAGAAAATATAATGTGTCTGAAAAATCAATACATTTAAAAATGTGCTCGCAATCTGATGCAGATGAAAGTCTGAATGAGTTTTGAAGTGGAGATCAGAGAACTTCAATCATGTTACCAGAGTCTGTATTTCCAGGGTCTGTATTTCAATGGTAGAAGGGACCAAAGCTAGTGGTGAGCAAGGCCAGAGCAGCTAGGTAATTGCCGGACACCCTGCACAGCAATAGAAATCAACTGAACAGTCTTTAAAATGGCAAACCCTCATCTCCCATATCATCTTAAAACTCTGATCATGCATGGGAGGGGATACTGAGGATATTGATGGCCATGAGTCATGATGGCCATATTTTACCCCCGATACCAAGGGGCAGCCTGTAGCCCTTGCTGGGGAACATGAGAATGAGGGCACACTCATGGATTTCTCAGGGACCTCTGATTGACCAGTACATGAGACAGCATGCTGAGTTAGATAGACCTTTGGTTGGATGTAGCATAGCTCTTCTAATGTTATTATATCCCCAGTCAAATTAGCAGCCACTCTCATCCCACGGCTGTATTTAACTTTAATAGAAAAATGCTCCTAGATCTTCTCATGCAGCGGGTAGTACTGCCATTAGTTGAGCATTACTTTCACTCTTGCTTGATCTTTGTATTCGGCAGTGACACATAAATTGGATACGCTTCTTTCACCAACTCATTTATTTTCCAGTGGGATCTTCTAAGGCCTTCTTCTCATTTAGCTCCCTAGCCTGTGAAGTAGGCAAATGATTCATGGCTTGATAACAATGATTAATGTTGTGATGTCACATGTGGTCTTGTAATTCTCTCATCTCCAGTGACAGGAAGCATGGTATGGAGTAAATAAGGTTGTTTTCAAAGTGGAGTGTTGGGTAGTGAACCAGGGCAGAGAAAATGTTGATTATTTTTATTTTTAAACAACAAAATGGACCAGTCAATGTGCTGACATTGACATCTACCTGAAAAGCAGCATTTTTTTTAACAGGAAGGGCTGATAACTCTCTGCTCTGTGTTTAGCTAGCCCTCACTTATTAAAGCTGCAACTAGTAGACTTGTTCACATTGTTCCAACCGAGTTTTTGACAGAGATGCACTCTAAATACTATTTTTCAAAGTTCATTGAAAAGCCCTGATAGAACTCTGTCATTCTGTGTACTTATTTATTTATTATATTTCTATACAGACCAATAGCTAAAGCTGTCTGGGTGGTTCACAGCAATTAAAACCATAAAATGCAACTTTGGTTGTTGAACAAACATTGGTTACCACTGTGATATGGAATGGTAGTTTCAGCAGCGTTAACTCCATGTTTTTATTCCAGTGAAGACACAAATCTGTAACTCTGCCACTGACAGCTGTCCAGCTCCAAGGAAGCAGGAACTTACCACTACTTAGGGTACCATTCCTTATCAATGCTGCCTAAATAACTCACTTGCTAAGGGCATGGTTCTTAACAGCTGTACTTTGCTAGCATATTTTTTAATTTCAGTGAACATGGAAAGGTTCTAATATAACATGTTAACCAAGACTTTTTTTCTAATTAAGAGAGGTGAACTTGAAGAGGTTTTCTCCTGAAACGTTTAAGTAAAATGTGCTGATATGTAATATCAGCCATTACTCCAGTGATAACGGAAAAGATAAACTACTATTGCATCATGAAGATGTGTAGGTTTCTTTAAAATTGTCTTGATGTGTTAAGATATAAGCACATTTTACATAGTAAAACTGCATGTTAAATATAGATGAAATATAAGAAAGAAATCTAAAGGGAGGCAAGATCACAATAGTTCATCTAAGTTAAAGTTACAGATTAGCTAGCAGTACATTGTCCTAAATCATGTGAGCAGCAAACTAGTCAGTATAATCCTGAACAGAGTTAAAGCAAAATGAGGCAAGTCGTTGGTTCCTCAAAGTTTTAGTGCAAGCACAGCATAAATGAACTTGACTCTGGCTGATTTTCGATGTACATCCACCTAGTGGAATTTGACTATTTTATGAACAGGAGGCCATCTACAACAGATGGTGTGGTTGTGAGAGCACTCCGCTGGGATCGCTTCAGCTATGCCTGAATTGTTTTGAATGTATATCAAATTGTCTGTCATCTAACAATGTGTCTTTAGTAGTGAAATTCTTAGCCAGGTTACAGATAAAAGAATTTCAAAAGCAAGGGGGTGGGGGAAGAAAAAATGCCTAGGATTTTCAAGAGATCCCTCTAAGATTTTTTTTAAATGTTGCTATTAATAATGTAACAGGGCCATATTAAGAATGTGGGGGATGCGTCCTTTTATTTTTACTGAATTTCACTCTATGAGATTGAATATCTGTAGAGCTTCCAAGCACATGGATGAATCTTCCATGCCCATGGTAAAGAACCATTTAACCAACCCACTTGCATAAGGGTATGCCATAATCCTGGAAAGTTCAGTACTTAAAGAGATATATGCTTTCCATGGAAAGGCTAACAAGAGTATTAGTGAACATGACATGTCTTCTCCCAATCTCTGCAAAGTCTCACTCTCAGACTTCATGTCCAAAGGTCAGGTAATGGTACCTCAAAATACCAAAAAGGCATCTGATTGGAAAGGTTTGAACTAGAGGAACTGCCTCACCTGCAGGTGAAATTGACCAGTTGTTTGAATGATATAAATTTCAACACTATAGCCTAGTGGGTAGGACCTTTCCCAACACAGGCTTGTCAGATACAGTGGTGCTCTCAGTTTCCACCGAGAAAAGGTGGAAAACATCTCTCTCTCTTCCAAAGAATCCTTTGCCAAAGATGCAAAGATCAGCAATTACATAGACAAGCTCCCTGTCTTCCCTACCTGTGAGGCTCACAGCTCTGCAATGACATGTTCTAAATTTTATCTTTACAGTGAAGGGACATCCCTGGACTTGCTGCAGAGGTGTGGTAAAAACTTCTTCAAACATGCAGAGGAATACACCTAATATTTGAAAAGGCACAGACAGCAAGACCCTAACCAGTCCTATGCCTTCCTTGGCAGGCCTTTATGGCAGCAAGGCTAACCTGGTTCTAAGGTAACCATGCCATAAAGTCATTTCAAATCAATGAATTTCTCTCTTTTGCAGGAGGAAAGTCAAACATATCAATTCACTTCTGTTCTTGGTTCCAGTCCTGGTAAACTTTTTTCAATTTGTTGCCCATTTGACCACACAGCTCCTCTCCAAGAACTGCATGTAATAGTGTGCATATGAACACTCTGCACCTGAAATTTCACACTTGAAATTAAATCATGAAGCATTAAATATAATGAGAGCATAGACTACTTGTTACCATTGGCAGCCTATAAAATTAACGTCAGAAATGAATTCTAATAGCAAGATATTCCTTCCACCCCTGATAAAGATCAGAAGGGGGGTTGTTCATTTGGGTGTTTTTTTTTTTTTTTTTGGCTACATTAGCAGATCCAAAACTACTTTATTAATTACACTCCATATTGTGCTAAAAATCAGAGAATATTTCTGTTGCCACTATACCCTACTGCTTTTTTCTTTATTTTGCATGTGGTGGGATAAAGGGATTTTTAAAAAATGTTCCTATTTTAAAAAAAATGATTAAAGGACTAAAAGAATGGAAAGAGAAGGATGAGACAGACAGAGAGAGATGTCAAACCACCATATAAACCAAAATGCATGTACATGCATATGCGCACGCACGCACACACTGTGTTTTTCATTAGTCTTTTTCTGCACTGGAGAAATTGCATATGTATTTTGACAGTTACACGATATAATGTCCAAAACTCACTTCAATACCTCCCTGCATCTGAATACAAATAGGCAACAGATCACAGATAATACACATCTTACGAAAGTGTCATTTAAGCCAGATTTGTTGTTGTTGTTGTTGTTGTTAGTTGGGAAGTTGTGTCCGACCCATTGCGACTCCATGGACAACATTCCTCCAGACCTTCCTGTCCTCCACCATCCCCCGGAGTCTGCTTAAGCTCACAGCGACTGCTTCAGTGACTCCATCTAGCCACCTCATTCTCTGCCATCCCTTTCTTCTTTTGCCATCTACTGTTCCCAGCAATAGGGTCTTCTCCAGTGAGTCCGTCCTTCTCATTAGGTGCCAAAGTATTTGAGTTTCATTTTCAGGATGTGGCCTTCTAAAGAGCAGTCAGGGTTGATCTCTCTAGGAGTGACCGGTTTGATCGTCTTGCAGTCCAAGGGACTCGCAGGAGTCTTTTCCAGCACCACAATTCCAAGGCCTCAGTCCTTTGGCGCTCAGCTTTCCTTATGGTCCAGCTTTCACAGCCATACATTGCAACTGGGAAAACCATAGCCTTAACTATAGGCACTTTTGTTGGCAAGGTGATGTCTCTGCTTTTTAGTATGCTGTCTAGATTTGCCATAGCTTTCCTCCCCAGGAGCAAGCATCTTTTAATTTCTTGGCTGCAGTCCCCATCTGAGGTGATCTTGGAGCCCTGGAAAATAAAATCTGTCACTACCTCTATTTCTTCCCCATCTATTTGCCAGGAAGTGAGAGGACCGGATGCCATTATCTTAGTTTTCTTAATGTTGTGTTTCAAGTCAACTTTTGCGCTCTCCTCCTTCACCTGCATCAAGAGGCTCTTTAGTTCCTCTTCACTTTCTGCCATGAGAGTGCTATCATCTGCATATCTGAGGTTGTTGATATTTCTCCCAGCAATCTTAATTCCAACTGGTGGTTCATCTAGCCCCACCTTTCTCATGATGTGCTCTGCATATAAGTTAAGTCGGCAGGGAGACAGTATACAGCCTTGCCGAACTCCTTTCTCGATTTTGAACCAATCAGTGGTTCTGTGTCCAGTTCTCACTGTTGCTTCTTGACCAGCATATAGGTTTCTCAAGAGACAAAGAAGATGGTCCGGTACTCCCATCTCATTAAGAACTTCCCACAATTTGTTGTGATCCACACAATCAAAGGCTTTAGCATAGTCAATGAAGCAGAAGTAGATGTTTCTCTGGAACTCCTTAGCTTTCTCCATGATCCAACGTATGTTGGCAATTTGATCTCTAGTTCCTCTCCCTCTTCGAACTCCTGTCTGTACTTCTGGTAATTCTCGGTCCACATATTGCTGGAGCCTAGTTTGTAGGATCTTGAGCATAACTTTGCTAGCATGAGAAATGAGTGTAATGGTGCGGTAGTTTGAACATCCTTTGGCATTGTCCTTCTTTGGGATTGGAATGTAAACTGACCTTTTCCAATCCTATGGCCACTGTTGAGTTTTCCAAGTTTGCTGGCATATTGAGTGTAGCACATTTATTGCATCGTCTTTTGAATAGCTTTTGAATAGCTCAGCTGGAATGCTGTCACCTCCACTAGCTCTGTTGTTGCTCAGACTTCCTAAGGCCCATTTGACTTCACATTCCAGGATGTCTGGCTCCAGGTCAGTGACCACCCCATCGTGGTTATCAGGGATGTTAAGCTCTTTCTTGTATAGTTCCTCTGTGTAATCTTGCCATCTCTTCTTAATCTCTTCTGCCTCTGTTAGGTCCCTGCCATTTTGGTCCTTTATCATGCTCATCTTTGTATGAAATGTTCCCTTCATATCTCCAATTTTCTTGAAGAGATCTCTGGTCCTCCTTAGTCTATTGTTTTCTTCTATTTCTTTGCACTGCTCATTTAAGAAGGCATTCTTATCTCTTCTAGCTATTCTCTAGAATTCTGCATTCAATTGGGTGTATCTTTCTCTTTCTCCCTTGCCTTTCGCTTCCCTTCTTTCCTCAGCTATTTGTAAAGCTTCCTCAGACAGTCGTTTTGCTTTCTTGCATTTCTTTTTCTTTGGGATGGTTTTAGTTGCTACCTCTTGTACAATGTTGCGAACCTCTGTCCATAGTTCTTCAGGCACTCTGTCTATCAGATCTAATTCCTTAAATCTATTTGTCACCTCTACTGTATATTCATCAGGGATATGATTTAGGTCATACCTGAGTGGCCTAGTGCTTTCCCTTACTTTCTTCAACTTAAGCCTAAATTTTGCAACAAGAAGCTCATGATCTGAGCCACAGTCAGCTCCTGGTCTAGTTTTTACTGACTGTATAAAGCTTCTCCATCTTTGGCTGCAGGGCACATAGTCAATCTGATTTCTGTTTTGACCGTCTGGTGATGTCCACGTATAGAGTTGTCTCTTGGGTTGTTGGAAAAGAGTGTTTGCTATGACCATCGAATTCTCTTGACAAAATTCTACCAGCCTGTGCCCTGCTTCATTTTGTACTCCAAGGCCAAACTTGCCTGTTATTCTGGTTATCTTTTGGCTTCCTACTTTAGCATTCCAAACCTCCATGATGATTAGGACATCATTTTTGGTGTTAATTCTAGAAGGTGTTGTAGGCCTTCATAGAACTGGTCAACTTCAGCCTCTTCAGCACCAGTGGTTGGGGCATAGACTTGGACTATTGTGATGTTGAATGGTTTGCCTTGGATTCGAACTGAGATCATTCTGTCATTTTGGAGATAGTACTCCAGTACTGCTTTTCCTACTCTTTTATTGACTATGAAGGCTACTCCATTTCTCCTGAGGGATTCTTGCCCGCAGTAGTATACCTGATGGTCATCTGAATTGAATTCACCCATTCCTGTCCATTTTAGTTCACTGATTTGTAAGATGTCTATGTTCAGTCTTGTCATCTCTTGTTTGACCACATCCAGCTTGCCTTGATTCATGGATCTTACATTCCAGGTTCCTATGGAGTATTGATTTTTACAGCATCGAACTTTCTCACCACCAGATACATCTGCAACTGAGTGTCCTTTCGGCTTTGACCCAGTTGCTTCATTCTTTCTGGCGCTACTAGTACTAGCTCTCTGCTCTTCCCCAGTAGCATATTGGATACCTTCTGACCTGAAGGGTTCATCTTCCAGCGTCGTATCTTTTTGCCTTTTGGTACTGTCTATGGGGCTTTCATGGCAAAGATACTGGAGTGGTTTGCCTTTCCTTCTCCAGTGAATCACGTTTTGTCAGAGCTCTCTGCTACGACCTGTCCGTCTTGGGTGGCCCTGCACGGCATAGCTCATATAGCTTCATTGAGCTACTCAAGCCCCTTCGCCATGACAAGGCAGTGATCCATGAAGGAATTAAGCCAGATAGGATGGGCTAATTCGATTTTATTCAGACACACCTACTAATGTCATTTTAATGTAACATTTCCTAATCAAGTTAAGATTATTCCACTGATTCAAAGACTATACACAGTTTTAGAGCATGCAGAAGGCATGTGTGAGAATTTTGTTCCTTTTCAAAACACTGCAAACAAGTCTATTTTACAGTCCTAAATGTTTAAGATGTTTAGTGTAAGAATGTAATTATTGCAAATTCCTAAACTTGGGGTCGCATTTGAAAATGTGCACTACACAAATATGGAATTATGAAAAAGTACATTTGTGGAAATGCTCCCCAAATTTGCATTTTCAAAATGTAGCCTATGGGAGGAAATATGCGTTTTTATTATGAAAAAAATATATTTTTAAACAATGCATATCTTTCCATTAAAAAGATGTATTCCTTTCCCAGAAGATGGGGCTGAAAATATAAGCTTATGAGCAGGAAACTAAATAAGGTAAAATGAGTTTTGAGGAAGTATTTGGATACTGCATGGGCTCCCACTTCTATTCAGAAGTTTCCTGGTTCAGTCCCTGGCATTAAAATGGAGTGAAGGAGTACTATGTAAATTGTCTTTGGTCCCTCAGAAGAGGAAAAAAAGCTAGAGATTAAATTGTCTGAAGGCAGCTTTATATGCTCATGATGGTGCCTTTTCCAAATAAAATTCCCCAGGTGCTCTGTATAGGATTGGATGATATTTCTGTTTGTTTTGTCAGAATCCCGGAATCTCAATTTGAGAAGAGGGAATAAAACTCAGGTTCATGGAAAAGATCAAGTGTCCAGACCATCTGAGGCTTTATTGTATTACCCCAAGGTTCCCGTGGTACTCATGATAGTGCATGCATTACCGGGCAGGCAGAGGTGAACTTTGCTGCAAAGCTTCAACACCATTGCAGGGTACTTTATAGGTACACAGGTACAGGGCAATTGATGACAGAATGCAGAGATTACAATAAGATTCTGAGGTCATCACATACAGAACAGATAAAGGAATGTCAGTCAATCATACAGTAGCAATGATTACAATATTTCTTATTCCCTGTATTGACACTTTAGTTCAGTAGCTTGAACCCATCTCCAGGTCTGCTTAGACATGTAAATTCAAGCTACTGAAACTATGCATGAACTCAAGACTCTTATCTACTCTAGACATTCTGAATTGGCCAGGGCACATGGAGCCTCTGGGCTATCAAAAGATACTTCCTTGTAAACTGAATTCCAACAATGACTATTTAATCATTGTGAAGGTATACAATGTAAATTTGGACAAAATGGCCTGTGTACTGTAGCTTACAGCTAAAGGTGAGAGAAAGGAGCAGGGGACGAATGCCATTTTAAACAGTGAGTGCTTGGTTTTGAGAAGGAAGACAGGATTTGATCCCATAATGCAAAGGCACACAGAAGTAATGCTTTTTAGGCAGGATTTATCCAAATTTTCCCAACAGTTTACATTTCACTTCTTAAAGCGACCAAAGCAGCTTGCAAAAGAACAAGGAATTTAGAATAATTCTATAAACAACTCAACACAGTAAAAGATAACCCTTCAAATGTAAGGGGTATCAATATAAAATTAAGGATTTACATTTAATGATACTAGAGTCCAGCAGCTCCTTAAAGGCAGCAGAGTGCATGTTCAAAGCTGCTAGAATTTTTTTAAAGTGCCACAGTAATCTAAAAACAAAAAAATGAGAGCAGCTCTCCTCAAGATGGGCAACCTGCACTTATGATGCAATCACCAACATGGTCTGACCCTCACACATGCTCTCCCAAAGTTATAAAATGTTGGGTCCTTCCATGCTGATTGGAAAGGCCACAGCCACTCCATGAAGGATGAGGCACTTTCTGAGATAAAAAAATATCCTCCACATTTTTTTACCATGGTTTTTTAATATCCCAAAACTGCAATGTTCTCTTCTCCTAATCATTTTCTGACTAGGTTCAGAAGCAAAACTGTTCTTCCTATTGTTCATATTGTAAAAATATAGCATACTGCTGAACTAGTAAACTACAATACTCCCCTATCTTTCTTATTTTAGAGGATGGTTGTTTGTGAGAAAGTAATCATGGAGCTAATAATAATACTTTAATGGCTCGAGATGACTATCTCCCATGTTTTAGCACAAACGATGGTACAGAACAATAGGGCACGGAAGCTTAAAATGAATAAGGAGCAGAAAGAAAAATCACGGTACAAGATGGAGCTTAAACTGCACAAGCATCACATATTGTTGATTAGTTTAGATGCCAAATGCTTCAGGTGATCAGCACATTATATATTCTGGGGCTTGGGCTTTCAGAATAATCACTTGAAGTGCAATCTTATCCAAGTTTAGACAAAAGAAAGGCCTATAACTCCCAGCATGCTGCAGACATGTGTCGGTACCCTATATAGTTTAACAGCTCAATCATGAACACATTTATTCAGAAGGAAATCCCACTGTTTTCCCTGAAACTAACATACAGATAGAATTTAAACTTTAGAAACGTTGTATTTATGAGTTCTCTCGTGTGTCTTGACATTTTACATTTCTGAAACTTCTTTTTCTTTCTTTCTGACCTTTCTCTAAATGTCATATTTTGCATTGTATTTGATATCTCAACAACTCTTTTAAAAATAAAATAAATACGTTAAAACTCCACCTATTTCAGTGTCAGAGGCATCTGCCAGAAGTCTGGACAAAACAGATTGATTTGATTTACTGGTGATTGTATCTGTCATTTCACACATTTAAAGATTAATTTGAATATGTAAAGCTTCAGAACAGCATTCTGCTTTGCTTTTGTTAAAAAGTACTTTTGTAAAGTTGAAATTTAAAAAAAACCTGCCACATTTTATTATTTTAACTTCATATACTTATTTATTATATTGTATTTTTAATTTACTTGTAATTATTATTTTATATATGATTCAGCTTCAGTTTAGCTCTTTATTGCTTCTGATCACAAATAAGGAAAAATATACAGACAAATAAATCAACCTACATTAGATACACACATAAACACACAGAGAGACATGATACAAAATAAAAATGTCCCTCGAGGGAAAGGGAAAGCATTATTCATAGTTCTAACTTAGGATTTTATCAAAGAGCCCGTATTTGGCCCTTAGCAAGGGATATAAGTGCCTTTCCAAGGGGGTAGTTTTGGTGGTATTTTAGCATGCAGTTAAGGTTCCAATTCATAAGGCTAAGACCGCGCATACTTATTCATCCGGCTGGGTGTGTTATTTTGGCTGCCCCAGGCTTCAAGAACACAGTAAAGTGCTCACAAATTGGACTGACTGAATTGAGTGTTGATGTGAACTTTCTACCACCATAGAAAATCTAGGGAAATTGTTTCCAGCTAGCTCAGGATTGGCTAATATCAATTCCTCAGAATTATTAAAGACCTCTGAGAATAAAACCACAGAAGGCTGCTTTTTTCTTTGTCTGGTTTCATTTTGTACTGTCTAAGATTTGCTTTGGATTGTCAGCTTTTTGAGGTCTTGTTCTTTTGAAGGCCCTTGCTATTGGTACATATAGACAGGTTTAGATGGCTTTCTTGTTTTCCCTACAAGTTTTGTTTCCAAATAATGCTCTGTGGGTTTTTTTATGTCATCACTTTTCCCTTTCTACTTTTGTAAATAAACATATCTCCTATCTCGATTGAAAGTGTGTGGTTCATTCCAGTTAGGTCTTGTTATCAACTCCAGAGATTCCCTCTTAGTTACTATTGCTTCTTAAAGTTTCAGGTCCTAGCCTGGGCCATTTCAGAAATGTTAGGGGTCTTGTGTAACAGATTGAGTTAGAGCAGGATGAGTTGGAGCTAAGGGGTGGTGGCAGCCTACCTTGAATCATGGCCCCAGATTGGCACTCTCCAGTGACCTTCACTTCAGGTATGCCCCAGAACCACTTCCTGGTCCGTCTGAAGTGGGTCCCACTGCTCTAGACCCCTGTCTTGTCTATGCAACTTGGAAGAGGTCCTACTACCTTCAGCCTATTATGGAGACTTGGGACTCCTCTGCCACACAGATCCTGGGAAGCAGTCATCAGCATGCGCCTTGATTCACCCACCTTCATTCTTCAGCAGCTGCAGGGAAAGGCTGCTCTTTAATAGCAGGAAGTAATGTCTGAAGGGATGGAGTTTTAAAAGTGACTCTCCTGACCTGACCATAAAAGCTTTCCAGTTGTTCTCAGAGTCTGCTGTAGTAATGTGTCATTTCTCTGGCTCCAGGATCACTGGCTGAGGCCTTGAACCTGACCAAAGCTTCAGATGTGACACAACCATCTGGAGCACATTTGAGCCTCCAGGTCTGAGCAGTAACCCAGGACAACTGATGGATACCTGCTGGATTCAGATCTCTGGTGGGGTTGGTGTTCAATCAGATCAGCATTTTGGTTCTGCCTGCCCTGCTGGGAGTTAGAACACTTCTATCCTCTCTTCAAACTGGCTGACTTTTTAAAATGTAACTCAGATACAGGTTTTGGATTTACATAGCTTAAGAGTTTTCCAGTCTAAACTTTGGACACAACAAGAAACATTTGAATGAGAAAGCATAGTTGAGCACCCTCTTTTACATTTATCTATAAGGGGAAGTCTGAACCTGTAGGTTCCACATCTGAAGAGCACGAGGAGCTATGTGTACTCCCTTCACAGATAAATATAAATCTCACATACAACTATAGAATTAGAGACAAGCGCACACTGCACTAATCATATCCTGTGTAGCTGAAGGGTTGCTTTTTCTTTACTCCAGTGTAGGGGAGGATTAAAACTTTCCTCCATTTCTCATCATATTCCATCTTCCCAATGGCAAGTTGGAAAGGTGAAGGAAAGTCTCCATTGATGCCAATGGAAGCTTTATTTTAACCCACCCCCATGGAGGAGGGGAAAATCCTCCTCTCCTGATGCATGATGGTCCTGTCCTGAATTGGGTCTACAGATAGTAATGGTAGGGAAAAGGAAAAGGTAACCATCTGCATGATTAGCATAACATGTAGTTTGCTTTCAGTGAGCAGATGTAACACACCTGCTTTTCACATAAAATGTGGAAGAGCCCTTTGAATGTACTCCTCTCTCAGGCCACAGTCCTTAACATCTTGTTTGTAAATAAATTTCCCTAAACTTATTAGAGATTCCTTCTGCATACATTGACCCAGAGAGCTTCAGCTGTTGGGCAATATACAAATGTAATCAATCAATTAAATTTCTTTTTCTTTCCCATCTTTTGCATCTTTCCTTGCATCTCCACTCTTACTCCCAGTAATGAGAAATTATATCTCCCTCCACTGAAGATGCTCTAACTTTTCTTTGTGTTCCTCAAAGGATAGAGAGACTAGAAATCTAGGTGTAAGACACAGCAAGTTCAGGACCATTACACCAATATTCTTCCCGACCCAATTCAGTACTTGAGACATGTTTGTTTCTGGCACACACTGTTCTGCATACAAGGGCAAGGGCCAGGGAGCCACCCTCCTAAGCTCTGACTGGAAGGCTAGCAAACAAGCAGTGGGCTCTGAAAAGCCAGTCAGTGGAGATTCTCCTGGGCTTCACTCACACATGCCACATTCCATCTCAGCTGCACCTTCCCAGATTCCAGTCTGATTCCATTTCGTAGCATACAGTATTTCCAGACTTTGCTCCTGATCTGCAATAGTCTACCTTGTGCTTGATGTAACCTTTGTTTCTGCAAAAATGGCTAATATTTTCAAATCAAATGTCGGCAGCCCTACTATCACCTCAGTCACCTTGACTGTCTGATCTGATTTTATCCCATCCCTTCCTCCCCTTGCATTTCCCACAGTGAGCTTGCTATGCTTCCTTCCTTATCTGCCTCCAGCCTAAATGATCACCTTGGCCTTACCAGGGAAGGGTCTACACACTGTTCCACAGAATGGACCTTCTGGGGTCTTGTTATATGCTCTGTTGACTCTCAGGGCCCCACTCCAGTCCCATTTGTGGTTTGTATACTGGGGAAGCCATCTGTTTCCACCCAGCATTACTGAAGAACAAATGTGTCGGGGAGATAACGTTTCCCTGCTAAGACATAAAAGTACGATGTGACTGAAATGCAGTGGCATGTTGGAAAAAGATGTGAAGGAGAACTAGAAAATGTGCTTATATTCCTGCTGCAGGAAATTAAATGGTGTGGAAATACTTTCTCTGCTGAAATATCAAGCACCCTATATTTCTGCAGTAAGATGTGTTATTGCAGATATATAGGGACATAGGCATGGGACATAGGCAAGGAAATATTTGTTCAATAGCACAGTAAAACCAACAGCTTTCTTTACCATAAAGAAAGCACATGGTGGCCCAGTTTGTACTATCATGGTTTGCCTGTTCTTTCATCCAGTCCCCACTGTTGCATCCAAACGCAGCAAGGGTGAGTTGTTGGTGTGGATAATAAACCATCCACAATCCTGAAACGGTCCGTGGTCTCTTGGAGATTTGTTAGCCACACCTACAGACCACCCTTAGTGGGTCTGGATGACAGAAGAGGCAAGTAGGGTTACAGAATGGGAGCAAACCGCAGTAGCATATCTAAACCACCATGGCTGAAAAGGTGTAAACCTGTCCCATGTTTGTTAACAGTACAGGTTACGGATTTGGTTGTGCAGATCTTTTTTATTTCTTGTAATTATTGTATGGAAGATGCACAGCAAAGACTGCCAACAATAGCCACATCTGCATGAGAACCCTTATATTCTTGGTCAGTCAGCTGTCCCGAGTGCCCAGCTCCCAGTGGGCTGTAACCTCTGCCCAGAGACTCCCTGGCCTTGCTTCCAGACCAGACGCTGGGTTCGGTACAGGACAACCCAAGAATTGGGGGAAAAGATTTTTATTTTAAAATGCTAACGAAATAGGAGTGGAGGGTCTAAAATCACTAGGACACATAAGGCACAATCATGCACAAGGAAGGGGGGAAGGGAAATGAAGAGCAGCACAGACACAATTAACAAGAAATCAAAGCCCCCAACACCCCAAGCCATACATAAAAGAACAAAGCTTCCCCAGCCTTGCTCTAACCCAGAATACCATACCGGATGTAGTCTTCCTGTATAGCACAACCTTCTTTGGAAGAGCCTCCAACAGCAAAAGAGAACCTCCCAATGAAGAGGAACCCCGAGCCTTCTCTGCTCCCTTCTTTGATCCCCGTCATTCTTCAGATGACTCATGAGGTGACATTGCATGACATATTCCAGGTGAGGACCATTTGTGTTCTTGGGGAGTATGAATTCCCCTGTCCTTAGTTACAATTTACAGTATCTCTCCTTTTGCATTCTCAGGCCCTCCTGAGGCCTTGGTGCTTGGGTCTTCTGGAAACAACAACTGGTGATGGCAGCCATTTCCCCGGGATGTCAGTTAACCCTTTCCCTGCAGGTTGAGGCTTGGCCAGTTTAAGTTACAATCATACAGTTGTCATTGTGTGACATGCAGAAGGCAAAGCAGCAAGAAATGGAGTGAATATTTAAAATGGAAAGTACCTAAATATTCTTGTAAAATCTTTAAAATACCCAATGCACACCATACTTTATACTGTGTAACTGTGCTCTAAAAAAGATAACTTGGAAATGTGATTTAAAGCCACAAGACAGAAAAAAGAGCATTTCTGACTGACTGAAATGCCTCAAGCAGAATTATAAACCGGTGATTCCCCAGGAGTGAGCTTCTGAGTTGTCTTATTGCCACATTGAACCTTATTTTACATATAAATCCAGAAGAAATAACCAAGTCCTTGTAGCTGTCTCTGAGAGTTATAGGCATCATCATAGTATTAGTAACAGAAAACAGAAATGCTTTAATTGTGCCTAGAATGCTCAAAGCAGTACATAATTAAAAGGAAAAATAGTCCAAGCAGGCAACTGTATTGGTCCATTAGGGGAAGAAACACACACATACACATACACACATTTAGCAACAGCCTCATCATACCTTTGTTAAACTGAAAACAAAACGATGTTTGTGGGGATAATAAAAGTCCCAATTACAACACATATGAAGATATACCATATTTAAATGTTATGAATATAGTTCAAATCACAAATAAGTCCCACAAGGGATGCAATCCAATGTGGTGTCCCCTAACCTTCTGAACTCAGGGGTAATGGACATCATATTGAACATGGAAGAAATGCAGACATGAGGGTCAGCTCTGAGCTTCTCCTACCCTTGATGGCCAATTTTGTGCTTCAAATTCAGAATTTCAGCTTGTCTTCTCTGTTTCCTAGGATGGAGCTGAGCTAGGATCTGTCCAGAGGCTATGAGGTTGTGCCTCACATAAGTTAACCAATGCTGATTCTCACATATTGCCACTAAGGCTGGATTCAGAATGCCCTTTGCCATCTAGATTTGTTCACTTAGAAGGGGACTGCAAGATTCTGTCAACCAAAGAGCCAAATTCCATTTCAGAGAAGCTCTTGGTGGTGGGGAAGGGCGCATTCCACTGGTAGATGGGCTCAGATCAAAATAGGCTGGGTCAGGAGAGGCATTTTCTTTTCCATGGGAAAAGGTTTCACAAAAGCTGAGAAACCACAACATGCTTAGTGGCTGGCTCAAAGAGAGTGAGGACAGGGAAGGGGAAGTGGCCTTCCAGGAAATCTCCAAAGACCAGCTGGTTTTCACACACACTTGACACTCAGTCTGAGGTTCTGCACCCCTGATATAAACTATATAAAACTATTTTGCCTAATTCAAGAATACCAGTTTGCACCAGACAACATGGTCATCAAGGCAATAGCTGCTTCCTCATTGAAGATGAGGCAGCCATCCAAGATGTTCACTAGCCTGATCAGAAATGATGTTCCCATGCCTTGTAAGGCAGAGGGCAGAAATAAAGAAGATGGTAGTCCTTATATTGGTGGTCCTTCCTTCTATATTTGGTTAATGCTGCTTTCTGATAAGCAGGAGGGGACTCGATTTCTTTTGTGATAAAGATCCTAACATTCTGAAGGTTGCTGGCAATAGAATCTTCTTTATGCATCTATGCTATAGTAATAAAGTTGAAATACTAACAGATAAAATAAAGATTGGAAAGAAGAACATGAATGTATATCTTTTCCAAATGTATATTGAAAAGTCTTATTTGACAGGTGGGGTATGCAAATATATCCCTTAGTATATTGTTAGTTTGTCCTGTAAAAGAAAGGCATAAACAGGGCTGTTTTAAGGGTTTATTTAATTTACTGAATTACCATAGGTCATATATAAATCACTAACGAAGTATGTTGTCCAACAATATTTCCATTCATTGTGACTAGGAAGGGAATCAGTAATAATTCCATATGTGTTTTGTTTATACCAGGAAAGAGAGAAGAGATGAATGATAATGAAATTTTGTAAAGTGTGCAGCCATAAAATTTTCAAATTATATTTTCCATTCTGGGTGAAACATGCATCCACGGAAACACTGTAAACATGCACATATGCTTGTTATATCAATGATATTCACACACCAATAGTTAAAGGTGACTTGACATTTTCATTACAATCCCTTATTTTTATGTGGCTGCATCTAGGCTGTAGAAGAAATATTGCAAGTATATATATTCCACCATCTGAATGCAAGGCTCTTATTTTACTGAATTGTAAGAGTAAAGCTAGCATCCAGTACTGGCCATCCAATCTATTCTGGTACCGAGACAGGCATTTCTCAGAAGAAACTAACCCCATTGCTTTCTCCAGGCAGGTCTTACTGGGCTAAAACGGAGAAATGGATTCAAAAGAACCAGTTGGAAGGAAGACTATAACCCTATGGTGGTACTCAAAAGTGTGTGAGAGGGCTTGTTTTATTATTTATTTGTTTTATATCCCACTTTTCTCCTTACAAATGCAAAGTGCTTACCATTCTTTTCCTCCTGCTCTCAATCTGATTCCCTTTGAGGCAGGTTGGATTGAGAGTCTGTGGCTGACCCAAAGACACCCAGTTGGCTCCATGGCTGAGCAGAGATTAGACCTCAGGTTTAGAGTCCCAGTCCCATGCTCTTCAATACTACACCACACTGGCTGGGATTATGCAAATTTAGCAGCATGCAGGATCAATTTAAACCATCTGATATTCATGTATAAATTTGTAAATAAATCAATGCATTTTATTTTACACTGTTTCCCACAGAAAGAGGATGGATTTTAGGGGGAAAGCAGATTAGCTGCTCTGTGTGTGATTAGCAGACCTTTTAACAAGGCTGTTAGCCTGCAGTTGAATGCAGTTGAGCCTTGCTGAAATACTGAATATTTCATCGTGGGATGAAGGAGCAGAACAGAGAGACAAAGAACAGCCTTTTGGGATGTTCACTTCTGGGCCATGAAAATGTGCTTGGCTAGGCCTGCACTCTCAGCGGATGAAGATTTCAGGAGGGGTATCCTTTGCCATTTCCAAACAGTGCCACAAGGCTTTTGTTCAAGGATGGCTGGAGCTCTGATCAGGCCACAAGAATTCTGCCCAAAACAGTATCTCACAGAGAGTCTTCATTATCACTGTAATGATGTTAGGGACTGTACCATTTTCCACAAAGTACCAAATTATACACAGATTAGTTTAATTCTTAATAACTGTGGCTCTCTTAAATCTTTGGCTGTACAGAAAGCACTGCAGGTACTGTAGGTGATGAAGTCTTGCATAATCTTCCAAAATTTCATAAACCTTAGAAAGGAGGATGGAAAGCTCAGTCAGACCATTAGATATGACTAATTACATCTAATTTTGCATACAGGGGCGAAATTACGATTTCCACAAAGTGCATGAACATGGAAATACTCTTCTCAGACTGTACAACTATTCACCTAGTGCTAGCCCATTGCCCTTCCAACTAAGTTACCTAACTGGAATGTTTCTAGCTTTTCAATACCTTTACGTTATTGAGGTCGCAGGAGTAGCTGTGGCTGGCCATAAATTCTGCACTAAGGCAGCTTTGAAGGTAGATCATGAGTTCATATATAGCCTTCCAGTTGCATCCACATTCTATTAAAATCTTGAGATTCTATTAACATTTTTAAAAGGCAGATAGGAATATTCCTTAATGCAGAGCTGATCAATGGTCCATCAGTGGGACCGTTATATCATTAGGCCACAGGTATTTTCTACACTGATTGGCAGCAGTGATCCAGGAGCATCAGCTATACCTAGAGTGATCAAGGGTTGACCCTGAAACCTTTGCATGCCAAGCATGTGCTGTACCACTTGGAGAGCTCGTGTACCCTTGCTAACTTTTTCCTTGCTGAGCCTTGACATCTGCTATATAGCAGCTGCCGTTGGGAGATACCACCTTCCATTGCACCTTTCCTCCAGTCGTTTGCTGGCTCCATTTGGCATAACGTTTGTGCTTCCCACTGAGTCAGCCATTGTAGACCATTCCCATGGCATCATGATGATGATCTCTTTGACTTTGGAAAAGCTTGTTCTGTGTGGCATGTGGTAGGAAAGAGAAGACAGGAAGCCTGGTGGAGGACATAGTAACTACAGCAATAACTGGGAATGGAGCTGGAAATAATCAACAACATCATATTGGGGAAACACAAATGTGTTTGTTATGAAAGAAGGTGAAGAACCAAAAGAGCCATTTTCCATTGGGAACACCTGTTCATTGTTCTGTGTTCTAGTCACTGTTGCAAAATTCCTCCGAACTTCCCTCTTTATCCAAGGGATTCTGATCTCTCTCCCTCCCCAGAGGTTCCTGGATCTTCCCAAGCTAGTAGCACAAAGTCTCTGCTATAAATATATAATGCAATCACTGCATAGTTTGACTTTTTTTGGATTTCTGCAGATGTTGCAAATATTCATTCAATATTGACTTGCATATGCTAACACTGTTAGACACATCCTTAAATATTTTACATTTCTTTTAAGCAGATTCAATAGCTGTACCTAGATATTAAAATGAATTAATTGCAATTCATTTTAGACACTATAAAGTACAATCTGCCTAGAAAGTCCAGTTGGATTAATTTGTTGCAGGATACAAATTCAATAAATTAATAAACAAATAAAATTCTGTGGATAGAATTTTAAAAGCCATGTTGCCAGGCTCATTGTACTCAGATTATGGCAAGTGCATGTGGCATTCAGACAGGCTCCAGCCAAGCTCTTGCAGGCCTCATGTATACCTGCTTTCATTCTCTATCCTTTTACCTGGATAGTCACAATCCGTAAGACTACGCTTTTCTGCAGAGAAATGGATACTACTGCATTATGACACAGGCTTTAGTAGCCTGTTTGAGAAAGCTCCACTGCTTTTAATAGGAATTGTGGGTTCTTCGCTCTGCCTCCCTGGAAATTAAGTCCTACTCCTTTTTGTCACTCAGATTTTTCCCCATGATAGCTTTTCTCTCTCTCTTGCTTTCCTTTACTGATACTTATAACTATGGAGCGATCAGTTTTAAGCCAAATTCTCTCAGGCATCTAACCTCCAAAGGCAAAAGTATACACATCTTTGCAAAGAATATGTCTTCAGTAAAATGGCTCATTGTTCCACCCACGCCTGCACTATTCTAATGCCTGTCTCAGAGCCTTAGAATACTTGAGATGTGATGGTGTTTGAGATGCAACAGTGCTGGAAACAATTATAGAAGAGAAATGACTCAGATTGATGAAACATACTTTTGGGGCATATAATTCAAACACTCTTCTTAATCAGTCTCTGGCATAAGAAGTGTGCCAGCATCTATTGCACCAGCTCTCCAGACAGCTCTCTTGTTGACTGATCACACTCTTCCAATATTGTACTCTGAGCACCACAGTCTCGGAAGCTTTGCTGCAACAATATCGTATTGGCAAGTATGTTCAATGGGGCTGATAACCTACTTCTTGGTCGTTGAACATACTTTTTTCCTTGCTGACGAGATGCTAAGGAAACATTTTGATAGGTTGTTACAGAAACTTGCAGGAAATGTGGAAGTCAGCAATATTCTGATGAGATCTTCATGGGTTATAAGCCAGACCATGATTTTACCATGACTCACTTCTCAGCTCGACTAGTAGGACTTCATAAACAGCCCTTGAAAACAGCATCAGAAAATAGCTACTATTGAATGCTGTAGCAGGGACAAACCCTGTGTTGGGGACAACTAAACAGCTGGGATCATCACCTACTCTTTGCTCTGGCTGGCAGTTTATTATTCAAAGCAATCTTATTTTCTTTAAAGCCCTCTGTTTAAAGCTTGGGACCAGACTGCTTGTTGGACTATCTCCTCATATCAGAACCTGCTGCCTAAGATCAGCTGCATCTGCTATTGCATCCTGAGAAATGGTTAGAGGCTGTGCAGGAGAGGACTGTCCATGTGGTGGCACCCCTCAGGAGATGCTAGGTCACCGTCACCTCTCTCTGCATTCTTCCAGCAACTGAAGACATTGGAATGAGTGTTTCACTCTGTTGTTGCTTAATTTAATTCACTGATGGTTAGTTTGGGGACTTGACTTGGAGGCTCCTTTAAGTTTGATCATTGTGTTTTAATGGTGATTTATTGCTAATTTTATATCTGTTTCTATACTTTGTAAATGGCTTTGAGCAACTCCTTCTTGGAGGAAAAAAGCAGGATTTAAATTTATGTATATAGTTTGTATAAATAAATAAATAAAACTATATGTAAAGGGGACCCATGTACGGAGATGGACACCAGGACCAGGAGACCAGTCTTACATCCAGTGTATACTTGCTAGGTGTAGACACCTGCACCTGTAGGGATTCCTACATACATAGGCCTCTACAGGCATAGACTTAGGGTTTCCCCTGGCTCCAAAATCCATGACTACATATTCTTCCTTTTGTTGTTGTTTAATCCTCATCTCTGTCTTTTAATTCTTCCAAATGCAGCTGTTCAGGTGCTAGTTGACTCAAAGATTAAAAGCCGCTGCGCACACTCAGATTGATTGTATGTGAGCACACATGTATTTCTATTCACACATGTGGCTAACTCCATTGAATAGGTCTATTGCCAAACATTCTGGCCTATTTGTTTATTTGACGTACACTTCATTCTAACCATTTCAGATTCAATAGTCGATGACAATCTACTTAAAGAATGTCATGTGCCACAAAACTACCCCACAATGGCATTCAGCTAGCCCATTTCAGCTGCCTACAATACAGAAAAATCTGTCCTTATCCTTATCAGGATGACCAAGTCAACAGTTGGGTAAGATTGAAAATCCTTCAGTTGCAACCATGAATACAATTAACAATAGCAAAGAGCTGAAATCCTTTGCTATCTGGAAACAGAGTTAAAGGCTGTTACTTTAAACTGTACAAATGTTTTGCTAAAACTAGCAATATTTTCTTAAAAGGGCCATGTAGTCATTGTTGTGGTGTTGTTAAAGGATTAGAACACTGGGTATATGTTCTGCATGATTATGTTAAAAGTAATACTGTGTATCATGATCAGGGATTTTATACCTTAAAAAAGAAGGCTTAGCCAGGACCAGACCTGATGTTCTGCAGCTATACAGTCTTGAGCTTGCCACCTTTAGCCTGGGCACCAGATGCAGATCTTTCAGTCTCCCAGTGCTTTTCACAAAAACACTCCTGATGATTCTTCCAAAAACCCACTTGCTAGGAATGTATAAGAAATTCATTTCATCTCATATATTTTGTTAGAATTTTGTTAACGCTGTTTGCACCTGGATTTAAATGCAATTGGTGTTTGAGGCTTATACATTTCCAAGCTTGCAATGTGATCTGTGAACACAAAGAAGGTGCCTGACCACATAGCTGCCTTTGAGAAATGTACGTGAAAAAGGCATGTAATCCGTGGGAACACATACATTTGGGATAATATGGATGCACATATGCACACATATTCATGCAAAATGAGCAAGATTGCAATGTGATATGGCTACAAGATGGAACAAGCTTTGGGATGAAACCTGGAGATCTCCAAAGCTTTGTGTGTATGCCCATCGTTAACACCTGCTGTGCTCAGCTCACTGCCAGAGATCAGGAAAGTAGGTAGGTATATTGAGTGGATGACAGAACTGGACTTTTCACTATAGTAGTAGTAACATGCTTGGTTTTCTGTTGTGGTTACATGTCATCAAATTAGCGCCAACTCATGGCAACCCTATGAATACTCCAAAATATATGGAATTCTTTATGAAAAGTCCACAAAACCCACAAGTCTCATATATGGAAGAAAAATTCTTGCACAGAGATGTGTGGATGGCTGCACAGACTCACTTGGACTCATTTTCTGCTGGATGCCCATGTGAAAGTTCAATACAAGGTGACAGAAAGTGTCCCAGAGGCCAGGGAGCTGAACCAAGGAAATCTGATGGATTCCCATCCCCAGACCAGATTTCTCATGCATCACTAGCCTTCCAGTGAAATATCCTTACACTTAATAATATTTTCTACATGCTCTATAACGATTTTTAAAAGCTTACTCATAGGCTGACAATCTCATAAACATGCCACAATGCTATGGCATGCTATTACAGGCAAAGAAACACATTCCAATGCACATTTTTCATAAATTTACAGATATGTTTAATGACTAGACAGAATGGATGTGTAATAGCCTGTTCTGGAAAGGAAGAACCAAATGGCAGCAGATGTGATGCAGTCATCTCACTCCTTTTTGTTGAAACCAGGTGAAATGGATATTACAGAAGACAGTTCTTGGGAGAGGAAAACTTGCATGGACCTACTGAGCCAATACAGTAGATCATACAGCCTGATCTCTTCCTCTGTAATAATGGTGATGTGGAAGACTACAGTAGGAAGGTTTCTCTTTGTATCTGTAACAAGCTGAACTTGTTTTTCCCAAAATGCAGCTTTCCAAGGTGATTACCCCAGACTCTGAATCTGGACTGAAAAAGAGGTAAGGTTGGAATTCATGGCTGAAATTCCACAGCCAGTAAGTTTCAGACATGCCAAGTGGCTGTTGATAATCATGTCACCTGTGGTTCAGGAACAGCCACTGTGGAACAAGACTAGATGGGGAGTCCAATTGTTGGACACCAAATCAAGAAGTCTGGCTAACTGAATGATGTGTGGCAGAACCACAGCAACAAAGCCTCCCTGAGGGAGGAGCTTACTCTGGTTGGTTGGTAAAAGAGAAGGATGATTCAGCTTAGAATTATGTCTTAGCCTGAACAATACTTTCTCTTTAATTATCTGGCTCATTAGCTTGATGGATGTCTTTTTCTAGGGACCTCTGCAATATTCCCTTTGTATCACAAAATTAGCTTGCTTTACCATAATAAAAGACTGTAGTTAGAAGCATTTTGATTGATCTTCTGGGAGAAGAAAAGGAGAAAGATGGTGGGGGAGGGGGGAGAGAAGACTGGTTCACAACAGCTTCTTTGGCAATAGTAGCAAATTTAGTATGGGTAAAATATTTGATTACTGCCATGCTTGTCATGAGAATTAAGTCCTCCATTACCAGGTGCAGTTCTGCTGCTCAAGGATCAGGAATACTGGACTAGCAAGGGAGCTGTCCTACAAAATATCAAATGAGACCGATGTTTCAACTAGCAGTTTTATGGGGAAAATTGTTGTCCCAGTCCTTTCCAGCCTCGTTATTTGGGCTCTGTCCAGAGCATCTCACAGATTCCTTGAGTGGGACATCATTCCTGGCCATGATCTTAGTAATTCTTCTGGCACACTCCGATTTCACTTGACCTTCACACTAACAGTTATACTGACAGCAACCTTCTGCCCAAGGGTATCTTCCAGTTTTCCTGCCAGGAAGGTGGTGGGATATGACACTAACTCTTGAACCTCCTTTAATCAGACCTGAGAAGAGTGTTCATAGGCATGAGAAGAATATTCATGCTCACCTTGCTTTAAGTAGTGATAGATAACCTTAATTAGTTATTTGAAAAGGTAATTAAAAATTACATATATGGTTACACTCCATAACTATTAGCAGTTAAAGAAACATATATAGTTCAAAGCCTCTCTGGATAAGCATAAAGCAAATTACTAGACTTAATCACTGTGATATTCTTTTCAGAGCTGCCTCTTGCTTTATTTCTGAAAGGTCTTAGGAGTTATAAAATTAATTTGCCAGACATTTCATGGAATACTCTCCAGAAGCCAAGAGTGCTTCCATTAACTGTATCAAGTGGTATCCTGATCTCATCTAATATGGGGCAAAATTCTATTCAGTGAATGCAATAAGATGGGGTTAGATCACCTGTGGCATATAAAATTGATTTCTGATATTTGAATCAGAAACATTTCAAGTGGCTTTTCTAATGGTGCCCAGTCACCTGCCTGGCACCAATGTGGCAAAAATGCAAATGCGATCAACTTGTAATTTTCTGCACTGTGCTGTATTTTTATGGCTCTATCTTATCTGTCAAAATATTAAACCTTTGTTCATATAATTAGCTTCTTCACTCAATCAGTCCTCCTGGTGACCTTAGTGAAAGGCAATTTGTGTATTCTAAATTGGAAATGCTAATAAGATACCAGAAGGAGGAATTTGCTTGTTGGTTTAATGAAGCCATAGAGTGTCATCCTCCCTACCTTTTTTCCCCTTGATTCAGAAAGACATGCCAAATGGGAGAAGGGAAATGTGCATTAGGTTATCATAGCAGGAAGCAAAAAAATGGGCCCATTTCGTCACTATGTGACCCCTGATTCTTCTGCAATTTAATTTATTCTGAGCAAGCAATGGTCAGTAGGATGATTGGTCCAAGGGAATTGAATTCCGGAATCCCTACTCCCTTGCTCTCTTATCTGTCCTCTTTTACTGGCTCATGGCAACTTCTGAACATAAGAAGAGCCTTGCCGGATCAGACCGAGGTCCCATCTAATACAGTTTTCTCATATGCTGGCTAACCAGCTGCTCACAGAAAACCCACACGCAAACATAGGTGAGTGGGTGCTGTTGCCCTCTATAAAGCCAGCTGGCTTCCTGTATCAAGTGAACTGAGTCTCTGAAGCCTAGCTAACTGTTCTCTCACCAGCTTGGGGTCTGCTCCAAAGTCACATGCTAACAGCACTGCCCCAATCCAGTTCCATGTATTCTGGCTCTTTGTTTCCTCTGGCACTCTGTCCTTCTTGTCCTCCTTCTCCATTGCTCTCACTCTCTGCCTCTACTAATCATTGTCATTTCTGCCAACTATGTTTCAGTTTCCTGAATTTAACTATTTCTGCTCTTGTTTTGGCCTTCTGTTGAGCCTCTTTCTTTCCAGACTAAACTTCCTGACCCCATAATTTGACTTCCAGAGTATTAGCCCTTTGTTTGAAAATGACTAGGACATAAGAGAAGAGATTTAACTCCATTTTACAATTCCCAAAACCCCAAACTAAATGCCAGAATGGTTGATGGTCCTGCTCCTTCATAGCAACATTCACAGAAAAGAAGTACAGAGAAAAAATTAGCGTTACAGGCATTAAAAGTCCAAGCGAAATACGTCCAGTCTGCATCTCCTTTCATGTATTTTTGTACTGCCATCTCATTGTGTAGAGTTGCATTCATTCATTGAAATGCAGAAGTGATAATTTGCTTACTTTTATTTCACTTTCATTAGCTACCATTTGTCATTTTTTAAAAGATCAGCATGGTCGATAAGGATGAAGAACTTAATAGGAATTTAAATACAGTCAATGCTGATATAATTATCTTGGGAATAATGCACAAGAAAAAAGATAATAGCAATGAAAAGTAATTCTATTCTCTCAGGTTATTTTCATGGGAAAAAACCTTATGATAATTAAAGTACTACAATAAATCTTTATAAAAAGAAAGTATACTAAAAGAATAGTTATAAAAGACCTACTGATAGGATTATAAATACTCGGTTTCATGCTACATGATTCTTAAAGACTGAAAACCATAAACAGGTATTGTTTCAGATGAAGTATAGCTGGATTCCATTGATCTGACATACAAATGATCTTGCTATATATAAGGATAAATATATCAAATTGTGTTACTGCCATGCCTAATACAATGCTCATTTTGGGAAAAACATGAAACAGGTATTTTGGGAAATTTGCTGTGAAATTTTTCATGTTAATCACCAATATTGTACCAAAATATGCACCATTGCTCCAGTTCAGAGACTTGCATCCACCATAAATGCATGCATTGATCCTTTGGGCATTTGTGTTCCTCTCCATGGAGTAAGATAATCTGTGTGCACTGAGAAATTCTCATGAAATTCCTTTCCTGGTTCAAAGGAAACACATCAAGTGCAGCAAACAGAAGTAATGACTGAGTTAGGACACTCAAATGTAAAAACTCACAGGTAAGTATCCATTTTCAATATTATTTGAAGAACAATAAATATGTAGGGAAAATTTTACTTAACCTAGCTGATTAATCTGAAGTACTTTGCCTTCAGCTGAATCTGGAAATTCAGATAAGTTTTATAGGAAAAAATAAGGGCCAAAAGTTGGCATGTGAATAGTGCTAATCATAAATATGTTTAGACAGAAAAAAACACCTACAACTCTTAGCATGTCCCAGACAGCCAGATGTTTTAAGGCATGGCAGGCTCTCCTTCCCTGATTTTCAAGTCAAATGGAGTGTTATCAAGTGGAACACTTTCAAAACATGTTCAAAATTTTGAACATATCCCCATTCAAGGATAACAGGGAGGGGAATGGCTTCTGCTCCCTACAAAACAGGCTGGGGAAAGAAGAGGCCAAAAAACATACAAACAAGCAAACAAACCAGCAATCCAAGAGGTTAGTTCCACCTAACCTTTCACCTGTCACCACTACTTAAATGAAATTCTTAAAGTTCCAACTATATAGCAGTGTAGTGGAATATTCAGTAAAAAGCCAGTGGAAATGTAAAGCTTTTTTTTAATAACCTACCTATCCCAAGCAGAGATCTGAAGAATAGGCTTCTATAGACTCAGAAGTGACCAGTCCCAATTCAAACATACAGAAGTCAGGACAGTCCAGGTGGCAAAAATAATAGTTCAGATAAAGTCTGAGCCTCACCAATGAACCGAACGGAACGGAATGGAAAGGAAAGGAAAAAAACCGAATCTGTTCCAAACTACTCAGAAGCCAAGCATCTTGCCCCAAAAGACTAGCTCAGAAAAGATGGCCAGAAGCAACCTAAAAAATGGAAAGAGATACATGATCAAATTCAGAAAGAAGGCAAAAAGGCAAACTGTGGCCCCAGAAGCTTGATTCAAGCAAACATCTGTTAGAGAATACTTGAGCAAAGCACAAAAAGCCAGCTAAGTAAAACAAAAAGAAGCGAGCTTCTTACTAGTTTATGGGTGCTGTTTGATCCACTGATACCTCTGATGTTTCCTGCCTTCTTATTGTTGTTTTCCCTATTTTCCCCATTCTCTCTGTTGCCAACGGGAATTCTGATTCTGAATTGGTTCAATGTAGAAGGTGGAAGAAACCTGCAGATAAAATTTTCCATTGTTTTAGGGGCCTGACATGCTTTTGAATCTTACCGAGATACCAAGATACATACAGGGTCCACTAGAGTCACCCAGAGTGGCTTGACACAGTGTGTACCAACTCTTAGATCTTTTTGTGTAGTGGTCTCATCCGTATTCTGGTAAGTGGGCACAGTAAGGTGTTCCTAGCTAGAGGGAGGTTGCCGGGTGTTCTTTGTAACCCAGTTCAGCTTCATCCAGTCTGCCACCAGATGGAGGTGAGACAGATGTTGCTATCACAAGCTTGTCCCTCCTTCCCTGCCTCCCTCCATGCCTCCCTTCTGGTTCCAAAATTCATGACAAGCATTTGAAAATGAGGTTCTTTTGCTTAGACTTTATGGATAACAGAATAGTTCAAGCTCTAAGTAGCCTTTTACCAAAACTGAAAAGAGAAGCATCTGCTCATGGAAAGAGTTTAATCCTACCTAGATCCTTTCCTCAGTACCTCCCCCACAGTAAAATTTCTGGCTATACCATCAGGGCGGTTCTCACTGCTGGAAGGCAAGTAAATGCGAATAGCAAAGCTCCTGCAGCTGAGCAGCCTATTTCTTCCAGTGCCTCCTCACTGATCAAGAACTGGGTCTCACATATACTCCATCTCCTCTCCTGAAAACCCTTCTGCCCTTCCAAAACAGGCTGATTCTTATGCTCAGCCTGAGAAACGTCAGCAGGCACAGTTGAAGGTGCCTCAAAGAAGATTTTGATGACTTCTACTGAACAGTATGCAGTGCATGAGAGATTGAACCTCCCTCTACAGCAGCATGAAATGTGTGGCTTTTTCCCACCCTATTCTGCCCAGCTGTTTTGCATATCCTCCTGAAGGTATTGGTAATGCATCTGGGGTGAACGACCTTGGGCTGCTAAAAGACAAGGTTCCAATTCTGCAGGCTTTCTCAGGCTGCTGCCCAGTTTGACGTGACAGCATGGGGTGATCATTCTGTGGTCAAATACCTTCCACATATTGCTTGGTAGTGCTGGTTCATGCCAGAAGGGCTCTCTCAAAGCATGTAAGTAGGAGATGAGGAGATACAACATGGCTTTCCAAGGTGGTTACCTCAGACTCTGAATCTGGATTGAAGAGGTAAGGTTGCAGCTTTTTGGTGATCAGGTCATTCTTCATCAAATTCCCCAGATTTGGAAGGAGCTGTCTGCAGGACGGTGTACCATCAGACTGAAGTACAGCCAATCAGACCTACAGAGGGAACTTATGGAAATACCTTCCAGCAGGTGGGCTGTGTGTGAAGGATTAAACAGACTCTTACCGCTCCATGTGGCTGGTAAGTGCAGGCATAATTCAGTTGAGGTTAGGGCTAGTGGGGATCTATGGGCACTTTTATGGTGATTGGCCATTCGAGCGGCTTCATGCTCAGAATCTTCTGGCCCAGTGTGGAGATACAAGTTGCCTTTGAGTCCCACTCACCTCACCCCACTCAGAGGTTTGTGGCACTGGGAAGAAATTGCACAGGAAGGCTTCCCATGGCTGCAGAGTGGTGAGTGCTTAGACACCCCTTGGCTGGGGTTTGATGTCTCACCCAACAATAATGCAAGGTGTCTACCTGCTCATACCAGCTCTGACATCTGCAGATGTTCTAAATAAATGTGGCCCACATTTATACCAAAATATGACTTCTCCTTTGTCCTCACTTTCATTCACAAATTCCTATGATGATGATAAATTACATCCTGAAATTTTCACACATTCACAAAGTGGACAGATATATAATACTTCTGTCCCTAGCAGAAGAATAATAAGTTAGCTTATGAATAGTGACAGGATCAGTTAAGTGTAAGAAACCTCTATATTACTTCATATCACTCTCCACAGACTTTGGAACATTTACTTTCATTTAAGGAATTTTAGCATTCACAGAATTATTATTATTATTACTGCCATGTGCAGTCAGGCACAACATTGCAAATAGATTTGGAAGCTTCATCATCTACTTATCTCTTAGCAGCTTTCAACAGAAAAAAATACAACTACTAAAAGCATCGAGTGATGTGTGAATGAAAGAATTAAATATACGGATAATTAGAACCCACTGATTACAAGCATTTACATCTAACTGTTTTGCTGCCATGTTTAACGAAGTGTCCATACCCCGTAGGCTGTTTTGGATAGTGGGTAATTTATTAACCATGGCAACAGCTGCCTTCACCGGGTTCGTACACACAATAAACTGAGGCAACGGGCTGCTGTACCTTGAATATTGACAATAGCTTCTGGTAACCTTCAGGACCATAGTGTAAATAAGCCCTGGCACATCATGGTGATTATGCAAACCAGGGTAGTTAATACTCAGCTGGAAGGACAAGAGACGCGGTACCAGGCAATTCCCTATGCTTCTTTACTTCTTTCTTCTTTTCTCTTTTGGTCAGAGATTGTTTGCTTTTACTCAACAAAGAACTAGGACAGGCTTTTGCAGAACCTAGCTTTCCATGGACACCCTGAAGATATGTCTGCGACCTGCCAATTCCATATCTAGAGCATTGGCCAAGTCAAAGATGGTGTGTACTACCAAGAACAATTTTTGTTGTTGTTGCATCCTTTATCCTTGCACATAGACTTATATATAGCTATTATTTACCAAGGGACGCTTGAAGGAATTTGATATTTAAGAAGCCTGTTACAAACTCTGTTATGAGTAATTTGCATACCACAGCAGGTTTTCCAATTTTGCAAAGCAGTACTCAGCTCAGAATGTATCAGCATTCATTTAAAAACATGTACTTTAAGATAAAATAGATTTAGAAATGTGTACTTCAAGACAAAATACAATTTGCACATTTTGGGAATTAGTATGGTAAAAATACATAAATATGTTTCGGTACATTTTGCACTTTTTATACTCTATTTATTAATGTGAATTAATGGAAATAGGGTATGAACAGGCTTGTGAATAAGCACATATGAAAGTGATATAGATTGGACTTAAACAGATATGTCAATTTCCTTTGTTATCAGATGATCAGATGAAGATTTATGTACCATGCACATAACAGACTTGATAGGCTGTCAGTGGGAAATATTGAATGGGGTCGCTATTAATTGTTCAACTGATTCTATGAGCTCATCCTCAAGAATCTCCTCCACCATTATAAGACAAGGCCGGAGGGGGCAGGGGGTGCAATGACCCATGGCTTAATACAAGAAAAGTGACTTGGTTTGGGAAGAAAGGAGACAGAAGGCAGCATCAAAGTATTCATGCTAGAATTCCAACTTATTCATTTGTTTGTTTACATATTTATACCAACCCTCTAGCAACAACGACAGCAACAACAAAAGGCTCCCAGTGGCTCACAAGACAAGTACCATGATGGCCCCCTTCCTCAGGCTTGCAGTCTAAATGTAAGACATGATACACATGGAATCAGGGGCAGGGAGGGGAGGTTGTTGTCATTAAAATGGCTTAAAGCCTATTTGTGTTCTATGTTTTCCTAGGTGAACTAGAATTGGAACATCAGGCAGAATAAAGGCTGCAAATGAGGAAGGAAAAGAGCAAGAAAATCCACTAATCCCAAATGATGCCACTTATTGGAAGTGATGATGAAAGGATGAGGTGGCCAAGAAAGCAGGGAAATGTGGGTCCTTTTAATGAGCATAATACACTTTGAGAAACATAGATTGCAATTTAGAGAGCTTCTAGATCCTAGAGTGACTTTGGGTATTTTTGGTCCTGCCACCATGGAAATGCAAGTCCCAAGAGTGTCTCTGAGATGGAACCTGGCTCTCAGACAGAGAGAGCTTCAACACCGCCACCCTTAAAATTAAAATAATAATTTTAGTCATATAATAGTATATATTATGTACTAATATATAACATAATGGATTGGACTTGAACAGATTTGTCAGTATCTATTATCAGATGAAGATTCATGTACCATGCACATAGTGGCTTTGGTAGGTGGCAACAAAAAATATTGGGAAAATATTCTGAATGGGGTCACTGTTAATTGTTCATCTGATTCCATGATCTTGTCTTCAAGAACCTCCCTCATATATAATCCCAATATATTTATATTGTACATAAAGTATGCATATATAAATATAAATTTTAATTTAAATTTTAATTTAAATTCATATTTTAATTTAAATTTTTAAGGGTGGAGGTGTCGAATCTCTTCTGTCTGAAAGCCAGGTTTCATTTCAGAGATGCTCTTGGGACTTGCATTTCCATGGTGGCAGGGTCAAAAATACCCAAAGTACTAGTGCGGTGCCATGTTAGATACTTGGGTTAGGATTTAGGAAATGCAGATTGTAGTCCCTACTCAGACATGATGTTCACTGAGTAACTTTGTGCCAGTCAGACTCTCAGCCTTTACCTCACAAGGTTGTTGTAAGGATAAAATAGAGAAGTACCCTGTAAACCACCTTACATTCCTTGTAAGAGGAAGAGAAGTGGGGTATCGATGCAATCTCATGTCCTCATCCTCATCATCTTACTGCCAGTACTGAACCTTAGAAGAGGCATTTCAGCTTTTAGGAAGGGGAAAAATAATACAAAGGCAGGAAATTAAGAAAAGGGGGTGCAGTGTTCTAAAAAAATCCCAACGGGCTGGATTAGAACCACAGGAAGGTAAAATAAGCCTGAGGTTCTGGGCAACTGGTCTAGGAAAATGCAAAGGGGCCTGTGCGTGTGTTCAGGAATTTCTGCAGCCTAAGATTTAAGAGGTTAATTTAAGTTAGTATGTGAATTTCAGCTTTCTACATCTCCTCCCTTTTCATACTCTTCCTTTCCGACTTATCTTTTGCACCACATTCTTCTGGACCATTCTCTCTTCCAACACTTGTTTCATTGACCTCCCAGTTTCTCTTGCCCTGTTGTTGTCCTTGCTCTTGCTTCCCTAAGGTCCAGATCTCCTAGACAGATCCACCACCTTTCTCACTCCCTAGGATCAGAGCAACTGACCTGACAGCAGCCACCAACACTTCTGCCTGGCTGCCCAGACCTGATACAGTGGTACCTTGGCTCACGAACTTAATCCGTTTCAGGACTCTGGTCATGAGCCAAGTTAAATTTCCCCATAAGTCTCAATGTAAATAAGATTAATCTGTTCTGTAACTTTTTTTTTTAATCAGAAAAATGTGAAGCAAAGTTACAAAGCACAACAAAGATCGTGGCCATCTCCCCCCGACCCCAAGCAGGACTCTGGCCGTCTCCCTGCCCCCCCAGCACAACCTTGATCGTGTCCGTGATCCCTGCACGTGCCTGTCATCCCAGCACACTGAGGGGGGGGGAATGAGTGTGAACGCGAGCGCGCTGGTGGGGGAGATGGTCAAGATCGTGGTTGCGCTTGTGCAGCATGATTGCAGCCATCTCACTCGGGGGTGGGGGGGAGATGGCTGTGATTGCGGTCGCCACCCAATGTGGGGTTCACAACCTGAGTAAAAATGTTTATGAAATTTTTGTTCGTGACCCGATTTGGTCGTGAACTGAGGCGTTCGTGAACCAAGGTACCACTGTATTTAGAAAATTCAACCAAGTGACAGAAGTTTTATTAGCAATACCACCTGAAAGGTGTGTTTCAATACAGATTGGGTTATCTGCTCCGTCTCCAGTCAATCCTTACTTAGTAACCATCTACTGCATTTCCCAATGTTTACTAGAAATTGAAACTAAAACAACTAAAACAGGGGCAGCATTGGAAATATATTTGAATTGCCCCATTTGCAACCTCAAATATGAACATGAATGGGAGCACAATTCTTCCAAAAAATGTTTGCATATTCCCAAACTTGTGATCATATTCCAAAAATGTATATATGTTTTATTATGCATTTTCACAACTGAGATAAACTACACAATTTTCCTGTCTGAATGCAGTGTAAAACAGATCACAAATGGGAAAAAGGATGTCCCACTAACAGCAGGGACTCAGACTTATACTGAGTCAGAAAAAACCCCTGAATTTGTGATCTATAGCCTGCAATTATATATACACTTACTTGAGAGTAAAACCTATTAAACTTGACAGGGCTTTTTAATAAATAAAGATGCACAGGAATAGACTGTTAATATTTTGGAATCATGAATTAGTTATATGCAGTCTTTAATTCTGCTTAACTCTTAAAACTATTTTTGTGCTTCTAAGCACAGTTTTACAGATATATTTAAAAATCCAACATAACTGCATGAATTGTTATAAATACTGTAGATACTCAGATCAATATTTCCTTTAGTACTTTATTATTGATTTCCCAACATTCTTCTAGTTCTTTAAAAAGTATCTGCCTCTCCCTGACCTTTACTGATGGGCAATGATAGGCCACTAAAAATTTTGATATGCAACTAAATAAGAGAAATTGCCAAAGAGATTTCTTCCTTGTAAAATTTAACGGAAAAATGCATCTTCTCATCAGTCACAGTAAGTTCTTTTAAGGACTGTTTAATGAGTTTATTTCCTTCCAGTGCAAATATACATGGGAATAGCCAACCATAAACCAATAGATACTAACAGTATATATTCTTTTTGAAATTAGCTGCAAAGTAATCACCAACTCCAATCTTCCCTGAGAAGAACAGTTTAATAAGCAATTATTATTTGTGAGGCAATCCTCCTGAGAAATAGCCGGGCTCTTTAGCTTTTATTGTTCAGCGATAATGGAAATTGACATGAGGAGAAAATGGTACCATGTTTCTTTCTTTCTTTTTTCTTCCTAAAGAACTGAAACATTAAACTGCCACTCAATTGGCAATTTCAATGCTTCGAACAATCCTGAACAGTGGAGACCCCATGGTCACCTTGATCCTTAACACAACACTTACGTTGGAGAAAATGCTTCCCATTGAAACTCTAAATGCTGATGGAAATGTGTATTGATTTTCCTGAGAAGGGTGAAGAGATGATTAGGAGGAAAAGGAAAGGAAAAGACTGATGGCTTCACATCTGGTATTCAGAAACTGTTGGAATTCAGTCATTATTTATCGATTCTCTGAAAGCTGAACAAGCTAATGTGCTTAGGGGCAAAATCCTACAGAGCAGATGAGCCATAATCAATGTGAATGTGATGTTACCAGTGTTACTTTTTTCTTTTGTTGGGGGTGATAAAACAAAACACCATGAAACATAAACCTACTGAAGTGACAGAGAGATGAACTCTTGTGGCAGAAGCCCTTTTAGGCACAAGAGAGGAATGGAGAAATGCAATACTCATGAGCGTATCTAATCAAAGCAAACTTCCGGCGAAACAATAATCCACATTCACTGCTCTCTGAAAAGTGTCCATCTTTAGAACAGAAAGTATAATAATGCTTTTAGTGACAAAGAAACAATCACTTCTAATATGCTTAAGTACAAACAAACACACAGGATAGTGAAACCAGCAGTCTGGCCTGAGGCAAGATGAACTCTATTCTAACGATGTAAAAATACAAAGTATAATGTATGCAATCACATTTTTCCTGTAAGGATTTGTTCCACTAGTAAAATAGCATCAGCATAGTTGTTTGCATAATTACAGTATGTATTCCAATTAACAGATATAATGAGGTGTCTGCAATATTTACACAGAAACCTTTACTTTTCTGGGAAATGAAATGGCTCAGGCAGTTTCTGTTAGTGGAAATCTGCAATGTGGTTATGAAACCTTTATTCCTTCTCCAAGTTGGTGTTGTACTCTTTCCTACTCAAGTCTGCATCCACCCCTCAGCTGCCCTTCATTGGCTTCTCTCTGCTAACTTTCCACGGAGCGGTTCAAACACATTGCGTATATGAGGGATATACAGGCTGTAAGGAGTGAAAAAGATCCCAGTCTTCAAAAGAGGGCAGATGTAGCAAGAAGTCTCAGAAAAGTTTCGAATCAATCCTAATGTGTCCCAGGAGATCAACAGAATTGTGTAGGAGGTGGGCAGAATGACAGATGTTCAGAAATAGTTCTGATTCCTTCTACATGAGTTTTATTATGTTTATGTGGCACTGCTGTGTGGTGAAAGAGTAAACATATGAGAACATAAGGATCTGGAAATAAGATCAAATGATTTGGAATTCCAACCAATCCCTGGAGAAATTGAGGTGATAAGAGCTTGGAAGCAAGGGATCAGCATCTCCAGACTATGCATCCATACTTCTGTAGAATGAATCATCTGGTTTTGCTCTTTCAGAGAGAACCCCTGCGGATTTGTAGTCTGGAGATCTGCAGTGACTTCAGACCTGAAAACTGGCATGACTGAACCTTTTTATCCTCCCTTTTTGTGTTTAGCATTAATTCATACCTGCTAGTGCTACAACTGCATGCAGAACCAGCTTTACAAAGTAGCTCTCATTCCCATTGTTCTGAATAAAGATACCTTACAGGCATTGCTGGGCCACCCACACTAATTCTTCTCAAAAAATTAATTGCATCTTGGGAATTAAGAGGAAATTATGCTCTGGAGGCAAAATTGAACTGCAATAACACTGAAATAAATGAGACTCTCCTCTTCTCTTCACAGAAGGAAACAATGTGGCCATGAGGAGTACTGCCTTCATTTAAGTTTGAAATGAAAATGCCAGGTTAATCTACCACAGTTTCAGGATGATAATTGCCCTCACAATTTTTCTCAGTCTTAGAAGCCTCTGGAAGAATTTTAGCCTTGGACTTTAGATTAAATTATTTAGTTTTGGTGCTTTTGGACAATTAAACTAGTTATGAAACTATTCAACATCATAAATGATGACATTAAGAATATGAATAACTCGAGACCATACTGCTGTAGTCAAGAACATCACATGGCATTATGTATGTAAATATTCATATTGTTTATAACTGGCACCATGAAAATATGTGCTCATATTTTATAGAAAAAAGCATTATATAAGTAGTACCCCTCCATTTCCCCACTGAAATCAATTGCATTTTAAGAAATGCTCAACTGTTGGTGGATCACCCCCATATTTTAGAAACAGAAACACAGCAAATCAGAAGCGGTATCCCAGGTCATCTAGTCTGACCCCCCAGCTTCAGTCAGCTCCTCTCCTGACATGTCTACCAATTTTGGCGACCAACAGATAATAGGTTAGGAAAATATTCCGATATACAATAGACTGGCATCCGTATCCATATTAATTCAGTCAATTCTAAAACAGAATATGCATCTGATACATACCACAGGGTTGGATCCAAGATTTGCATTCCATGAACTCCACTGTGGGAAGCTACCTCTGCCTGGCTTGTGGGTATCCCCCTTCATTTCAGCTTATTCCATTAAGCAGGTACCCTAGTCCTTTGCAAGGCAGAAGTTTCACACACCTGCATTGTATAGCATAGTGCAAGATATGTTGCAATCTTGTTGATAATCTGTAAATGGGCCAGTTCAATCACAGAAGGCTCTTCCTTTCATGTTGATTGGGCCAGAAGAGGGCACAGAACATAAGTCATCTCCATTATTCTTTTAGCTTTCTTTTAGCTTTCCTGAATGTGTAGTGAACAGGATATAAATCCAGTGTACCAGCAACAGGACATCCATGCTGCAGTTCATGTCAATCAAAGTATGCCTATCATGAAGTATACCATTTTTAAGGTCTATTTGTTACTGGCCATTTTCCTTTTCTTTCAGTCTTGATAAGGACTGGGGAATGGAGAAAGGCGATTGACCCTTTCCTTCCTGCATCATTTTCCCACTAAAATTTCCCAACCATCTCCGTGGTCCTTTTCCCTGAAGGGGCTTCCATGAGCTGCTGGAGGCATTTTTAATGGGAAAATAATGTCAGAAGGTAAGGGTTAAACTTTCTTTCCCACACACCCTGATCCAGCTCTGGAATGAGGGTCCACATGGCAGACTTTTTGGAGAAAAGAAAAAATCCAGTGATAAGCACACATTAAAACAAGCAAGCAAGCATGCTTTCCATGTAATGCAGTCTATATTGCATGGGTCTCTCAATTAGGGCAGTAGTGGTGAGCCTATGGCATGCATGCCACAGGGGGCATGCAGAGCCCTCTGTCGGCACGCGAGCCAAATCACCCCAGCATTCCCCCAGCAGCCGAGCATTGGATAACGGCGCACAAAGGGGCCATGTGCATGCTTGTAACAGAGTAGTGGTGCCAGGTGAGTCATCACAAGCCGTGACTCATTAGCCACGATTCATCCGAGTTTTCACATGGCTGGTCAGTGGCTCCCAAGGATGGATGGATGGATATATCTTTTCTTAGATTGGCTGTGAGTTGTTTTTTCTAAACTAAAACCTTAGTTTTCAGGTTTTATTACACTGTGGGCACTTTGTGATAAATAAGTGAGTTTTGGGTTGCAGTTTGGTCACTTGGTCTATAAAGGGTTCGCTGTCACAGGGTACGGGTTAGAAAACTGAGGGGTCCTGGTATGATGTTGATGGTTGGAATGTGTTTAGAATGGGGTGTTTAACATGATGAGCAGTGCAGAAAAAGCTACTCAAGGAAGGCTTTTTCAAAATCACCCTCTTTCAATGGAACTTTCATCCTCTGTTAGAGCTAGGGGTGTGCGCCAGGGTACGGATAGGGTTACAAAAATGAGGTGTCCTGGCATGATTTTGATGGTTGGAATGTGTTTAGAATGGGCAAAAATCATGAGCAGTACAGAAAAAGCTGCTCAAGGAGGGCTTTTTCAAATCGCCCTCTTTTCAGTGGAAATTATACCCTCTATTAAGGTTAGGGATGTGCACCAGGGTAGGGATAGGGTTACAAAAACGAGGTGTCCTCGCATGATTTTGATGGTTGGAATGTGTTTAGAATGGGCAGAAATGATGAGCTGTGCAGAAAAACCTACTTAAGGAAGGCTTTTTCATAATCACCCCTTTCAATGGTATTTTACACCTATATTAGGTTTAGGGGAATGCACTAGGGTAGGGTTAGGGCAGTGGTGGTGAACCTGTGGCACGCGTACCACAGTGGGCATGCAGAGCCCTCTCTGTCAGCACACGAGTCAAGGCACCCCAGCATTGCCCCAGCAGCTGAGCATCGGATTACAGTGCACATAGGGGCCATGCGCATGCTTGGAAAGGAGTAGCCGTGCCAGGAGATGACGCCACGACTCATTAGCCGTGACTCATCTGAGCTTTTGCATGGCCAGTCATTGGGCTGCCAAGGATATATAAATATTTTGCTTGTACTGGCTGTGAGTTGTTTTTTCTAAACTAAAACCTCAGTTTTCAGGTTTTATTGTAGTGTTGGCACTTTGCAATATATAAGTGAGGTTTGGGTTGCAGTTTGGGCACTTGGTCTCCAAAAGTTTCACCACCACTGACTTAGGGTCTAGGAGGAAGAAGAGGGATAGCTACACAGGCTGGCCTAGATGGCCTTTTTGTTCTGTGCTTTTAGATCTCCAAACAGGGATGGCAGAAGAGAACTAGGGAAACTGACAGTCACCAAAATTCTCCAAATTTTACTCAAAGCTCAGTTTGCTTGCTCTCATTTATATTTGTAACCTGCTTCTCCCCTTTTCATTAAAATGGAGGAAATGTACATTTTGAATGGAAAAAGGGCAAATTTCCGTGCACATTTCTCCCATTGACAAAAGTGTCAAAATGATGTGACTCTTTTGAAAAAAAATCATATTTTAATTGGCATATGTTTTGAAAAATATGCATTTTTCAAATATATATAAAAGTATTTTAAAACCTGAATTTTTCATACAATGCACTCCTGTTTATGCTAATGTTTGGGGTTGTAAGTGAAGGCAAGTTCTGCTTATTTCTAAGCAGAAATACAATTCTCATACATACCTATCTGTGATCTCCAGAATACAGTTTTCAGTCACTGTGCCTAATAAAAAGAGCAAGCTAGATCTGAATGAGCTGCTAAAGTCACAAGATTACACATGTTAAAGAAGTTTCATCATGTGGCAATTAATAATATTTGCAGACTTAATTAAAAATTATAACTGAACTTCATTTAAATGAAAAGTATTTCAGAATTCTCTGGCTTGACATTTACACATACAGACTTATTCCAAACAGTGGAACCAACAAGGTAAACAATCCAATTCTCCAAAGCTACTTTCATCCCTTAATATGAATGAGTAAATTAGCCAATCTCTGTCTCAGAGGTTTTTGTTTTCCACTGAAAAGCTTGCTCCATATGAGCCTTTCCTCCTCCTCACAGGAACGTGCATACCTTTCAAGTGTATACATTTTGTATGCATTTTTCAAATATACACAATTGTGTGGAAATGCCATTGCATAGAACATGTTTGTAAGTCCTTCAGAAATTGTGCAGCATTGTTTGTGCATTTTTCAAATGCATGTGTGCCAATAAACACTTCCCCTCTTTCTTTTTTCAGATTTTGTACTATTATAGGCATGCCTGGTTTAGTTCTGAGGACCGAAGTAGACATTGCAAGGGTTCAGATGATACTTTAAGCCCAGGGTGGCTACATACTTAAACCCAAGGTGGCTACATTCCCCAGGGTGGCTTCAAGTTGTCTGGGGGGCCCAGATCTCCTGGCCCTGCTGCCTTCACCCTCAATCCACCAGCCAGAATTCCAGGGGATTCCACCCTGGTGTATCAAGGGGAGCAAGATCACAGTTCCTGAAAGTGAAAGCTTTTCACCCCACACTCCCACTAAAGCCAGGAAAGCAGGATAGCTCAGGAGTGTGGGACAGGGAGTCTCAGGTAGGAAGACATGCGTTGTCTAACCAACGGTTGGAAGGGTGTGCCAAAGCTGGTCAGTTTGGGTCACTTCAAGCTGGACTTCCAAGCCTAGCATGAGGCACCCCAAGCCAATCTTCCTGTGCTCAGTTGTAGCTCACCCTTTTTTCCCCAGCCTGACTAGTGAAGGGAACAATCCCACCTGTTGGGGTCAGAATTGCTCACTAGTGAGAATGTTGTGAGTGGTCTTGTGGGAGAGAAGGCAAGAAGAAGTGCTTGCTCAGCTTTGTTTCCCCAAGCAAGCCGAATGGACCAACCCTAACCCTAACCCACTGCCCTGGGTGGAACTTGAGAAGGAGCAGATACAAAGCAGCCAGAGTCCCTGGGACAGAATGACAAGACTGCTCTACTACACTTGTCAAGAGATGCTTGCATTTTTTGGCTTGACCACAGCTTAGCATATTGTCTATGTTCATATGACACTTTAAGCCATAGTGGATTTCCTAAACTATGTGGCAAGACCTGCAACTCACAGCATGGCCCAGGTGGAGCATGCACAGTGTTGTAGGCGGCTTTTCTATTGGAATTATGTCTTATTTCTTTCATGATTCAGCTTCAGGTAGCCCAATAGGAATCAGCAACCTGTTATGGCAGGTGAGCAGGACCTTTCATAATGTCATCATTGGCTTTGGGTCTGATCAGGAATGAGGGCCTTGCATGATCCCTGATAACCCAGACTAGGAGCCCAACTTAGATTATTCCTCCTCCAGCACCCCATGTATTCTCTAGGGTCTTTTCTGGCATTTAGAGGAGACAGATCCATAACCAAGGAGTTTTCTCTGCTACCCTGGCCAAATATTTATTCCTGCTACCTAATTTCTTCCAGAGAACCACACATTAAGGGAGGCTTTCTGGTCCATACCCTTCACTAGGAGCACTGGAATCTAAGCTGGAACCAATGGCTGGGAAAAGAAGAAGAGGCAAGTAGAAGTGGTGTGTTGTGGATCTGCTGGAAAAAAGGGTGATGGTCGGTGACACAAGACAGGAATACACACCACTGAAGCCAATATGGGACAGAGGCAGCTCCGCAAATCAGATATTGGAGAACTGCTTTAAGTAAGTTGGGGGCCAAGATACTAAACTCTTGTGAGTAGCTATCCGGAGGAGGCCCTCTGCCCCAGAATTCCATGTAGGCAAACTGTGCTCCTAGGCGAATCCCTTCTTTGCCCAGCACCTAGGAGAACAGTCCCATCTCCTTGTGCCTTAACAGATTTACTGACCCATAAATAAGCAATCCTGTCAAAGCTACAGCTGGCCCGTGTTCTTGTTGCTTTCTTTTATTACTTTGTTGCCCTACTATTTTTCTGCAGCTGGAATGTGCTGTGACAACACAGTCCCTCTAGAATACCTGTGTATTGAATGAAGGATCATGTTGAACTAGGTCATAGGGCTGCACATCAATATGAATGCCAAATATCAGGCATATTGTGAGCCGCATCTTGGCATCTGTTACAGCTACATATCCCCACTAGACTCTGCTGGGTTATGCAGTGGTAATGAGGGCAGAATGTGAGAATGTGGGTACATTGCAGAGATGAATACAAAGTACAAGCGAATAAATTTAACATTCTAATTGGCTTTTAGAGGGCTTGTCGTCAAAGGCAAAATTACAGCAGCTTGTCATGATTATTCAAATATTTGTTTCTGAACTGAATTTTCCTCATGTGTCTACTGTACATTATCTGGCTTGAAGGGAAAGATGGTAGGAAAGAGAAACTTGTGCTGCCGGCAGCAGAAAAGTATTATCTGCTCACAAAACTCTCAGTTGACATTGCTCTCCCTGGCTTGGGATCCAGAGGAGTGGGTACAAAGGAAAAGCAATTCTCCTAATGAACAGATATAGTAGTCAGTTTTGTCACTGGGCAGCAAGTGCCTATACCTTACAGATCAAGGCTGGGCATCCTGTCGCCCTCAGCCTAAGTGCATTTGGCCTTCAGCCTAATTTCAAAAGCCACTGAATGGAATCACTCCAGATCTCTAGCAAGAGCAAAATGTCATTTCCTTGGCTGCCCACTGCACAGAAGGGAAGGAAATGAGAAAAGGAGATAAACAGGGTGGCAAGGGAAGAAATGGGACATCCTGCCCATTTTTGGTTCTGATCCTATCTGTTACTGATATTCATACCCACTGGAGTACCCACAAGGCTGGCCTCAACAGAACGCAAAAACAAAATGGCCACTCACACTTGTCAAAAAAGTTTCCTCAGTTGCTCAGGTCAGCCTTGGGACAATTAGGTCTTACAGACAAATTATAAAATTGATAGCCAGTGACTATAATGTCATAATGGGTTTGATATTGTCTTGACTTGCCAATCCTGTCAAGAAGATGACTGCAACCTTCTGCTTTTGCTAAAACTTTGGAATGTACTTCAGTCCCCACATAGATTATATTGCAGTAGTAAATCGTGTGTGTGTGTGTGGCAGAATGGTGGGTGGGTATATATAATGACTGCAAGGAACCTTCAAGGAAAGATGTGACACCTTCATTGGCTGTATGGGGTATTATTAGCTTATGGAAATTTTCATAGACAGGACCAGTTCTTTTTCCTTTTAAATGGCCAGAGAGATTGTGAGGAAGAGGCATAAAATATTGTTTAGAAATTTATTAGCAGGAACATGAATGCCCTTGCAAATATACAGCTATAATGAACTAATAAAATCATCATCATCATCATCATCATCATCATCATCATCATCAGAAGCAGCAAACATTGCAGGATCTCTGCTGTTTGGCAGAGGGAATAAGATAAAGTGAATTTCATTGTTTATGTCTCTTTTTCTTATTAGATTTCTGTAAGCAGTTTCATTCACAGAGAAAAGCTGTGGTTGGATCTTGGTCTTCAGTGAACAGAAATTTCCTCCCATTTGAAGAGGAACCTGGAATTTAACAAAGGCTTCCCAAGCCTCCAGAATACTGTGTTTGTGACACTGAGATGACCAGGAAAAAAATCACCATCTCATTCACTTCTTCCAGTGCCATTGGAACTCCACTGAGTGCAAGTCTGGATTCAACTCTGTGCCCAAATTACTCTATATTGACAATCAGCAACTCTGTTTGAGATAAACAAAGCAAGGGGGATGCTTTGTTCTGGCAGTGACTCAACCTGGGTTTTCCTGATCAATTTGCCTTCCAAGTTTCTTTGTTTCCCTCCCCATCTCTGGCACATACGCATGGGCCTGGTTTAAAGTTACATGCACAAACCATCAACTTTTGTGCCTGCCCATACCCTTTCCTCTGGCATGGCTGCAAGAGTTGAAGCTTCTACTTCCATAAAACTAACTCTAGTTCCTCAGGTTGTCCAAATAGAAAATAGTAATTAGTGTTGACAAGGAATGAGTGAGGAGAGGTGGGAATCCATCAGATTTCTTGAACTCTGGCCCACTTTCCCATGCCCATGAGTCTAACTCAGCCCTGAGCACTTGTACCGATTCTAGCCAGGAAGGATGCCCATGAAAGTGCTGTGGAGGTAGCATCCCTCTTTCCTTCACATGATTTGTGGACTTTGTGCTACATGTGCTGCCAAAGAAGGTTGCTGGTTGTGCAAGCAGAGTTCAAAGAGCATGGACTTTCTCTTAGTTTGGCTCACTTCAGAAGAGGGCCAGATTCCAGGGAGGATCATTGAAACCTTAGTATTAACTAAGGGTTACAAAAATTTGCAAGAATCTTTACCAGGATATGAAGCTGCTTGGTTCCCTAAACTAGGGACACAGAACCTCAGGCCTGAGAGGCAAATCTGGCTGGCTGGGGTTCTCATCTAGGGTTCTCCAGATGGCTATAACTCTTCTGCTGATCCTAACCCTTTACCTAACCATGAATTGTTTGGTGGCTTCCTAGCTTTTGTGTAATTTTCCTTCATTCCAAAAGGCTCAAATATCATTCCTAACTAGTTTTCCTAGTTTAGTTTCCTAACTTAGTTTCTAGCAATCTTATTAGCTTAAGCTAAAATACACTGGCATGTTGAACCTGTCCTTTTTGCCTTCAGCTGAATATGCCACTGGAAGGTGGCCACCAAAGTTACCAGTAACCACCTCTAGTTTAAAATGGAAGTGAAAAATTCTGATGTCCTCAGTTAAACCATGCTGGGAGAGGAAAGCAGAGCACGCCAGCCCAAGATTCACCCAGATTTGTTCCCATAGTACCGAGCAATGGTTTAGCATCATATTTGAATGCAGCCTGACAGTCATGGCTCTCTTTAGACTGAAACCATGAGGGCAGGACCAGTGTCATTTATAACTTATGATAATACAGTGATGCTATAAGTAAGAATGAAGTTTTATGCTCTCAAGTGTTATCAATGCTGTCGTGTTGAATGAAGTCATACATACATTAGATAATAGTTATAGGTGGGGTTTCCCTCCTTCTTCTCTATTAGATTATTAATGAGTGAATGAGTCCAATTATTTGGCAGTGTTAGCAGAACCATGCTAATAAATATCTCAGAGAACTCTAACATCAAGCCTATACAAAGCCTGCTGGACCCACATTGGTGGGGCAGAAGAGAGGGAGGGTAACATTTCTGCTTCCCCCTCCTTACCCAGAGCCATTTCTTTTTCTTTTCTCTCTGTTCTTTCCCTTTCCCCCTTCTTTCTTTTTCCTTTTTTATATTTGAGGGTGTGTGTATGGGAGGGGGTGCAAAGTCCTTCCCATTGCAGTTAGATCAGTAGGTGGGTCAGGGATGTAGGATCACCCCAGTCATCCCATGGATCATTCCCAGTCTTCCCCTCCAGCCCACCCTCACTTCACAGTGTAAAGATGTTGACCTCAGGAAAGAACCACCATGGATGTTTCCATGACAGCTGGTGTGGAATCAGAAGTTGGATGTCCATCTCTGAGTGCTGATGGGCAGGATCTAATTAATTCTATGGACATTGGGAGAACTTCTGGGGAACCACATAAAGAAATTTTCTTTTGAAATTGCTAAATAAATAAAAGGTGATGGCGCCTACTTGATATTGTCTAGCCTTTTAGGTTGTACAATAGTTGTGAAAGGGGAAAGCTGGGGCCATGAAGCCAATAAAAATGGTTAGTTCTGGGTCTACCATCAAAGAATATGACTATTATTTGAAAATGTTATAAGTTCAAAGACTACATGGAATGTCAAATCATATGCTTCATTTTCCAGATGAACAATTTCACTGGGGACTGGAAAAATTATTTAGAATACCCAACAGTGAAGCTGTTGGGGAAGTTGCTGTGACAAATGAGATATGCTGCCTTCATGCAGATATTGTACACAAGTTTGTCCCTTTTGATTTGTTTCCTGTGGCATATGTATTGTTAACTGTTGTGACTGAGCATGCCTGCAGTTTCTGCATCTGCTGTACCTACAGGGGACCACTGTGGCTTAGGCTGTTGTGTCATGATCTATAGGAATCTCATTCTCTCGGTCTGTAATACAAGAGTGTGTTATCCTGGGGAGTTCCCTATTGAGGATGCACTATCGGTGTTTAATGATGAGCCAGACGTATTCTGTGGTGGAATACCAGGGATGAGTTGGGATTGAGAAATGTTTCTTTTATGATGAAATGCATTATGTAGGGTGAAGACTTGGCACTGGATTTTTGTTTTCAGATGATGTGCATAATGAAGAATATGATGTGCCTAATTCTTCGGGCAAATATGCAAAGAATCTAATTCTATGCACAACTTACACTAACTGCATAATTCTTTGCATAAAGTATACAAAGCTCACACGGGGGCTGCTATTGGCGTGGTCACGGGCAATGGTCGTTACAACAATAGGGGCTTAACGTGTCCACGTAGAAGAAGGATGGACAGATGGCTGACACCTGTCCCTCCTTCTGATCCTGCCCCCAACCAGAGGGCGCCAGGTAGCCTTGTCAACCACCCCTCGGGTCTCACGGTGCTGCTGCTCAATGCCAGGTCGATCAATAATAAATCTTCCCTCATCCATGACTTGATTGTGGATGAGGGGGCCGACCTGGCTTGCATAACGGAGACCTGGGCGGGAGAGGGAGGGGATGTTGCCCTCTCCCAATTGTGCCCACCCGGGTATCTGGTTCAACACTGTTCACGCCCAGAAGGGAGGGGAGGGGGAGTCGCGTTGGTTTACAGAGCCTCCATCTCTCTCACGGGTCTTCCGGTCCCTTTGAGACCAGGGCTGGAGTGCCTCTACTTGGTGTTGGGCGAACGAGACAGATTGGGGATTCTATTGGTGTACCGTGCACCTTTCTGCCCAGCAGTCTCCCTATCTGAGCTGACAGAGACCGTCTCGGATCTGGTGTTGAGGACCCCCAGGATGTTGGTCCTGGGGGACTTCAATCTCCATGCCGAGTCTGGACTGACCGGGGCGGCTCAGGACTTCATGGCCTCTATGACGGCCATGGGCCTGTCTCAACACGTCACTGGCCCTACCCATGAACGTGGACACACTCTGGACCTGGTATTCATGACGGGGCAGGTAGAGGATGACCTGAGGGTGAAGAACTTATGTTTGACTCCCCTGTCATGGTCAGATCACCTCCCGGTGAGGTTTGTGCTCAAGAGCAGCCTCTCCCTCTATAAGAGTGCGGACCCGATTGTATGGGCCTGCCCCCGGAGCCGGATGGATCCGGATGGATTCCTGGGGGCCCTGGGGGAGTTTCCGGCTGACAAGACTGGTGCTCCTGTCGAGGCTCTGGTCGAACTGTGGAACGGAGAGATGACCAGGGCTGTGGACACGATCGCTCCTAAGCGTCCTCTCCCACTGGGCAGAGTCCGCTCTTCCCCTTGGTATACACCTGAATTACGAGCGATGAAGCGAGCTGGGAGACGGCTAGAGCGTAGGTGGAGGAAATCACGGGATGAATCTGACTGAACACACTTGAGAGCCCACTATCGGGCCTATGCTGTGGCAGTGAAGGCGGCGAAAAAGAAGTTTTTTTCCGCTTCCATTGCCTCCTCACAATGCCGTCCAGCGGAGCTTTTTCGAGTGGTGCAAGGCCTGGTTCGCCTGGGTCCTAAGGAAGATCCGATGCCACCCTCAAAGGCCCACTGTGACGACTTTGCCAGGCATTTCAGGGAGAAAATCAATCAGATTCGTCACGAGCTGGACTCCACTAATGAATCAGAGGTCTCTGAGGAGTCGCCAATGCCACCATCTGGTCCAAAATTATTGGAGGAATTTCAATTATTGCGGCCCAATGATGTGGACAAGGTGCTTGGAAGAGTACGTCCCACCACTTGCCTATTGGATCCTTGCCCGTCTTGGTTAATAAATAACTCCAAGCACGGGATTGGGACCTGGATTTTGGAAGTGGTTAACGCTTCTCTGAGGGAGGGTCGAGTGCCTGCCCCTTTAAAGGAGGCGGTAATACGACCGGTCCTGAAGAAAGCGTCACTGGATCCAGAGATGGCCACTAACTATAGACCTGTGGCCAACATCCCGTTTCTGGGCAAGGTGTTGGAGCGAGTGGTGGCGGGACAACTCCAAGCACTCTTGGATGAAACTGATTATCTGGATCCTTTTCAGTCCGGCTTCAGACCCGGGTACAGTACTGAATCTGCCTTGGTCGCCCTGTACGACGACCTGTGCAGGGAGAAGGACAGGGGGAGTACATCCCTGTTGGTTCTTCTGGACCTCTCGGTGGCTTTCGATACCATCGACCATGGTATCCTTCTGGATAGACTTGCGGGATTGGGGGTTGGAGGCACTGCTTTGCAGTGGTTCCGCTCCTATCTCGACGGTCGATTCCAGAAGGTAGTGCTGGGGGACCATGTCTCTACGTCATGGCAGCTATGCCATGGGGTACCACAGGGCTCCATTCTATCCCCTCTGCTATTTAACATCTATATGAAACCGCTGGGAGAGGTCATCAGGAGGTGTGGGCTGCGGAATCATCAATACGCTGATGATACCCAGCTTTACCTCTCATTCTCCACTAATCCAGGTGAGGCAGTGGCTGTGCTGAACCGGTGCTTGGCCGAGGTAAGGGAATGGATGAGGGCCAATAAACTGAAACTCAACCCAGACAAGACGGAGGTCCTGTTGGTTGGCGGATTGGGTTTCGGAGAGGGTGGATTTGACCTGGTCCTGAATGGTGCAACACTCCCTCTTAGGGATAAGGTCCGCAGTTTAGGAATACTCCTCGACCCGGAGCTTTCTTTGGAAGCTCAGGTGACAGCAGTTGCGAGGAACGCCTTCCTTCAGCTTCGGCTGATTAATCAGCTGCGCCCCTACCTGGAGTACGACTGCCTGGCGACAGTGACACACGCGCTGGTGACTTCCCGCCTAGACTTCTGTAATGCGCTTTACGTGGGGCTTCCCCTGAAGACAGTCCGAACACTTCAATTGCTGCAAAATAGAGCTGCCAGGTTGCTGACGGGGACGGGGCGTTATGCTCACATGACTCCAGTCCTCCATCAGCTTCACTGGCTTCCCATTGAAGCCCGGGCCCAATTCAAGGTGTTGATTATGACCTACAAAGCCCTAAACGGCTTGGGTCCTGACTACCTGAACGAGCGCTTACGTCCGTATATGCCCGACCGCCCTTTGAGATCTGCGGGAGAGTCCCTACTCCGGGAACCCTCCATGAAAGAAATTAGGAGAGTAAGTACCCGGAGGAGGGCTTTCTCTGCGGTGGCGCCCAACCTATGGAATTCACTCCCCAAAGAGGTCCGCCTGGCACCGTCGTTACTGGTTTTTCGGCGCCAGGTAAAGACCTTTTTATTTAAACATCATTTCAATTGTTAAAACATATGATCTGGCCTGGGCAACTTCTTCTTCCTTCTCTTTCTCCTCCTATATTTTTATTTTATACTGATAATTTTAATTTTGTATTTGTAAATCAATGTATTTTTTGTATTTTTATATTTACTGGTAATTTATTATGTACTATTGTATTTCAATGTATTTTATCATGTTGTAAGCCGCCCCGAGGTTTCGGCAAGGGGCAGCATAGAAATGTTATAATAATAATAATAATAATAATAATAATAATAATAATAATAAGCCATGAGTGCAGAAACAGAACTCCACCTGAACTTGATTCCTGCTAGATGCCCACATGGGATGCCCAGTGCGAGGCTGACTTAGGGCAGAAAGAAAGCAGCCCAGCCTCCAGGGAGCTGGGCTGAGGAAATCCAGCAGATTCCCACCAAATCCCTCACACATCGTCACTTCTAGGTCCACAGTCCAACACACTAACTGCCACACCACACTGGAATTACTGAAAAGTTAAGGTTAACAAGCACCAAGATTAGCCAAATGGCTGGTGGGAGCCAGTCTGCCTCTAGTTTGTGGGGAGACAATGTAGAACAAGGACACCAGAGGGAAACAGAGTTAACAAATCTAACAAAAGGAACAGTGAAATGATGTCTGCTATTCCCACCTATGGGTTCAAAGGCAACATGAACCTCCCAGAGAGTGGACCTAGGGAAAAGGAAAAAGGAATATTGAGAAGATCTGAAACTTCCGACATAACAAGAGTCAACTCCACAAATTAAGGGGATTCTTACCCTGGTGGATGCTACTTGATAACAACTTCTATATTACTCATCCTGTATTGCAAAAACAGCCTGCCTCAATAAAGGACTGTATTCAGAGGCCTTTTGCCTTTATCTGCTGGAAAAAGAAAAGGTGGAGACATGGTCATGACCCAGTGGAAGTCAGGACCACTATGGGGAAATGGGGAAAGGTTTCCCAAAGTTCTGATCCAGATCAGCTGGAAGGCTATTTGCAAAAGAAAAAACCCCCACTCTTGTGGGCAAAAGGCATGATTAACAGCACATGTAGCTTGGCTCCTAGTTACAACCAACCCACATTTAAGCTCCATAGTAAAACATTCCTTGCTGATACCAAATTATGACATGGAGAGGAAAATTTGGGAAGAGGTGTTCCCTAAGGAATCTGAAGTTATTTCCTGGTGATATGTTCAAATATACCAGTTTCATACCAGAAATATACCAGTTCAAAGCACCACTTTAGTATAATCTTAAAAAGCAGAAGGGCATTCCAAAATTCTGGCAATTGTAATTTACATGGCAAAATGACTGGAGCGATTACATTCTGATATACCAAGTGTTTACAGCAATGTTACTATGGTTTATTATAAAGGTAGTATTTGTAACAATGACTTTTGTCAAGAAAATATATGAACCTAATACTGCTGAAAAACAAGGATATATAAAATGAAAGATAGCGAGGAATCTAGCCTTTTGCACACACATTTCCTCTTCATATATTTGTTATTTAGCTTGGCTCACAGTTCTGGGGGAAGTCAGTCTAGAACAGTTGCACTTTCTAGAAAGTGAGGTAGAGTCGAATCTAGCTATCTCAATGGCAAGGCCCTGAGGACCTTGGAGAAATATTTGCGGGGTGAATGTCTCAGTGAAATGCAGAAATACTACAAAAGTTGCCAGGTCAAGACCTGCCCTTACCTCCACCTCTGAGCAGCTCTCTGCTTCTGAACAGAACATTGTCTGATTCTGCCACTGCTTATTTTTACAGTGTGAAAATAGTGACGATTTCACCAGATGCCTTCTGAGATGGCTGAGTCCAGCAAAGTGACATTCTCCAGCCTGGAAGGTCCCAGAGCAGCTGATGGGTTTCTGGAAGAAGTCTCCTCTCACTCTGAGTCCGCAGAGCTAAGAATGAGGCCACTGAAAATAACCGTGCCGCTATTTGCACTTCCATCTATATGGGTCTGAGAGTTTTCCATCAGGAGCTGTCACACATTAGTGATCCCAGCTGCTCCTCACTATGGCAGTGTGTAGCCAGTGGCTTTCAATATTGTAAACAAGGACAGTGTACAGAGCTTTGAATGTCCCTATAGCTTGTCTTCCTCCTCCACTGAGACCTTACCTAAAAATGAAAGAAGCTCTTTCACATCAGATTGCTGTTTCCCTTCCAGCCAGACTGTTGACTAAGAGAGATCACACATTTTGATTAGCACAACTTAATTGCTACAATTTCCCTTCCTCAGTAATTTGCCATTGACAAAGATACATTAACTTCATGTCTATGAAAAATGGCAACCCACATAAAAATGTCAGCAGATTCTCATGTTTGATGGTTTTATTTACATTATATGTTGTTCTGTATTCATTTTGTATACGATGCGGGCTAAAGGTTGATGTCTGTCATCATAATTCCTGGGAAACCCACCCGCGAGCACACAAATGAATGCCTACCCTACTGCAGCACTTGGAAAGCCAAGTATTCTGCAGGGGCCATGCAAGGAAAATCCTGGAATTACAGCTGCAATTCACAATTTCTTTTAATAGGAAATTTTGTTGGTATTGTGCTGACCAGTAAGGCCAAAGAAAGCAATTGCTCAGACTCAAGGAGCGTGCTGGTAGTGGGAAAGATTGGCCCCAGAGTGGCCAATTTTCTCTCCTTGCCCTTTCAAAAAAAAATAAGAAGGTGTGTGGGGAGGGGGAGAATGGAACTTTCCTGGATAGTGTAAGGAAAGTGATGTTCCACTTTTTCACTGCTGAGACTGAAGGGACAAAACCTCTTCCAGGTTCAGAGCTGCCTGTGCTACCCTGAAATAAAGGGGAAAAGAAATAAATCTCTCACCCTGGACTACTGGGGCTGTACGATGACCTCACCATCCACCTATCACCACAATTGTCATATTAGTGGAGAATGTATGATGATCACCCTTCCTCTTCTTATCATCATGGCTCCCTCAACTTATTCAAACTTATATTTGCAAACCTAAATGTCCATCCTCTGATCTTGTTCTTGCCCATCCTCCTCTCTCTTTTTCCCACATTAATCCGGAGAAACTTCAGCATAGTATGAAGAATGGAAGCATGAATGGCATGCTGTCTTTAGCTATCTGCAGGATCCCATCCAAAGAGTACATTCAGTCCATTGCATGTTGCATCTATAAACTAGAATTGCATCCTAAAACAAATTGGTGATGATTAGTGGCAGATCTTTCCATATAAGGACAATTCTTAAGAGCAGAATTAGCCACTGACTTTCACTCGGGGAAAATGGAGAAAATTTGGACATTTCTGCTCAAAAGAAACATTCAAGCAATGATGATAATGAGCTGGAGGAAAAGAAGGAGGAGGAGGAAGCGGAAGCAGCCGCCAACGCCACCACACCACCGCGGCTGCCACCCAGTGGAATTTCTCTGTTTTTATATACATCCCTATATAATTCCCGAGGCACTGTTTTTCTGAGAAATGTCGGAAAGTTAATAAAAGTCACATGGTCCTTGCTAAATAAGAGGTTGAGAAATGTGTATCATGTCCCAGGCTTGGAGAATGGCAAATGCAACAACAGTTTTTTAAAAAAAGATTCTGAGGTGATCTGGGAAAATGCAAGTCAGATAATTTAGGGTGAATCGGTTGAACTTGATATTAATTATAAAACTGGTAAGCATACAGAAGGACAAGCCCTGCTGAAAAACATGTTTCCTGCAAAGGTAGGTCTCGTTTCACTAGTCCTACAAAGTCATTTAGAGACATTGCTTACTTGAACTTGCAAAAGGCTTTTAATAAAGTCCCTAATCAAAGATGTGGGAGAACTCTTATCAGTCATTGAATAAAAACAGAGGTTTCTGTATTGATCAGTAAATGAAAATAGGAATAAATGGTAAATTCTCTAATAAATGTAAAGAATGGACTTGTGTTGAGACTGATGCTTTTCAATTTCCTGGAATTAGAAGTGAGCAGTCAAGTTTCCTGATGACACCAAATCATTTAGATGGTTAAAACAAGAAGGGATTATGAGAAGTTCCCATAGGAACTGTTTTGGCCTCAGAGAATGGGAATCAGTTTTAATGAGTTTTAATGTAAGCAAGTGTAGAGTGATGCATGCTGTCAGAAAAAAAAAAACCCAACTTCAGGCACAATCTAATGGAACTAGTGGTGACTGACCAAGAAGGAAATCTTAAGCTTGTGGTGAGCAAGTCACTGAAATGTTGACCAAGTGTGTGACTTGCTGTGAAAAAGCAGACTTCATGTTAGGTATACCTAGGAAAGGCATTGAAAAAACTGCCTGTATGATACTGTCTTTATACAAGTCTGCGATGTGACTGCACTTTGAATACTGTGTGCAGTTCTGGTCACTGGACGTAAAAAGGATTTCATACAGTTAGAAAAGGTTCAGGAAAGGAGAAATAAAATATCTAGGTACTAAAGAAATTCCCATTTGCGGAAAGGTTGCAGCACCTATTGGTTAGCTTAGAAAAAGGGTGAGTAAAAAAAGACATGACAGAGATGTACAGAATTACATATGGTGTGGAGAAAATATGTAGGGACAATTTTTTCTTCTCCTGTAAAAGAACCTGGGGTCATTATATAATGCTGATTGATGGGAGATAAAAGGAAATATTTCTTCACACAGCACATAGTTAAACTATGGGAAGATGACAAGATGTTGCAATGGCCACCAATTTTGACCGCTTTAAATGGGAAGTAGACAAATTCATGGAGAAAGCAGCCAGTGACTGCTAGTCCTGATTGCTGCATGCTACTTTTTTGACTGAAGCAGGGTGTCTATGTACACCAGTTGCTGGGGAACTTGGTCAGTAGGTGCTGTTGCACTCTTCTTCTGTTTGTAGGATCTCATGGGCAGCTGGTTGGCAACTCTGTGAGCAGAATGCTGGACTAGATGGACTCTTGGTATGATCCAGCACAGCTCAATATATGTGTTACCTTTCTGGTGCAGGGGTCCTCAAACTTTTTCAGCAGGGGGCCAGTTGAAAGACAGTGGCAACCTGCACGGGCTCGTGAAGCGGGGGTGCCTGGGGGTGTGGGCTGGTGAGGCAGCGTCGGGCACATGTGCGGCGGCATCGGGCACGCACAGCGGTGGCTTGCTTGCTCGGAGATCTCCCAGCGAGTCCAAAGGCACTTCTGAGCAAGCAAGCCACCGCCTCCCTGCCTGTGATGCGAGGCGGCAGCGCACACATATGTGTGTGCGGGAGGTGGGCAGCGGCATGCTGACTTGGAGATCTCCCAACGAGTCCAAAACAATCTCCGAGTGAACAAGCCCTCCCCGCCTGCTTGGCGAGGCGGCGGTGAGCGCAGGTGGTGGGCGGCTGCATGGGCCGGATAAATGGTCATGGCAGGCCGGATCTGTCCCGCAGGCCGTACTTTGAGGACCCATGGCCTGGTGCAATTTACCACCTACCTGAAAAATCCACAGTCTCTGGCTATCCAACGGTGTGGTTCTGAGAATAGGAAGCATAATGCAGCTGATGGAAGGACCTATGCTTTTGTCCACATTTAGATGAAGCAGCAGCACATGCACACTGAGGACCCTGTAATTCAGGGGTCCTCAAAGTTTTCCAACAGGGGGCCAGTTGAAAGGTGCCCATAGTGGGCACGGGCTGCCAAGGTGGTGTCGGTGCGGGGGGAGGGTGTAGTCTGGGATGTGTATACGCACACACGGCAAGGTGGGGCGGGGGGGCGCATGGGGTGAGGCAGCCATTTGCTTGAGCAGAGATCATTTTCTCCGAGTGAGTCCAAACTGATCTCCGCACAAGCAAGCCACTGGCGGGGGCGCACTCACGGTGAGGCACTGGCTTGGTCACAAGGAGAGCATTTCTTCAAGCGAATCCAAACTGATCTCTGAGCGAGCAAGCCATGTGCCCGTGTGCACGGCGAGTGCAAAACCTCTGCACAGCCAGTTAAATGGGCATGGTGGGCTGGATTCCACCCACAGGCCGTAGTTTGAGGACCCATACTGTAGTTAGTTGCAGTGGCCTCCTTGCTGCAATTCTCATGAGTGCAACCACTGGAAAAGATGCTGCTACAAGTCTGGACAATGCATGAGTTCCAAAAGCATTTTGTGAGAAGGACTGGTATTCGGAAAATAAAATAATATAGACATCTGGTGCATTAATATCAGCTCATGGGTGCATGTAAATATAGTTAGATCTTCACTCATTTGCTTTATATATCACTTAGACTGTAGCTCAGATCTTTGTCCCACTTTTCCTCCTTTAGTCCAGTTTACATTTATTTTTCCCTAAGTGTGATTTTGTATTTAAAAACAATAACATGGGGGAAATGCATAAATTTAAAACAAATGCACACAATTAATGCATACATTTGGAAATTACACATGTATATGCACTTATTTTCATGCAAAATGAAAACAGGCAAATTCATACGCTCGAAAACAAACAGGGATGAGGTGGATTTCAGACAACCTAAACCAGCTTAAGATATACTGCTTCACAAATCCCTATCCAAAACCTTTCAGGTTAGACTAGAACCCTCCCATAATGTTTAGTTTCCAGCACATTCCTGTATAGGTCAACTCAAAAAAATAAACATTTGAGATCATTAGAGCTTCTTCACTGACAATTCAATATACTATAGCAGCCTTATCCATTAGAATGTATTCGTATCTTTGACAATCCTGATCTAATCATTGATAGGAAAATGTTTTTATTTGGCCCATGAGTCATACCTATAAATACTTGCAATTGATGAACAAAGATGTTAAGCATGAATGGAAAAGGAAATCAGATTGCTCTGTTTTGCCTTATCAGTGGATTGTCACTCTGGCTTCCATATCTGTCACCTTGATGGATCTTAGGCTGCCTTTTTTCAGCAAAGGGACTATATAGTTTGGTTAATTTCTGGCAGTGCAATGCAGCTAATGCTTCTTCTAAAAGTATGTGTTGGCAATGTCCAGTGTTCTCTTCTTTTGGGAAGGAGGTTATTATACGGATAAATTTGTAGTGAAACAGTCATTGATATTCACCAATGAGCACACCCTTTTAAATTATTTCCCTGCATCTTGAATATTAATATATTGTTAATATAAATGGAACAAAAGCTAAAATACAGGAAGGATAAATACTCATCTTCTATAATGCAATGGATTGAGGACCTTCAAACATTTGCAATATTTGAATGGGTGGCATATAGATGTCACCTTCAAATATATACTTATTTGGGTATCTGGTCACCATTGGTTGATGCTTTTGTATAATTGCTATGGAGTTGTATTTTCATATGGATACATGCATTTCATATGCATTCACTGGCATTGCATAGGAGCAGACAGATTTAGAATGAGCCCAAAAATCATTGCTTCTTTCCCTATTTAGTTATCACAGATACATAGGCACCTGAGTTGTATTTTCTAACTATGGATACATTGCAAATTATCTTAATGCCCCCTTTGCTTGTAAATTGAATATTTGTTTCTACTTGATAGCAACAATTGTGAATTACCTTTAAGACAGCAACAAATGAATCAAAATACAGCATGCATCCCACCTTCTGGTCTCTGGTCTCGTATTCTTACAATTTCTGCCAACGTCACTTCCCGTTATAATAAATCCAGGTGGTGAATGATACCAGGATTGTTGCTGAAAAAACAATGGAAAATGAAAAATGTCTACACCAAATTGAATACCTTCAGAACACCATTAGGTTAAAGAAAAGACTTGCAACTGGCTGTTCAACCCAAGGATCTAATGTGTGGTGCTAAAAACTACATGTTATGCTTAATGTGTGGCATAAAGCTAAATTTATCTTTTTATCTTACTAGAGACACAAAGCACGAGTGATTAGAACTAAAATTGCTCCCTCCACATCTAGGTGACAACTGGGACCTTATCCCTAGATTTTCTAGCTGTGCCGGCAGTTTTAGTTCTGATTGCACTGCAAAGAGAAGGCATAAATCTGCTCTCTCCAGGTGTTGTATGTTCTCAGCAACAATTCTGCCCCCTACTGCTCTCTGGTCTATGAAATATTAAAGGCAAAAGTGAGCTGTAACGACACACTGTGCGTGAAGCAGAACGTGTGGTCTGGCCCTTAATTATTTTGTTTATAAGCAATTAGGCATGCAGATATCCTGACTAGGTGTGAGGCTAAGGAGAGGCGATCTGCAATGCACTGCTCGCGTTCTGCTTTGGTCACACTAATCATAGCAGGCTTGGCAATGTCCCAACAGCAAGGTAATAACCAGGGGTGTTAACTGCAACGGAATGGTTTGTCTCACCATAAAAAGTGCTCTTTGCTGGCTTTTGATGTGGGTCTTCAACTGGTCTGGCCTTTTTTTCTAATTTCATCTGCTTTACTTTTTGATAAGGAAGTGTATTTTCTGAAAAACTGGAATAAATCAGGACAACATTGAGAAATCATTTTTGAAAGAATTTTATCAATAAGCAGACTAAATTTCTTCCCCATAAAATAAATTGATGTATTGCTATTTCCAACTTGTTTTTTAAGCCTGTATATTTTCAAAGGAATCACTTTAATAAACCAATGTACAATAACACTGCAGTAACATTGCTGAATAGAATTTGAACTGCTAAGTTTCTTCGGAACAATATCTAATGCTTATCAATAGACTAGGATGGCTTAAAGTCGCTAGAAGCATTTTGCTTTTGAAAATCTCATTAGCCATTACAGCGGCTAACTGAACAAAAGTCAAATTAACTGATAAAACATTAAACTTAGAAATATACAATACTTTGATTTACAGGATCACCTTACACTGAACAAATAAACCATAATAATAATAATAAGGATCCAAACTATTTTTGCAAAATTTCATTGACTATGATTCTGTACAGAGGTCAGCATTTAAACACCTTTATTTTGTTATGTAGAGCACTGGAGTTAAAAAGAAAATCTTATTTCAGAATGACATTCAAAGTACATCTTCTAGCAAACCATGTAGTTCATGTTTTCCAACAAAGAACCCAGCTACTTCAGATACTAAATGATAAGCAATGACAAATGCAAATGTTTGCACACAAACCTCCCTTTGATCAGAATTCTATTTTTTCTTTTGTGTTCCAGAGTTTCTTTACTTTCTCCTAGTCTTATCAATAAATATTCAGACAGAAACCACCATTTATCTGACACAGCCCACATACTGAAATATGTAATACGAAATACTACAGTGGGTTTAAAATAATAGTAATAATGGAGGAGGAGGAAGAGGAAGGTTATAACCAAATCTATCTGTTATTTGAATTCACAGAAGTCCTGTTCAAGTGTACATCTAAATACATGATAGCTTAAAATATGCAGAGTGATGGGGCCATGTACACTGGTCCTTGCTGGGACTGCTCTCTTTAAAACTCAGCATGTAGCCATGAGGGGATAGGCACACAAGCCAAGCTCAAGATCATGAAGGTCCTCCAAATTTCTCCTTGAAGCTCATTTCATTTCACGTCCACATCAGATAGTGGTCTCTTTTCCCTTTCTTCTATGAAAATGTATGCATATTTTCATGAATAATTTTCCAAATGTTTTATGTCATTTATTTGTAATGTATTATTTCTTCTCTCATGGATTAAGGCATTCTTCATGCATACACACATATATGCACATTTTTCAAATACACACATATTATAAAGCCCATGCTTTGATCCACAAATCACACTGCAAGCTCAGAAACTTTGACCACACGTAGCATCCAAGTCCATATTTGACCTGGAAATTGCCAACTGGGTAAGTCTTGATCAGAAACAAACTGAAATTAATTCCTAACAGAATTAATTAACCTTCATTGAAAGGGACCGTGATACAAAACTAAATTGCTTCACTCTTCTTGGAAAGCTTGGGCTCCCTGGTCTGAAGAGTTAGGTAAAGCAATGAGTCTTAGGTTGAGGTCCAGAGCCAAAAAGGAAGTGGGTCTCATGCAAGACACCTCAGGTGTCAGACACTTGGAACTTCAGCCAACACTTGCTGCATGCATGGACTGATATTTTACCACATTGGTAGCCTTTTCCATCATGCCCTGGCTATGGCTGTGGAGCAGTGGGAGTGGGGATTTATTCTAGCAATATCCTAAACCATTACAAAGTAGTATCTTATGAAGGCAGGTCACAAGTTAGTAGCTGGGCACTGTTACTCCAATCTTCCTTAAACCTTCATTATTAGGGCAATGTTCTGAAGAGGGGGATAACAGGGCATGTTTTAATGCAGCATTTTTGCTGCTGTAGAATTGGGGTCTGGAGTTTGAGAGGCAAATTTAATGTCAAAATAATGCATGAATGGTTCCAGGGATGCTATGCCTTCTATGCTCATTCTGGCTTCAAAAACCAGGGACTGGCCTTCATCCTCGAAAGTGGGCTTTTCAGCTCATAAGTCATGAGCACATAGACCTAGAACTTGGTTTGATGATAAAAGTCATCTGAGCTCTCTATGCATATATCAGAAAGTTCCCCAAATGGACACACAATGTGGTGATGTGTTCAAAATCAGGGTGTAGGAGATATCCTTACTGTAACATCTGTGGCAGCTTGGACTGGAAAAAAGTGACTTTCTTTTTCCATGACTGTGACAACTACTATTCCAGGGATCACTTGTTTCATGGATGAGGCAAGGGGGATACTATTCAATTCAGCATGGAGTAGAAGTTAAGTCCAAACTTAACTGACTTCCAAGATTGTCCCATTGGTGCCATCCACCTGAGATGCAGGTATGTTGCCCATCAGAAAAGGACCCTGTGTGAATTAAACCTGGACAAGTCCAGCTAAATCCACAATAGCACCTTATCTAGAAATGAATCTTTTCAGACAGGATAAACTAAGAATGCATCTTCCAGTTCTATCTGCATTAGATTCCTGAAATAGAATTTGGGCCCCTCCCTTTGTTGTCATTGATATACAACTATACATTTCACATGTCACATTTTCATTGTATGTATCTATGAAAAATATGTAAAATCAAATTTGAGAGTCAGTTGGCTATAAGCAGTGAGAGCAAACCTTGTACTACTACATACCGCCTTTAAAGTTCCATTAGTAATATGGGATATTCACTCAGTGTATAGATTTCAACACAGATGACAGGCCATAGAATTCTTATTCTGTGAAAAGAAGTACAGAACGGATTAAATTTTCTGCATTCCAACATTTTTCATCCTTCAGAAAATAGAAATCCTTTGAAGGCTTGGGTATATATGGTTGTTAAGTAAGTGTCCAGTGTGAAAGGCACAAGTAAAAGTTAATCCTAGGTCAGCAAAAGACAAGCTAGCAGTTCAGAAAAATCACGCGGAAGACTCATTCCTAACTTGAGCCTAAAGATACAGAATAGCATGACCAAGTGCTTCCTCACATTAAAGAAACCTCTAAGACTGTAGAAAACGTGTTGAGGGTCTAGTATTCTTGGCTAGTATTCTTTCTGACATGCAATTCGTCTGCATACTACCGTTTTTTATGGGAAGAAATATCTACAAATGTGATTTCCACACCTGGAGTACCCACTGAAGTAGTACCCTTTGAAAATGGACTATGTTAATTTCCTGAATGCATAGGGGGAAAGCTCACATTTGCTAGAAAAAGATAATGCAAATTGTGTTCTGAAACAAACAAATAATCTTATATACTCACAATGGAGGCAGAAAACAATCAGATAAACCATTAACAGCTGAGCTCTCTAAACTGATCATCTGGATTGTTTTTAATGTCAATGATAAGCATATTTACTTACTCTGGACTAATTTCTATTGAATGCAGTGGAATAAAGATGAACTGCAATGATTTAAATCAATGGGTTGGATCCTGACTTAGACATACTTAGTGTGTACCACTGAAATAAATGAAACTTAAATTACATATAATTAAGCTGAGTCCTACTGCACTGGATATGCTCTAAGTACGATCTAGTCAGGATTTAGCCCAACATTAGTAGAAGCAGCTCCAAATTCAACTGAATTATTTACAGCTAGTAATAATTATTTGCTTTTCCAAAGGCAGGGATAATTGCACAATGATTATTGATATCTAAATAATTATATCCCAAACAGCATATCAAATGCATGCAGACTGACTTACTCTAGTACCATTTGTTTTCCCATTATCTAGAAAACATCAACAAAATAAGAAGAGAACAGCTTTTCAGGTGTTTATCATTCACTGCTAGTCAATTGCAGCTGCTGGTACAAAGTAGAAAGTAGCAACAGAGCATTAAAATAAGACAAAAAGGTCCAACAAAGAGAGAGATGTAGTTATGTCCATGTTATTTTATGTTTAAGGTAAAATAAAGATATCCTAGTGAGTCTCAATCTAGCATTATATGTATATTTATCATTTTCTCATATTGAATTAAGTTCCATATTCCTGTGGAAGTGTTCTTGAAATAAACACTGTTGCTTGCATTAACAAGTACTAATAGTTTTATTAGTCACTCATTCATCACTTATGCAAAGATCAAAGTTTCCTGCAAAGATCACTTCTCAATCTAGCTCTTCCGTCCGGCCAGTTGGCCTCCTTAATGCATATTGATTTAAATAAATTCATCCTCAACAGCAGCCCTAATTCCCTGCAAAGCAAGTCCAGGAAAATGATCCATGGGACTTTGATTTCCAAGCTGTAGCAGACTAAAAGAAATTGGTTTGAAGACAGAAATGAATCTGAAGCTGCTTGTCATCTGGCAATGAAGATATGAAAAGCAGGAGTGGCTGCTCTTCTGCTTATGACGGTGGAACATTTATGAAATCCAGTGCAAACTCATAATCTATGAATTTTAGTGCTGCCAGCTCGAGAGTAATGTGCCAGGGCCAAAAATGAGTCATAGACAAATAGCTGCCTTAAATTTTGAATGTCAGCATATTGTACCAGACAATTTAATCTTCACTAAGGAAGCCTACAGCCCAGCAGCTCAAACTGACTGCCAGCTGAGATGTGTTGAGAGGACAGAGTCCAGGCAATTGGAATGACAAAAGAAACAAAGGAATGCATATTCAAATTGTAAGACTTCTGCTTTTAAATTTGATTTGGGTGGCTAATACATGCACCAAGCATTTCCTATAAGCAGTTCTTATGAAGAGTCTAATTTTACAGTCAAGGCTTGATGAAAGTCTGGGAATGCTTTTCCAGTGTACTTGGGAACCCATCACGAGTAGGCATAGTCATTCATAATAGATTGTTCTTAGGTTTCCCTAACCTCATGTTACCTGGGCAGACCAAACGTACCACTGATGCACGGGGGCAACCAAAGGGGGATGATTTGCTAGATGCTGTGGAACAAAGAGGGTTCCCTTTTTCCACTTTCCCAAGCTGGTTTGTTCCTTCTCATTGACTGTCATGGGAGGGAATAAATCTACACCAGCTCTAGAGCTAGCATAGATTTGGTGCTGGTTTATCTAGGGAACTGGTAAAAGGATCCCATGGACTCCCACCACTCCCTGACCAGAGAGATGGGATGGAAGCTCCAAGGTTGGAGAAGCAAGGCCTGTAGATGTTTTTCCAGCATCAGGGAGATGTCTCTTCCAGCAAGGAAAGACCTTTTTTTCTATACTCAGAGGGGGAGATCTGAAAATGCTCGTGCTTAGAGCATCCTCATTTTGACAGGGGTAGCAAACTGTTTGTTTGATCTAATATGCCAGGAAGGTAGAAGCACACCATGGAAGGGTGGTGTGGTGGTTAAGACTGCAGGAATGGGACTCAGGTTGTCAGGGTTCTAGTCCTCTGTCAGCCATGGAGTTGACTTTGGGCCTGTTGCAGAATCTCAGCCCAACCACACAGGGCTGCTGTTGTGGGGATAAGATTGAACAGAGAATTATTATATTTATTCATAAAATTTGTATGCTGTCCATTACTTCCATCTCTGGATGGCTTACAACGTCACTCAGAATAAAATAAATTCATAAATAAATAAATTATGCAAGCAGCCTTGGAATTATGCAAGTTCCTTGAAAGGAAAAAGGTGTATAAATATAATTAATAAATAAAAATAATAGAGAGAAGACAAGATTGCTGTGGTTCCCAACTGAAATAATATACAGCATTAGTAAAAGCAATGCCAAATACATATGCAAATGTAATTTCCTTAAACATTTAAATCTTCAACCTCTACCCACCCATCCAGGTTAGTAATTGTAGCTTAGACTACAATTCTATGCCCTATTTCTGAGGATAAGCAATTTTCCATTGAACTCTCAAACTTCCACTGAACTATTTCTGAGTAGCATTCATTTGCATTTATATAATACAACATTATTTAGAAAACATTAATTTTGATGTGATCTCCAGCGGGAGTGATTTCTAGGGTGCTACCTTGTGTTACAATTGAAAGTTATTTATTCCTATATCTGGGCTTAAATGACTTCTCAAATTTCTCAACCATATTTATGGACAGAAAAATTGGGGCACCATTTCACAACAAATCTCCAAAAGGAAGAGAAATGCTCCAACAGTTTCTAGCAGGTAGTTCTCACCACTGGTGGGGTTTATAGCACAATTTCTCTCTTTCCCTACCTTTTCTTTTTTGTTTGTTTGTTTGTTCTGGGGTGGGGAATGTCACACTTCCACTATAGAGAGGGAAAAAAGCATTAATTATATCGACAGAACATCGACATCTTAGGAATCATTGAACTAAAATGGACAGGAATGGGTGATTTAATACAGATGACCATCAGGTATACTACTGCGGGCAAGAATCCCTCAGAAGAAATGGAGTAGCCTTCATAATCAATAAAAGAGTAGGATAAGCAGTACTGGGATACAATCTCCAAAATGACAAAATGATCTCAGTTCGAATCCAGGGCAAACCATTCAACATCACATTAGTCCAAGTCCACTGGTGTTGAAGAGGCTGAAGCTGACCAGTTCTATGAAGGCCTACAGCACCTTCTAGAATTAACACCAAAAAATGATGTCCTTATCATAATGGGGGATTGGAATGCTAAAGTAGGAAGACAAAAGATAACTGGAATAACAGGAAAGTTTGGCCTTGGAGTACAAAATGAAGCAGGGCACAGGCTGGTAGAATTTTGTCTAGAGAATACCATGGTTATAGCAAACATTATTTTCCAACAACCCAAGAGACGACTCTACACATGGACATCACCAGAGAGTCAACACAAAAATCAGATTGACTATGTGCTCTGCAGCCAAAGATGGAGAAGCTCTATACAGTCAGTAAAAACTAGACCAGGAGCTGACTGTGGCTCAGATCATGAGCTTCTATTGGAAAATTTAGGCTTAAGTTGAAGAAAGTAGGGAAAAGCACTAGGCCACTCACGTATGACCTAAATCATATCCCTGATGAATATACAGTAGAGGTGACAAATAGGTTTAAGGAATTAGATCAGATAGACAGAGTGCCTGAAGAACTATGGACGGAGGTTCGCAACATTGTACAAGAGGCAGCAACTAAAACCATCCCAAAGAAAAAGAAATGTAAGAAAGCAAAATGGCTGACTGAGGAAGCTTTACAAATAGCTGAGGA